>NW_012267218.1:2258544-2261424 GCF_000151885.1 Dipodomys ordii | reverse complement strand
TATCTTTTTATCCTTGGAACATTGGGAAATAAGTTGCAGATGTGATATTCCCCACTGAAATTACTTTCTTTTAAAACTAATAGCTTTGAAGCTGGGTGCCTGTGGCTCATGCCTATAATCCTAACTACTCAGGAGGCTGAGATCTGAGGATCAAAGTTCAAAGCCAGCCCGGGCACGAAAGTCCACGAGACTCTTACCTCCAATAAACCACCAGAAAACTGGAAGTGGCACTGTGGCTCAAGCTTTGAGCTGAAGAGCTGAGGGACAGTGCCCCAGCCCAGAGTTCAAGCCCCACAACCACCACCAACAACAAAATAAAAATAATAGCTTTATTGAGATGTAATCTCTACAGTTGATCCATCTTCAAATGTGTGGTTTTGTGGTAAACAGCATCTTCAGAGTTGCAGGGCCCTCACCACACCTATGTAGAATGTTTTCATCTCTCTAAAGGAAACCCCATGCCCACTAAGTCACCTCCTGTCCCCTCAACCACCCAGTCCTGTGCCATTTCTGATCTACTTCTGTTTCTGGAGTTGCCTGTTCTGTACATTTTCATGTAAATAGAGACATGGATGACTAGCCTTGATCACTTGGTGTAATACTTAGAAGGTTCTTCTGTGTTATGGACTGGATTAGTGTCTCTGCCCTCCCCCCGCTCCCCCATGGGCTTGAACTCTGGGCCTGGCTGCTGTTGCTCAACTCTTTAGCTCAAGGCTAGCCCTCTACCACTTGAGCCACAGCGGAACTTCCAGCCTTTTCTGTTTATATGGTGTTGAGGAATCAAACCCAGGGCCTCATGCATGCTAAGCAAGCACTCTACCACTAAGCCATCTTCCCAGCCCTGGATTGATCTCTTACCCTCTTTTATTGCTCTGTAATTCACATGTAGATGCACTACATCTATCCATTATCAGCTGATGGACATTTGTGTTTCTGCTTTCCTGATTTTTAGCTATTAAGAGCTAGACATTTATGTACAGGTTTTTAAATATATGAAAATAAACCTTCTCACGCCCTCCCTCCCCCATTCTTTTCTCTTCTTGTGCTGGGTATCTAACTTAGGGCCTTGTGTATGCTGGGCAAGTGCTCTAAAGCTGAGCTACCCAGCCCTAAAGCTTATAGTTCTGAAAAAGTGGAATAAATACTTAGGTCCACTTTAATAAAGAGGAAGCTGTGGAGTATAGGGTAGTGAGGACAAACAAAATTAGCAAATATCAGGTTATGTCAAAATATCTATGTGTGGTGTGTGTGTGCGTGCGTGTGTATATGTATGTGTGTATAAGTTTCCATAAATCTAAGAGGCCTCGAATCTAAATGATGTAAGGGGCCAGGAGAGAGCAGCAGGAGGCAGGTTGAAGTATCCATGGAATGTCTTGGTCTCTGGTGGAAGATTTGGATGTTTACTTGGGCCAGGCATGGCGAAAAACTTGAGTCTTCTCCCTCCCTCCCTCCCTTTCTTTTCTCCTCTCTCCATACTCTATGAGATTTGCCATGTAGTCTAAACTGGACTCTAGATCTCCTGCCTCAGCCTCCCTAGTGCTGAGATTGCAGGTGGGAAGCACCACACCCAGGGAAGATTGAGATTTGTCAGGCCCGAGTCTTGAAAGCAGATAGGGAGCCTCAGTGAGAGCACGGCGTTTGTCCTTGGTCCTGGCCTTCAGCAGCATACCTGGCTCTCCATACCCTCGTTAATTTTGCAGTGGTCCACACGACCTATCTCCACAACAGCCTCAGTTAGAATGAGTGAAAGAGCAGGCAAACATTGCCAGTTAAACATCTCCTCTTGAGACATTCCATAGTAACTACACCATTTTTAGCAGTACTGTACAAGAGGGTTTGTTGCTCCCTCTTGTTAATTATAATCATGTTGGGAGTGTGAATTTGCATTTCACTGATGCTTGACCATATCGAGTATCTTTTCCTGTGCTTTTGTGTAGAAATGCATATTCATATCCTTTTCCTTTATTAACTATTATTTTTTTGTCGATCGTGGGGCTTGAACTCTGGGCCTGGGCGCTGTCCCTCAGCTCTTCAGCTCAAGGCAAGCGCACTACCAATTGAGCCACAGCAGCACTTTTGGTTTTCTGATGGCTTATTGGAGATAAGAGTCTCATGGACTTTTGTGCCTGGGCTGGCTTTGAACTGCAATCCTCAGATCTCAGCCTCCTGAATAGCTAGGATAACAGGCATGAGCCACCGGTGCCCGGGTATTATTTTTATGTGTGCCAGTCCTGGGACTTGAACTCAGGGACTGGGTGCTGTCACTGAGCTTTTTTGTTCAAGGCTAGCACTCTAGCACTTGACCCACAGCTCTATTTTGGTTTTCTGGTGGTTAATTGGAGATTGAGTCTCACGGACTTTACTGACCCGGCTGACTTCTAAGCATGGTTCTCAGATCTCAGCCTCCTAAGTAGCTAGGATGACAGGTGTGAGCCCCTGCACCTGGCTCTGGGAATTTTGTGTTACTGTCTCAGAAGTAGTGTGGTGATTGGCCACCTCTCCTCTTCCTATGTATGTGTTAGCTAATATCAGATGAGTCATGCAGGTTCCCTTGATGATGACATCCTCTGTCATCATGGTGTGGTTATCAAAATCAAGGAACCAACATGAGTTTATTACTCCAGACGGTTAATAGTTCACTACTCTTTCCAGAATTTTTTCTCCCTCTCTGTTCCACAATTCAATTGAGAGTGTCATATTGCATTTAATTGTCATATCACAGGCGTGCATGTTCATAACTAGCACTCTACCACTTGAATTATGCTTCTAGCCAGTCTTTTTTTTTTTTTTTTTTGGCCGGTCATGGGCCTGAACTCTGGGTCTGGGCGCTGTCCCTCAGCTCTTCAGCTCAAGGCTAGCACTCTACCACTTGAGCCACAG
>NW_012267218.1:2255077-2257344 GCF_000151885.1 Dipodomys ordii | reverse complement strand
AAAGCCGGAAGTGGCGCTGTGGCTCAAGTGGTAGAGCGCTAGCCTTGAGCTGAAGAGCTGTGGGACAGTGCCCAGGCCCAGAGTTCAGGCCCCACAACCAGACCCCCCCCCCCGCCAAAAAAAAAAAAAGTCTTATGGACTTTTCCTGCCTGGGCTGGCTTTGAACCCCAATCCTCAGATCTCAGCCTCCTGAGTAGCTAGGATGACAGGCGTGAGCCACCGCCACCCAGCTGACTGCTCTCACTTTCTGCCCAAGCATGTATCTTGCTTGCAATCTGCGTATTTTAGACTTTCATTGCTGGGATGACGTGTCACCATGTCACCATGTCCAGTTTCCCACTATGAGACTTTCCTGCCTGAGTCCTTCTGCATCCGTCTCCTCCTAATCTTAGCCTCGTGTGTCACTTAGCATGTGCCACTGTGCCCAGCTGTGGTTGAGACTAGGTCTCATGCACTTTCTGCCCATATTGGCCTTTGAACCACAGACCTTAAATTCTAGTCTCCCAAGTAGCTAGGATTGTAAGCTCAGGAAAGATATTTCTTGCTACTATTCAGAGATGAAATGTGGGTTTAGAGGAAGTGAGAAGAGGCAGAAAGTTTGATTATGTCAATGCCACCTGAAGTAATTTCCCCAGAGTCTTTAAATTTGCGAATGTAGGTGGAGAGAACCATAGCTGCGGAGCGTGAAGCCACCAGGGTAGGTGGCTTTCTGCTGGTGCTACGTTGAGCCCTGGGGTTTGTCGTTAGTCATCACCAGTTTGGTTTCAAGATGTGTCAACACATTCAGCTGACCATTTGGTCATTGTGAGGGAGAAGTCTTTTTTTTTTTTTGGTCAGTCCTGGGGCTTGAACTCAGAGATTGAGTGTTGTCTCTGAACTTTTCTGTTCAAGGCTAGGGTCCTACTGCTTGAGCACAGCTCCATTTCTGGCTTTTTGGTGGTTAACTAGAGACGAGTCTTAGGGCTTTTCTCCCTGGGCTGGCTTCCAGCCTCAGATCTCAGTCTCCTGAGTAGCTAGGATCATAGGCGTGAACTATGGGCACCCGGCAGCAAAGGCTTTCTTTTTCATTCTTCTGCCTGCCTACTCCCTAGATTCTCAAAGAAACATTAAAGATGCTACAGAGCAAAACCTCCTTCTGTTAGTGTGGCTGTTAACCTGATTTCTGAGGCTTTTTATTGTGCACATCTTAACTTTTAAATGTATCCCATGACACAACACATCACTTTTACGTTTAATGTTTGTAATCATGATGCTATACAGCTGATTAATTTTATTTTCTGTATTCTTTTAAATGGCCATGGATTTTTCTAATCCCTGTCAATAAAAATTAATGGTTTTCACATACTTTTTTACTGCCCAATTCTATAGTGATTGTCTTTATCAGTTAGGGTTCTTTCATTTTTTGCCAGTTTGGGCTGAAACTCAGGTCCTGGGCACTGTCCTTGAGCCTCTTTGTGCTTACCACTTTGAGCCACAGTGCCTCTTCTGGTTTTCTGGTGGTTAATTGGAGATAAGAGTCTCATGGACTTCCCTGCCATGGGCTGACCTTGAACTAGGATCCTCAGATCTCAGCCTCCTGAATAGCTAGCTAGGATTACAGGTGTGAGCCACTGGCACCTGGCTCATTGTTCTAAATTTTTTTTTGGGAGGGAGGGGCCAGTCATGGGGTTTGAACTCTAGGCATAGGCTCTGCCCTTGAGCTCTTCAGCTCAAGGCCAGCACTCTACCACTTGAGCCACAGCACCACCTTCTGGTTTTCTGGTGGTTAATTGGAGATAAAGAGTCTGAGACTTTCCTGTCAGAGCTGGCTTTGAACTGCGATCCTCAGATTTCAGCCTCCTGATCCTCAGATTGCAGCCTCCTGTGTAGCTAGGATTACAGGGGTGAGACACCAGCATCTGGCCTCCTTGTTCTATTTTATTTTATTTTTTATTTATTTTTTGGTCCGGTCGTGAGGCCTGAACTCTGGGCCTGGGCGCTGTCCCTCAGCTCTTCAGCTCAAGGCTAGCACTCTACCACTTGAGCCACAGTGCCACTTCCACCTTTTTTCTTTTTGCTTATGTGTGGCTGAGGAATTGAACCCAGGGCCTCCAGCATGCAAGGCAAGCGCTCTACCACTGAGCCACCTTCCCAGCCCCTCCTTGTTCTATTTTAATACATGCAAACCAACTACTTCGACCATACTTATCCTCATTCACACATCTTATTGGCCCAATCCCCTTCCAGGCCTTCCCCACACAGGGTTTGTTTGACTTTCGGTTTTTTTT
>NW_012267218.1:2248645-2253132 GCF_000151885.1 Dipodomys ordii | reverse complement strand
GGACAGCGCCCAGGCCCAGAGTTCAGGATCCACGACTGGACCCAATAAAAAAAAGAAATGTTAAAAAAAAATAATAATTTGAAGAGTGAAATAATTTCTTTTTCTTTTTGTGCTGATACTGGGGCTTGAACTCAGGATGTTGCATTCTTGCTTGGCCTTTTCATTCAAGGCTGGCACTCTCCACTTGAGCCACAGCTCCACTTTCTGCTTTTTGCTGATTAATTGGAGATAAGATTTCTCTGGACTGACTTTGGCTTTATATGGTGATTCTTAGATCTCAGCTTCCTAAGTAGCCTGGATTATAGGCCAGAGCTATCAAAACCAGTTGTATTTCTTTTTTTCTCCTCTTTTGTCTCACACCCCCCGCCCCCCAACGCCCCCTTACCACCCCTGACAAGATTCTGGCTCCGTTGCCCAAGATGTCCTGAAATTCATGATGTAGCCTGGGTTAGCCTCAAATTTGTAATTCTCTTGCTCATCTTCCTGATGAGCATGCTCTTCCTCATGAGGAATGCTCACCATTTCTGGCTGGTAAGTATTTCTTTAATCGGGTCTAGAAACTTAAACATTTCAAGGTCTGCATTTTCCAAAGTGTTTATATGCCAATATTGAAGTAACTTGGAGAAATGACTCATAGTAGAAAGAAAAATAGAATGTAGTCAATTGTTTTCTCAGTTGGGAATTTATGGAGTTTTTATTGTGTTTTTTTTTTTTTTTTTGGTGTAGGATCTCAACATGGTAACCCAGGCTGGACTCAAACTTTGACCTCTCATGACTTAACTTTCTGAGTGCCGGGATTACAGGCATATGCCACCAGACTGAATTTATAGTTAAAGAGACAGATTTTACTTTGAAGGACTGCAAAGGACAAATACACATTATTAAGAATAGACTCTAATGGCTAGATGTCAGTGCTCACACTTGTAATCCTGGCTACTTGGGAGATTGAGAATTAGAGGATCATTATTCAAGGCCAACTAGACAGAAAAGTTTGTGAGACCCTTTCTCAGCCTGAGTGTAGTGGTACATG
Source organism: Dipodomys ordii (assembly GCF_000151885.1). Classification (NCBI taxonomy): domain Eukaryota; kingdom Metazoa; phylum Chordata; class Mammalia; order Rodentia; family Heteromyidae; genus Dipodomys; species Dipodomys ordii. The sequence continues at coordinate 2,252,102 of NW_012267218.1, read as the reverse complement.
CCTCTCATCCTAAGCTTTGTTGGAGGCAGAGATTACACAGAAACATTCTCAAGGCTCCAAGGAGAAGAATCTGGTGGAGCTGGTAGCGTGTGCTAGTTATTGCAACTACAACTTGGAAGCCTAAAATCAGCTGATTGAGGTCCAGGTGCTTGTTTGGGCAGTAAATGAGATCCTGTTTCAAAAATAGCCAGTGCATCCCTGTGCTAGCGGTTTATGACTATAACCCTAGATGTGCAGGTGGCTGCAACCTGAATGATTTTGGGTCAAACCCAGCCCAAGAAGAAAAGCTCCAAGACTATCATCAGCTAACTAGCAAAAAAAGGGGGGCTGGAAGCCTTGCTCAGTCAGTAGAGTGCCAGTTGTGAGTAAGGTGAATAAGGGAATATGAGTGTGGGGCTCCTGAGTTCAGCTCTAATACTGACAAAAAGGGTATCATAGTGACCAGTACAAAGCAGAACTTAAAAATAATAAGCCTGGGCTGGGAAGGTGGCTCAGTGGTAGAGTGCTTGCCCTGCCTGCATGCACGAGGCCCTGGATTCAATTCCTCAGCACCACATAAGCAGAAAAAGCCAGAAGTGGCGCTGTGTCTCAAATGGTAGCGCACTAGCCTTGAGCTGAAGAGGTGAGGGACAGCGCCCAGGCCCAGAGTTCAGGCCCCACAACAACAACAACAACAAGCCCCTTATCACATGGAACTTGATCATATCTGGAAATAAAGTTTGAGGCTTTCTGACAGTTAGAATTCTTCCTTTTCTTCTTCATTGCTGGGATTAAACTCAGAGCTTTACCTGGCACAGCGGGCTCTTGCCTCTGGCTCGTACTCCAGCCCAAGGCTGTCTGCAATTTATTAGGTAAATGTTCTGTACTACATTTTTTTTTGAAGGATTGATTTTATAGGTGTTTCATTTTAATTTCACTTTCTGTCTACACTGTTGATGATACCAAGTGAGATTAAGGGCCTGGGCTCTGTCCCTGAGCCTCTCTGTGCCCCAGGCTAGTGCTCTACCACTTTGGCTTTTCCTGTTTACGAGGCACTGAGGAACTTAGAGCTTCATGCATGTTAGGCAAACGTTGTACCACTAAGCCACACTCCTAGCCCTGAGACTATTTATTTATTTATTTGTTGGTTGTGGGCCTGAACTCTGGGCCGGGGCGCTGTCCCTCAGCTCTTCAGCTCAAGGCTAGCTAGTGCTCTACCACTTGAGCCACAGCGCCACTTCTGGCTTTTTGCTTATGTGGTGCTGAGGAATCGAACCCAGGGCCTCACGTATGCAAGGCAAGTACTCTACCACTGAGTCACCTTCCCAAGATACCCACCCCCACCCCCGAGATTATTTTTTAAATCAGCTATATCATAATTTTTTTTCTTTCTTTTTTTGGTGCCCTAGTACTGGGGCTTGAACTCAGGTCTGGGCTCTGCCATAGCTTTTTCAAGTCAGGGCTGGCAGTTTTCCACCTGAGCCACAGCTGCACTTAGGTTTTTTGCTGGTTAATTGAAGGTAAAAGTCTCATGAACTTTCCTGCCTGGGCTGGCTTTGAATTGTGGTTCTCAGATCTCAGCCTCCTTAGTTGCTAGGATGACAGGCCTGAGCCACCGGCACCTGGCTTCCTTGCATTTTTGTACTTCAATTTTATCATTTGAGACAAGATAGGTCCTTCTTTGAGAATTTTTTAGTGAGGTTTGTGGATAGTATTTATGTTTTTTAAATTATGAAATAACCTTTTTTTTAATATTGTATACATTTTTCTGTAGTAAAGGACTCTGGATTCTCAGAGGCATCTTTGACAAATACAAGTTTCGAATCATTATTTTCCAACAAAGTAGGGCTTAGAAATTGATTGATTGGATAGTTAATTAGTACAGATGATATGCACTAATTAAAAAAGGTTACAAAAAGGCAAGTGTGGCAATTAGTGCCTGGTGTGGGGACACACACCCATGGGCCAAGGCAAAATGATTATTAATTTGAGGCCAATTTGGCATCCACAAAAATAAGGCATGTTTATGTTTGTAAGAAATGGTTAAGTTGTAGGTTAAGCCTGAAATTTTCAGGCTTCGGCCAGGGTATCCCCATTGTGCCTAGCAGTGTTAACAGAGGCGCTCCAGCCTCCCACGCCAAGGCCGCGTGAGAGGCGGTGTGTTCCGTACTCTGTGTTGAACAGTCACCGTCTGCCCCGCTGGGTTTAAAAAGTTGAAGGCTCGAGCTGGGAAGGTGGCTCAGTGGTAGAGCGCTTGCCTTGCATGCCTGAGACCCTGGGTTCCATTCCTCAGCACCACATAAGCAAAAAGAAAAAAGCCAGAAGTGGCGCTGTGGCTCAAGTGGTAGAGCGGTAGCCTTGAGTTGAAGAGCTGAGGGACAGCGCCCAGGCCCAGAGTTCAGGCCCCACGACTCGACCCAAAAAAAAAAAAAAGTTTAAGGCTCACACAGAAAGAAGCCGGGACCCAGGGGATCTTTTTTTTTTAATTGCCCTTCCTCGAGTGTGGGAAATTCAACCGACAATAGTTGAATGGTATTGGACTTAGCTATAATAGAATAACCTTTTCAGTATAATGTGATTTTTTTTATTTTTGAAGGATTTCCTAATTTCACTACTATTAGGATGGTATTTTATGAGTTCATAGTGGAGGACTGAGTAGCATTTCTGATACCTTTGGAGAACTGTTCTTCATATGTCCTGTTTTTTGTTTTGGTTTGTTGTCTTCTCCATGAACACTTACAGTGACTTTCAAGAGCACTGTATTGGAATCTTTTTAGTGTTCTTCCTTACAGAAAGCTCAAAATATGCCTGCCTCCTTTATAACTTATATAGCTCTCCCCTCCCCCCCAGTTCTGCAAGATAAATGTGCTTTATCCTCAATTTGCTGCCACGTTGCTTTGCGTATTTTTCAGGCAGTGTGACTCTGGGGTGTCTTTATCTCCTTTGCCCTCAGAAATGTGTTCCAGTTGGTCATGATGCCCATCTTTAGTTACAGTACCCAAAATGGAATGTTGGGAAAGACAGACATTTATTGAGCTTTATGCCAAGCATAGTGTCCTGAGATGCTCACTTTTCTGGAATTTTCAGTCTCCACAGTCCATCTGTGGGAACTTTGTCCCCATTTGACAGATGACATTCTGCAGGTCAAAGAGGCAAATGATTGACTGGTGGGTAGGCTCACTGTGTGGCATCTAGACCAGGAATTGCTATCTGTTCTCACCAGGGCTTTTCCTGGATTGAGTTCTAATCCTGACTCTCAGGGTAAATTCGCATTGATCTTCTTTTCATTTCTGTGATTGTCTATCACTGGAGGTCAAGTTGTTGTTACTCTTGTTGTTTTTTGCCTTCCTGGGACTTGAACTCAGGGCCTGGGCGCTGTCCCGCAGCTCTTCAGCTCAAGGCTAGCATTCTACCACTTGAGCCACAGCGCCACTTCCGGCTTTTTTCTTTTTGCTTATGTGGTGCTGAGGAATCAAAC
>NW_012267218.1:2239211-2248050 GCF_000151885.1 Dipodomys ordii | reverse complement strand
CCTGAATTCAAGCCCCAGGACACACACCCCCAACACACACACACACACATACACAAGCCCCTTCTATAACTTTCTTTTTTTTTTTGGGTCCGGTCGTGGAGCCTGAACTCTGGGCCTGGGCGCTGTCCCTCAGCTCTTCAGCTCAAGGCTAGCGCTCTACCACTTGAGCCACAGCGCCACTTCCGGCTCTTTTTCTTTTTTCTTATGTGGTGCTGAGGAATCGAACCCAGGGCCTCATGCATGCAAGGCAAGCGCTCTACCACTGAGCCACCTTCCCAGCCCCGGAAGACTCTTATCTCCAATTCAAAACCAGAAATCCAGCTGGGCACCGGTGGCTCACATCTATAATTCTAGTTACTCAGGAGGCTGAGATCTGAGTATCGCTGTTCAAAGCCAGCCTTGCCAGGAAAGTCCATGAGATTCTCATCTCCAGTTAACCACCAGAAAGCCAGAAGTGGTGTTGTGGCTCAAGTGATAGTGCGTTAGTCTTGAGCTGAAGAGCTGAGGGACAGCGCCCAGGCCCAGGGTCCAAGCCCCACAACCCCCCAAAAATAAAACCTGGAAAACCAAAAGTGGCACTGTGGCTCAAAGTGATACCTTGAGCAAAAGAGCTCAGGGACAGTGCCCAGGCCCTGTTTTTAAGCCCTATGAATGACAAGAAAACACAAAGAACAGAAGAAAGTGAAGAGAGAGGTGGAGAGAAAGAATGAGAATGTGTAGATGTAGGTCCTGGGGCTTAAACTCAGGGTCTTGAGCCACTACTCCACTTCCAGCTTTTTGGTTTAACTGGAGATAAGAGTCTCAAGGACTTGCCTGCCCCTGTTGGCTTCCAATTTTGATCTTAAGATCTCAGCCTCCAGAGTAGCTAAGATTGCACCTTGGACACTTTTTTTTTTTTTTTTTACAGTACATCATAATGGTGCTTTTATCAACATGTACAGAATGGTCCCATAAGATTATAATAGAGCTGAAAATTCCTGTTGCCTAGGGGTTGTATCCAATAAGTTGTTCATGTTTGTGATAGTGCTGGTGTAAACAAACCTATTGTGCTGCAAGTCCACACTAAAGATAATGAACCACTGGCTTGCGCATTTATACTTTGAATTGTTAAATTGTACTCGTACTTAAAAAGAAGTATTAGTGGAGGGGCCCACAATGTCCAGCTGCACTGGACATTGATGAAAGTGAACTAAGCGATGGGAGGGAGGGAGGGAGGGAATGAGGGGGAAAGAGGCAATAGCTGATACTAAGCAAAAGGAAAGAAATGTGTATATATTACCCAATGTGGAAAAAATAGTTGTATTGTCAAATCTCATAGAATTCACAGACATTATAGACCGTGATAATGACAGTTGGCCTTGTGAAGGTTAAAATGTATTTGTGACTTTAGCTAAGTATAACTATCCCACAGAATTGTGAAATTTATGTAGTCATTTAATCTCAATAATGAAATATTTGGAAAAAAGTATTGGGTAACAGCATGGCCACCTCACACCAGTGGCTTCATACATCTCATATTGCCTATGTCTTTTCCCCTGTGCTTAATTTAATGTCACTTTGCTTTTTCACCATGCCCCTAGGAGCGGTAGGCTATAGCATATCTTCCTGGAATCCTCTCCAACATCTGAGGTTTGTTTGTCCAGAGGCGTCCATTCTGAGCAAATTGAGATACAATCTTAGTGTGGTTTCAGTTTACATTTCCTTAAGGTGAAGTAAGAAAGTCCAAGACTCTCTTACCTTATCTCCAATTAACCCGAAAAAGCAGAAGTGGAGCTCTGGCTCCCTAATTTGACTTTGCCTTGTCTTTTGACACAGTTTGAAATTTTACACAGTTTTCATGTTACATATGTTAACTCAGCTTGATTGTCTTTGGAGCTGTTAATGCTTTCCATCATTGTCTACCATTTATTTATTTATTTATAATTTATGTGCTCGTCCTGAGGCTTGAACTCAGGGACTGAGAGCTGTCCCTGAGCTTTTGTTCCCACAGCTGGTACTTTACTGCTTGAACCGTAGCTCTACTTTGGGCTTTTAATTGAAGATAAGAGTCTCAGGGACTTGTCTACCTGGGCTGGTTTTAAACTGCAGTCCTCAGATCTCAGCCTCTTAAGTACCTAATATTATAGGTGTGAGTCACCATGCCCAGGTTCCGATTTTAAAGATATAGGAGATGGATTGTGCAAATGACTTTCTGAGGCAAAAGTTGGGGTGTAGTCTTGTCCTTGTATCACTTAGGAAATTCTGATGTATTATTCATCTAAACATTTAAAACTAGATTATTTTTAGTTTAATATTTTTTGCACCTCCACCGCCCCTGCCCCCCCCCCCCCCCCCAGCCCTGGGGCTTGAACTCAGGCTGGGCGCTGTCCCTGAGCTTCCTTTGCTCAAGGTTAGCACTCTACCACTTGAACCCCACAGCACTACTTTCAGCCATTACTCTTTATGTGGTCCTGAGGAATGGAACCCAGGGCGTCATGCATGTTAAACAAGCACCCTGCCACTAAGTCACAATCCCAGCGCCTTAGTCTTAGTTTTACATATGTATTTTAAAATCACTTATGGCAGTACCATCACTTGCTAGGTAAGTACTCTACCTCTGGAGCCATACTCCCAACCCTTTTACCTTTAGTTATCTTTTTTTGTGCTTTTGCCTAGGCCTTGGCCACAGACTGAGATCAAGTCTGTCTACCTAAGGCCTTCTGCATGCTGAAATCACAGGTGGGTGGAATGGGGGCTGGCTGTCTCCTCGAACTGTGATCTTGCTAATCTCTGCATCTTCCTTATAAAGGGTGTACTTTATCCAGACCGGAGGACTGGTTAATCAACAATCTCTTTCTCACCTACCTCCTACTCAGAGGGATCACTGGAATGAAAACTGTAGAATGGCTGCCACCAGGGGGCAGAATTGCTTTATTCAAGCTTCTTTTTTGATACTCAGTGACAGATAATTTCCTGTTTTTATAATAACGGAGATGCCAGGATATTTGCTATCATATTCTGCTTGTTTTTGGTGGTGCTGTCATGAAACCTGGGGTGGGTTTGTACATGCTAGGCAAGTACTCTGCACTCTGCTCCTGCTCTAGCCGAGACCATGATCTTCAAAGATTTTGGCATGCTCAGTTTGAATTGTGAGGGAGCCACTCTCGTGCTTCCTTTGCAGGACGTAGCATCACTGCAGATGCTGATAGCAAATGGTTATTTGCAGGACGTAGCATCACTGCAGATGCTGATAGCAAATGGTTATTAGGAGCTCCACGGGGTGTCCTCAGCTCCTTACGCAGCGCTTGCCACTGGAACAGGCCAGGCGCCGTGTGCGCGGGAGGGCTGGGAGAGTGAAGGTCATGGTGGCAGTGTTCATCTGCAGTCTCTTTTGCAGTTGAATTTGAGACTCTTACCTTTGCACCAAGGGCATTGGGTTCATTCTACTAAACCATGAATAAACAGAAGCAGAGCTGAGTCCCCACAAAAAAGATAAGCATCCCTGGTACCACTCCCTCCAGCCACAGCTGTTGTCCTTGCTCCTTTCAAGCTGGAGTAGATAGAGTGGGTGTGGCCGGCTTTGCTTGGTTTCCTGTTCCACGGAGTGGAATTCTTCTATCTGCTCTCAAGGAAGATTTCAAGTATTCTGGGATCACAATGTAAATAGCAGAAATCAATGTGTGACTGTGGCCAGCTTCTTACATTTCCTGAGCTTGTCTCTTCATTTGTGAGTAAGAATGATAAAAGGCTTATAAAGAGCTTAGAGCATGGGTGCTGGTGGCTCACGCCTGTAATCCCAGCTACTCAGGAGGCTGAGATCTGAGGATCTTGATTCAAAGCCAGCTAGGGTGGGAAATCCTGTGGGACATCTCCAGTTGTTAATAACCAGAAAATCAGAAGTGGTGCTGTGGGTCAAGCGGTAGAGTGGTAGCCTTGAACTGAAGACGTGAAGGGACAGTGCCCAGGCCCAGAGTTGAAGCCCCACAACCGACCAAAAAAAAAGGGGGGGGGGCTTAGAGCAATGGCTGGCACAAAGTAAATTCTCAGGTGTTAATGATTGTTTTTATTTCAGCCATGTAACTTTGGGGTATTTAGGAATCTCTTCCTCCCCCCTTTTTTCCTCCCTCCTCCTCTTTCTCAACTTCTAAGAAAGCCAGCCATGGGTTTGAACAGTCTACTTTTTTTTTTTTTTTTTGTGGGTCCTGGGTCTTGAACTCTGAGCCTAGGCCCTGAGCTGCTTTAGCTCAAAGCAAGCACTCTACCACTTGAGCCACAGTGCTCTTCCAGCCTTTTTGACTATTTTATAGGAGATAAGAGTCACATGGGGGGGAAGGTGGGGAAGGAGAAGGATTGGGATTGGGGGGGAGGGGGGAGGCTGGGAAGGGATGTGAAGGGTAAACAAAAGGAGGAGGCTGCAATGCTTGGTAAGAAATGTACGCATTATCCTGCCCATGTAATTGTAACCCCTCTGTACAGTATGTTCACAAATAAAATTAAATTAAAAAAAGAGTCACATGGACTTTCCTGCTCAGTCTGGCTTTGAGCCATGATCTTCACATCTCAGCCTCCTGAGTAGCTAGGATTAAAAGTGTGAGCTACTAGTACCTGGCTCAATCGACTTACTATAGAGCATAATTCATGCCCATTTTCATTATAATTAAGATTAGATAATTATTATTCTTTTGCTGGTTGTAGGGCTTGAAGCCTGGTCATCTTCCCTGAGCTCTGGCACTTTGGGCCACAGCGCCGCTTCCCGTTTCCTGGTGGTTACTTGGAGGTCAGAGTCTTATGAGGGGCTGGGAAGGTGGCTCAGTGGTAGAGCGCTCGCCTCGCATGCACGAGGCCCTGGGTTCTATTCCTCAGCACCACATAATCAGAAAAGACTGGAAGTGGTGCTGTAGCTCAAGTGGTAGAGTGCTAGCCTTGAGTTCAGACCCCATGACCAACAAAAAAATAAATTAGAAAAAAAAATTAAAAAACGATGAAACCTTTAAAACAAAACAAAACAAAAAGAGTCTTATGAACTTTTGTGCCCAGCCTGGCTTTGAACTGTTATCCTCTGATCTTAGCCTCTCGAGTAGCTAATATTACAGGTATGAGCCACCAGTGCCCAGGCTAGTTTTATTTATTTTTTTTTATGTTAAAAGCTTTTTTTTCACTTAAGGAAATGACTTGGTTTTGAAAATTGCACATTTTCAAAGTAGTAGAGCTTCTCTCTAGCAAGCTCAAGGCCTGAGTTCAAATCCTTGTATCTGTGTTTATTACTGTTGTAGCCGTAGCAGCTGCTGCCATCTGTGGGGCACCTAGCTAAGTAATAGCAATCATAGACTTGGGAGGAGAGCCCAGGACTGTGTGGGGTGGGAAGGCAGAGAGAAACATGGACTGTCAAAGGCATGGGGTTTTTTGGTTCCCAGTTCTAGACCCTGAGTCCAGGCCTTGGTGCTTGCTTGGTCAGAGCTATTATGCTACCAATTGAGCCAAACTTCCAGTCTGGGATTTTGCTGTTTAATTAGGGACGGAATCTCAAAAATTTTCTGCCCAGACTGTCTTCAAAACCGGAGTCTTCCATAGCTCAGCCTCCTGAGCAGCTAGATGACAGGCATGAGCCACCGGCCAGGAAGAGGCCCGTGCTGAGAAGAGGCACGCGCAGTGTCTGAGGTTTCTCCTGAGGCGATGGCCAGGCTTTGCTTGTGGTGGCGCCTTCCCAAGCTTATAAAATAGTCCCCGCAGTATCAAGGTCTTGATTGACTTTAATTTTAGGTCTAGGATAGCTGGCTTTATTATATGTAAACTGAAAAGATCGTGGGGAGGAGGAAGCATTAACAAAAGAACAAAAAGTAAACTGGTTACTTAATAAGTGTAAGGGTTGGGGACTAGACAGTAGATAGATGCTGACCAGTTCACTTTCAGTTATTTCAGTTTACTTTTGTGTAAAGGCTAAAGCAGAAAGAACTTTATTATGCCAGTTGAACCTGGCCTGTTTGGGACATTAGGCTGTGGTCTAATCCTGATGAGTTGCAAGGGCAGATAAACAGCTTAGTCTTGGGCTGAGTGACGTGAAGTGTTAGCTGTAGGGCTCCATTTTCATTTCTAGCCTGGTCTTTTGGGACTCAGTACAGATTAGTACAGTACAGATTGGTGCTCTGTAATTTTTATTTAGCCCTGGGAAGGTCAGGGAAGTTCCTAAAGGAAATAAAAGATGCTTTCTGTGGTTTCTGCCCTGCCACATGAACTCAGTAATAAACAGCCCAGATTGGATCAAACACACTTGACCTTGCTGCCTTGCTGGACAGACAGCCTAAAAGAAAACACTGGCATTGAATATATCAAAGTGCTGCCAGCAGCCACTTAGCAATTGTTTGTGTAAGTTTTGTCAGAAATTGGGGATGATGAGATGGCTAAAAAGTGTTTGCTAGTGCGTATTAGATGGCGTCATTTCACAGGCTTTCCATGCACAACCTTATTTCTTCCTCGTCTCCAGGTGACTCCTTTGTTTTTGTTTTTGGGTCCGGTCGTAGGCCTGAACTCTGGGCCTGGGCGCTGTCCCTCAGCTCTTCAGCTCAAGATGAGCGCTCTACCACCTGAGCCACAGCGCCACTTCCAGCTTTTTTTTTTTTTTTTTTGTCGGTCGTGGGGCCTGAATTCTGGGCCTGGGCGCTGTCCCTCAGCTCTTCAGCTCAAGATGAGCGCTCTACCACTTGAACTACAGCGCCACTTCCGGTTTTCTTGTGGTTTATTGGAGATAGGAGTCTCACGGTCTTTCCTGCCTGGGCTAGCTTTGAACTGCGATCCTCAGATCTCAGCCTCCTGAGTAGCTAGGATTACAGGCATGAGCCACCAGCTCCCGGCCCAGCTTTTTTTTTTCTGCTTATGTGGTGCTGAGGAATCGAACCCAGGGCCTCATGCATGCAAGACAAGTGCTTTACCACTGAGCCACCCTCCCAGCCCCCTAGGCGGCTCCTTTGTAGCTGGTAGTAGTGGTGCTGTTCGTTCTTTAGGTCTGTGTCTTCAGGGTGATCTCATAGCACATCTCACAGTAGTGTGCTTTGAAAGGCAATGTTAGTAAAAGTACCTTGGTTTTGCCATATGGTGTGTGGCGTTAGAGGGATGTGGAGTAGCACTCAAAGAGCATGTGCTTCTCTTTTGAGTTTTTAGCTCATTCTGAAGGCATTGGGCCAGGCATGCATCGTGAGCCTGTTAGTGATGCACAAGGATGGACTCTTGGAGGAGGGGCAGCCGGCGCCGGCCTCAGGAGGACGGGCGATCCCGGCACTCTTCAGTCTTTGATTTGCCTAGAGAACAAATGACTAGCATGACCACCCTTTCGTGAGGGAAAAAGCTAGAGATGCGTCTTGTAACACCTGGCTCCAAGCCCTAACCACCAGTTTCAACCTTGGTGGCAGAATAAAACCTTTCAATTTGTTATTAGTGATAAATCAGTTGGAATTTTACTGTATTCTGTGAGTGAAGAAACTAGGAAATTTGTAAATATTTCAAATTTTGAAAAAATATAAGTTGAGTGCCTTATCTCATTGTACAACTAATGTAAACTAATAAAAGAAAATTAGCCGGGCACCAGTGGCTCACGCCTGTAATCGTAACTACTCAGGAGGCTAAGATCTGAGGATCACCGTTCAAAGCCAGCCTGGGCAGGAAAGTCCAAGATAATCTTTTTTTTTTGGGTCCGGTCGAGGGGCCTGAACTCTGGGCCTGGGCACTGTCCCTCAGCTCTTCAGCTCAAGGCTAGTTCTCTACCACCTGAGCCACAGCGCCACTTCTGGCTTTTTTCTTTTTGCTTATGTGGTGCTGAGGAATCAAACCCCGGGCCTCACGCATGCAAGGCAAGCGCTCTACCACTGAGCCACCTTCCCAGCCTCCAAGAGACTCTTATCTCCAGTAAACCACTAGAAAACTGGAAGTGGTGCTGTGGCTCAAGTGGTAGAATGTTTGCCTTGAGCTGAAGAGCTGAGGGATAGCGCCCAGGCCCAGAGTTCAGGCCCCATGACCGAAAAAAAGAAAAGAAAAGAAAAAAGAAAGAAAATTAGTGCCTTAGTCTCAATTAATACTGAGTTACATATTGATTGCTGTTTGAATTAAGTCGACTCTCTTTTGTCAATACAATTTTCTTCCTCTGAGTATTAGAATACATACTAATAAAAGAGCTTGAATTCTTTTTCACTATTGATTTTTTAAACTTGGCTGTCATGTCTATGATACTCGGGGGAATGCATGTGTGGTATACAGTAGGATTCGTGTGCTGGGATTGAACCACGGTCAAGGCAAACACTGGGCCTCTCTTGCCATGTCATGCCTCTGCCTGGACAGTGAGATTTGGGAGTAAGAGGACATCTGGGCTGGAGGAGACTTTGTTGTTTATTCCATGAAATTCTGTGCCATTTTACTTTATGGGTTTATGCTGTTTTTAGAATTTATAAAGCAAAGTCAGCCATGGATGGTGCTCTTGACAGTAGTTCACTGCTATCTGGCATGCCTGAAAAGACAAGAAAACCCTTTAAAGGATGCTGATTTCTTTGGGGGGGGGTGGCTTCTGTCTCAGCCTCCCCGATCCAGCAATTGAAGGTGGGCAACACCACACCGGCTCATATTTCTTTTTACTACAAAATGTAATTTTCAACCAAAGTAATACTTGTTTTAAAAAGTGGAAGTTAGCCTGGCTGCTCAGGAGATGGAGCTGGGGAGGTTCACAGCTCACGACCGGACTAGGTAAAAGCAGAGATCCAGCTGGCGCCGGTGGCTCATGCCTGTAATCCTAGCTACTCAGGAGGCTGAGATCTGAGGACCATGGTTCAAAGCCAGCCTGGGCAGGAAAGTCCGTGAGACTCTCTTTTTTTTGGGTGTG
>NW_012267218.1:2208108-2237261 GCF_000151885.1 Dipodomys ordii | reverse complement strand
TGGCTCAAGTGGTAGAGCGCTAGTCTTGAGCTGAAGAGCTGAGGGACAGCGCCCAGGCCCAGAGTTCAGGCCCCACGACTGGACCCAAAAAAAAAAATTTGGACATAGGAAATTTGTATATGAAAGTATTGCTGGATTATCTTGTTTCTAATTCATTCCTCCCCTACTTGTATTTCTTTTCTTTCTGAACTGAAAAATCCAACAGTACTCGTGAGAGGTTTCTTTGTAAAACAAAACAACTGTTTTTGTAGACTGCCTGCTCTGCATATGCATTGCAGTGTGTGGTGCCTTATTGGCTTGTTGTTTGCCACTTCCTAGCTGTTAAAGCTGTCTAGTGTCTCAGCCTCAGGGTCTTCTGATTTGAGACATAAAGATAATGGAATGCACTTCATAGGACTCATGAGTGTGCAGAAAGTCATGTGACCAGGAGGATTCTGAGACTGGCAGGGTAGGAGGCACAAGCATCTGTCTCCCCATCTAAACTTGAACTGCACGGATGGAACTTCATCAAAGACCTGCAGCTTCAGCCATTATCCCTCACAGGCCAGTGGCAGCTGTCTGTCCCCGAACACAGCCCTCCCTATGACAGGAAGCTATATGTATGTTTCTGGAATAGTTCATACATAGCTTGCAGGACCCAGTGGGCAAAATGCCTGCCCTCCAGATGCTCAGCATCTGTGCTCTGCTGGCAGATGGCTGCTTCTCATCGCAGCACAGGCCGAGACTTAGCCATCACCGGTGCTCTTCCTGGTCCTTGAGCGCCTCTCCTTCCAGCTACGGTGACTTAATGGTGAATGGAAGGGCCAAGGCCCAGGCCCTCTGCTGCTCCTTTCATTTTTCTCCTTTTTTCCTCCTCTTGAGAGGCAGCCAGTACAGATTAGGGCATTCAAAAGCAACTACATATGAGGGAAAATTAGAAAGTTGATGTACATAGCTAGAGAAAGAAGTAGGCTTAGAAAAATCCAAACTCATACATCAGACAGATCCCTGGCACAGAGACAGATGGCAATTATGAAAAAAAAGAAAAATAATCACAAAAAAATAACACACTGTGGAGAACAGCGAACATCTGACTTACCATGGTAATTGCATTTTTAAATTCAGACATCCAGTTTTCAGCCAACACACACACTCCACAAAGCTAGAAAGAAACAGGAAAGAATAGCCCATTGAAAGGAAAACAAACCAACACAATCTGTCTCTGACAAAAACCTGTTACCTGAAGATGTTTATTTTATTTGAATTCTTGGGCATTGCCGAGGACTGAGGCCAGCGCTGTGTGCATGCCGGGCCGGGCAAACCCTCCGTTTAGTCCACACCCCAGCCAGACCTGCCTCAAACACCACTGACACAGCCCCTGACTAAAAGACCACGTGGAGGACGGCAACAAAGTGGTGTGCCAGAGAAAATGGAGATACTAAAAAGAAAACCTGATTTGAAATTTGAAAAAATTCTGGAGCTACAAATTACAATATATGTAAGGAAAGTTCATCTGAGAGTTGAGTGGTTTTGAGCAGACGGAAGAAAGAATCCGTGCATTTGAGCATAGGACAAGTTCTTTGTAATCTGTGGTGCAGAGGATGGAATCCAGGACCCCCACATGCCAGGCGGGAAGTCTGTTGAGTTTCCCCCATCAGAGTACATGTTACTGAACACGAAGAGCAAGAAGAAGGGAAGGAAGGGCCAACAACTGGGTGAACAGCCTGGTGCTGTGGCTCAAGCTTGCGGTCTGAGTTACGTGGAAGGATGAGGTTGAACATTGCAGGTGGAAGGCAGTCTGGAGTAGACATTCATGAGACGCCCAGCTCAACAAATGTCTGGATATCTTCCATGCTACATGACTGCCCTCCCTGTTGAGAAAAGCACAAATAAGAGCATTGCAGCTGGGAGCCAGTGGCTCACGCCTGTCATCCTAGCTACTCAGGACACTGAGATCTGAGGATCTCGGTTCAGAGGCAGCCTGGGCAGGAAAGTCTGTGAGTCTCTTATCTCCAATAAACCACCAGAAAACCAGAAGTGGCTCAAGTGGTAGAGTGCTCGCCTTGAGCTGAAGAGCTGAGGGACAGCGCCCAGGCCCAGAGTTCAAGTCCCATGACCGACCAAAAAGAAAAAAGAAAAAAAAAGAGCATTGCAGTCTAAGCTGGCCAGGATGTAAAGCATGATCCTGTCTCAGCACAAGAAAGGCTAGGTTGTGATTCAAGCAATATAGCACTTGAATTTAAACCCCAGTACTGCCAAAATAAAAACAGATAAAAAGGGGTCGGGTTTAGCTCCGCTTCATGCAAGAGCACTTGCCTACTTGCCTAATAAGTGCAAGGCCCAGAGTTTGGTCTTCAGCTCTGCAGAAATTAAAAAAAAGAAAAGTTAATAGAACCCAAGAGGCTTGTAGGATGTCATCAATGAGAAGAATCAAGAGCACTGGGAATTGCAGAGGGAGAAAACTTCAGGATGGAAAAGTTTTGAAGAAATAATGGCCTATAGCTTCTCAAAGCTGATCAAAATCAACAAACTTCAACTAACATGAACCATGCCTACACTAAGACACAAAATAAAGCTTCCAAAAGCCAATGATGGGCTGGGTGTGTGGCTCACACGTGTAATCCTAGCTACTTAGGAAGCAGAAATCATGAAGATCATGATACAAAACTGGTAGATATAAAAAAGAAAATGAGCCGAGTGCCAGTGGCCCATGCCTGTAATCCTAGCTACTCAGGAGGCTGAGATCTGAGGATCGTGCTTCAAAGCCAGCCCGGGCACAAAAAGCCATGAAACTCTTATCTCCAACAAACTACCAGAAAACCAGAAGTGGTGCTGTGGCTCAAGTGGTAGAGCACTTGCGTGAGCTGAAAAGCTGTGGGACAGCGCCCAGGCCCAGAATTCAAGCCCCATGACCGACCCACAATCTCTCCCCCCAACCCCCACCAAAAAAAAAAAATGAGACTACATCTGAACAAATAAGCCAGGCATTGTGGCTATATGGGGGGTATAATTAGGAAACTCAAGGTCCCTGGCCAGTCCAGGCAAAAAGCAAGAACCTACCTATAAATATAAATAAAGTGAAAATAGCAGGGGTCATGGCTCAAGTGGTACTTGCTTGCCTAACAGGCACAAAGCCCTGAGTTCAAATTACATACTGGGGGCAGAGGTGGGGATAGGAGACTTTAAGAGGGAGACCATTTTTCACACTGAAGAGATCATCAGTAGGATTATCGTATTTCCCATCAAAAATGTTTGAGTCATCTGATGAATTCACAATGCTAAGTGGGAAAAACCATCAACTAAGAACTGTATGTGTGCTCTTGTAGTTCAGTATTAGAGCACTTACCTGGCATGGTGCCAGGTCCTAGATTCCAACCCTAGCTCCACACAGAGACAGGAAAGCCTGCATAGACAGTTGTTCATCAAAAGTGAAGGTGAGCTAGGTGCTAGTGGCTCATGCCTGTAATCCTAGCTATTTAAGAGCCTGATATCAGAGGATTGAGGTTCAAAGCCAACCCAAGCAGTTAACTACCAAATGTCAGAAGTGGAGCCATGGCTAGCCTTGAGCACAAAACACAGACACACACAGACTCTCTCTCTCTCTCTCTCTCTCTCTCTGAAGATGAAATTAAGATATTCCCGGGAGGGAGTTCATTCCCATTGATGTACACTTCAAGAACAAGCAAGGTATCCTATAGGAGAATAAAGATTTTAAAATACACGAGTAGTTGTGAAAGCTAGTATTACTAAGCAATGGTTTGTAAGTGTACTCTTGATTTTCTGTGTGCTTCAAGAACCTAATATAGTAGAAAAAATAGTCTGAACGTTAACATTATTACCTTAGTGATTAGATGCTACACTTTTCCCATATAGTTTAAAAGACCAGTACATGCAAAAAAAAATTATTGGCATACAGTATAGAAAGATACAATTTTGTGATGTCAGCAGCTGAAAGGGGTGGGACAGAGATATTTAAAGAGCCACATTTTTGCACCTTATTGGAAGTACTCTGGTATAAATTCAAATTAGAATATCATTTAAGATCATAATTGTAACCATGGATGTAACTGCAAGAAAAAAACAGCCACACAGCCGCGTGTGGTGGTATGATTAGGAAGTGAAAATGGGATCTGGTTGAGGCTAGCCTGAGCAAAAGAGAGTTTTAAAAGTTACTATCTCAACAAAGAAGCCTAGTAGAGCTGGGTACCAGTGGCTCATGGTTATAATCCTGGCTCCTGAAGTGGCTGAGATCACTGGATCAAAGTTTGAAGTCAGCTCAGTAGGAATGTCCATGAAACTCTTACCTTCCAGTTAACCAGTAAAATTCCAGAAGTGAAGCTGGGGCTCAAGTGGGTGAACACTAGCCTTGAGCATAAAAGGTCACGACAGTGCCCAGGCTCTGAGTTTAATCTCCAGGACTGGCACACGTTTGCACGCACACACACACACCTGGTGGTACATGGCAGCGGCAGCTACTTGGGAATCGGAGGTAGGAAGACCATTGTTTAGGCCAGCTTAGGAAGCTTGAGACCCTCCAAACCCCAGGGAGGTGGGAAGGAAGGAAGCAAGAACACGTGCAGAACACATACGCAGGACATGAGAAATAAGCATAAGCATTCATAACCAGTAACCAGCTGAACACAGAAGTTGGCAATATAGAAGTTGAATCTTTAAGGCCTATAAATAAGAAATAGGTAAGTGACAGGAGCACTTTAAGCTTATAAAATAGACTTTGCTTTACACTTGTTGTTGTTGTTTAGGGTTTGGGTTTTTTTTGTTTTGTTTTGTTGAGACCTCGGTAACCTTACTTTGTAAAAGCCCAGACTTCTCAGACCTCCTGCTTTACCTCCCAAGTGCCAGGATCACAGGTGTGTATAACCACACTAAGCTCAAAATAGACTTTAAATCAGAACAAGTTACAGGAGACAACAGGGACATTGGCTGTGAGTGGGAATGTAAAATGGCAGGACTGCTGAGGAGAGCAGGTGCCGTGCTTTAAGAAATTAAAGGCAGTATTACCATAGGATTCAGCGCTACTTCTAGATACATAGCCAAACAAACAAAAGCAGGTTCTCAAAGAGCCATTTGTACATCTGTGTTTATAGTAACCAAAACAAGGAAGCAGCCCAAGTATGGAACAAGCAAACAAATAAGCAAACTACAGTCTATACTTACCATGGGAATTTGTTCACCCTTAAAAGAAGGGTGCTGGATGCTGGTGGCTCACACCTGTGTTAGCTACTAAAGAGGCTGAGATCTGAGTATTGTGGTTTGAAGTCAGCCTGGCCAGGAGAGGCCCTGAGACTGTCTCAACAATTAACTACAAAAAAAAAAGAACACAAAAAACCAGAAGTGGACCTGTGGTGCAACTTGTAGAGCACTAGCCTTGAGCGAAAAAGCTAAAACACAGCACCCAGGCCCCAAGATGAAGGCCTAGGCCAGCACCGGAAAAAAAAGGGGAGTGAGGAAGCAATATGGATGGACCTTGATAAGCCAGTCACAAAGGACCGAGGCTGCGGTAGCACCTGCCTGCAGTTCGAGTCTGCCAGAGGATCAGGAGTTAAGCTCCAGTGGGGCACCATAGTGAGATTCTGTCTCCAGAACATCAAAACGAAATGAAAACTGGACAGATTCTCTGACCCTACCTAATGCTAAATATATGCAGTACACTAAAGTGGTTGAGGTGATACTTCATGTCTTACGATTTTATTACAATAAAAGACTGGATGATGGGGCACATCTGTAATTTCAGCTGTTGCAGCGGCAGATAGGAAAAGAATCAAAGTTTGAACCCAGGCCTGGCTGAGAACCTATTTCAACACACAATCCAGGCATGTAGTAGGTCCCTGTAATTCCAGCTAGGTGGGGGGCAATAGAGATAGGAAGATTGCATACCAAGGCTAGTCCTGAAGTAAAGGGCACTAAGAATGCCTGTGACCTGGGGCTCAAGAGGCTGAGATTCTGATTCATGGTTTGAGGCCAGACAAAATTAGTCAGCCAAAAAAAAAAAGCTGGAAGTAGAGTTGTGGCTCAAGTGGTAAAGCACTAGCCTTTAACAAAAAAGCTGGAGGACAGTGCCCAGGGCCTGAGTTCAAACCCCAGGACTGACACTATCAAGTGTGAAAGCCTAAGTTCAACCCCTGCCAGCGCTGCCAGTAATGAACAAACCGAAAGGGGAGGAAGATGTCAGCGCAGTGGCCAGACGCTCGTCTGGATGGAAAGCTACACATGGCTTCCATCAGTTTCTTGGCTGATCTAATATTTCACTGATTTAATTTTTCTAGGCTCTTGGGATGCTCTTTTGGCATAAGCATAATATTGAAAAGTCCTTGGCTGATTTGCCCAACTTCACCCCCTTCCCAGATGAATGGACTGTGGAAGATAAAGTATTATTTGAGCAAGCCTTCAGTTTTCATGGGAAAACTTTCCACAGAATCCAACAGATGGTAAGTGGTGCTTTGTGTTGTTTTTGTATTAGTCTCTACTTTGAAGCTTGTGTGAAAGACAACCTCAATCTCAAAAGTTTTCATTTATAACGATTGCTTTAGGGAAAGAATGGCTTGCTAGTGCTGCTCTGTGGCTGGGAAAGTTCCCACTGCAGTGAGCCTTTCTTCCCCTGGAGTGACAGCTGCTGTCACCGCCCCTCCCCCAGTTCTGCTTGATGAGTCTACCCATGCTCCTGCCAGCAGGGCAGTGGAAAACTGTTTGCTAGGTGGTGTTGGTTCTCACCCATAATACCAGATACTTAGGTATGCAGGTTCAGAACCATTTCTGGCAGATAACCTCGACTCTCTTCTCCAGTTAACGCAAAGAGCAGGAAGTAGGAAGTAGAGTTGTGGCTGAAGTGGTAGAGTCCCAGCCTTGAGCAGAAAAACCTCTCAAAGGCATGAAGGACTGAGTTCAGGCTCCAGTACTGGCACCAAACAGAAAAAAAGCTATTTGAAGCCAGGCGCCAGTGGCTCACTCCAGTCATTGTAGCTACTCAAAAGGCGGCGATCTGAGGATTGCGGTTCAAAGCCAGCCTGGGCAGGAAAGTCTGTGAGACTTACTATTTTTTTGTCAGTTGTGGGGCTTAAACTCTGAGTCTGGGTACTGTCCCTCAGCTCTTCAGCTCAAGGCAGCACTTCTGAGTGGTTTATTGGAAATAAGACTTTTCTGCCTGGGCTGGCTTTGACCTCGATCCCCAAATATCAGCCTCTTGAGTAGCTAGGATGAGAGAGCCACCAGTGTCCAGCTTCCTGAGACTCATCTCCAATTAACCACCAGAAAACCGGAAGTGGCTTTGTGGTTCCAGTGGTAGAGAAAGAGAGCACTTGCTTGAGCTGAAGAGCTCAGGGACTGTGCCCAGGCCCAGAGTTTAAGTACCACAACTGAGGGAGAGAAAAAGCTATTTGGGTAGATTCCAACTTAAATCTTACTGACGGTTGCATTAATGTTAAAATGAATCTTTAAAAATTGCACCAAAAGGTACGTTAAGGACATGGATTATATGAAAAAAAATTATAACCTGATTTCACAATTCTTTATTTGGCATTGCACACTTGAGTAACCTGTGTTATTGTCTGTATAGAGAATTCATTTTGTCAATGTTTTTCCTTATCAGAAAAGAAAGGATGTGAATTCAGACATTTCTGCATAAGTGAGAGTAACCCTTATTAAATACATCTAATTGGATTTGACTGGTAAAGATGAGTGTCAAACCTAAGCCAACTCATTTTTTTACATTTAGCTTCCTGATAAATCTATAGCGAGTTTGGTGAAATTTTACTACTCTTGGAAGAAGACAAGAACTAAAACCAGCGTGATGGACCGACATGCCCGGAAACAAAAGCGGGAGCGGGAAGAGAGGTGAGCGCCGACTGGGGTGTCAGCCAAAGCACACGGGAGAAAGCTAACCATCCTGACAGCACAGCTTACACGCATTTCTTCTCCTGACAACATCGCGCAGCGCTGGGAAGCAGAGCGCTCATTCCCTGCAGCTGAAGCCACTGGGTTTGAATGCGTGAACTAAAGCACAGATGAAAGCTTTCACTCCTTTTCATAAAAACACATAGCCAGGTGTGCACCATTGGCCCACGGTGGTAATCTTAGCTACTTGGGACACTGAGATATGAGAATTGAGGTTCAAAGCCAGCCTGGGTAGGAAAGTCTGTAAGACTTTTTTTGGGGGGTCCAGTCGTGGGGCCTGAACTCTGGGCCTGGGCACTGTCCCTCAGCTCTTCAGCTCAAGGCTAGCGCTCTACCACTTGAGCCACAGCGCTACTTCTGGCTTTTTTCTTTTTGCTTATGTGGTACTGAGGAATCAAACCCAGGGCCTCATGCATGCAAGGCAAGCGCTCTACCACTGAGCTACCTTCCCAGCCCCTGTAAGACTCTTAACTCCACTAAATAACCAGAAAACTGGAAGTGGCACTGTGGCTCAATTAGTGGAGTGCTATCCTTGAGCACAAAGAGGCTTATGGACATTGTCCAGACCCTCAGTACAAGCCCCACAACCAACAAAAATAAAATTAAAGCCAGTCACCTGTATCCTAGCTACTGTGAGACTTTTTTTTTTTTTTTTGTCTTTTGTCAGTGTGGGGCTTGGGCCCTGTCCTGTGCTCTTCAGCTCAAGGCGAGTGCTCTACACTGCTTGAGCCACAGCACCACTTCCGGTTTTCTAATGGTTTATTGGAGATAAGAGTCTCTCGGACTTTCCTGCCCGGGCTGGCTTTGAACAGAGATCCTCAGATCTCAGCCTCCTAAGTAGCTAGGATTACAGGCATGAGCCACTGGCACCTGGCTTCTGTGAGACTCTTATCTCTAATAGACCACTAGAAAGGGGCCGAGAAGGTGGCTCCAGTGGTAGAGCGCTTGCCTTGCATGCATGAGGCCCTGGGTTCGATTCCTTAGCACCACATAAGCAAAAAGAAAGAAGCCAGAAATGGTGCTGTGGCTCAAGTGGTAGAGCGCTAGCCTTGAGCTGAAAAGCTGAGGGACAGCGCCCAAGCCCATTGTTCAGGCCCCACGACTGGACCCAAAAAATAATAATAATACTAATAAAAATTAAGTTTAGATTTCCTTTCCCTTTGTTGACCCATCTACCTATCTGTCTTGTTTGTGCGAGTTTTGTGTGTGGGTTTTTGTTTTGTTTGTTGGGTTTTTTTTTGGTGTGAGTATCGGGGCTGGAACTTAGGGCCTCCCACTCACCCTTTGCTTCTTTCGTTGTTGTTGGTCATGGAGCCTGAATTCTGGGCCTGAGTACTGTCCCTGAGTTCTACCACTTGAGCCACCACCACTTCTGGCTTTTTCTGTTTATGTGGTGCTGAGGAATCAAACCCAGGGCTTCATGCATACAAGGCAAGCGCTCTACCACTGAGCCACCTTCCCAGCCCCCTTCTTTAATTTCTTAAAAAGACATTTATTTAGTTTTGCCAGTTGCTTGTGGCTTACATATGTAATCCTAGCTACTCAGGAGGCTGAGATCTGAGGATCTCAGTTCAAAGGCAATCAAGGCAGGAAAGCCCACGAACCTTTTATCTCCAATTAATCACAGATAAAGCTAGAAGAAGAGCTGTGGCTCAAGTTGTAGAGGGCTAGTCTTGAACAAAAAAGGAAGTTCCGGGACAGCACCCGG
Source organism: Dipodomys ordii (assembly GCF_000151885.1). NCBI lineage: Eukaryota > Metazoa > Chordata > Mammalia > Rodentia > Heteromyidae > Dipodomys > Dipodomys ordii. Next base: position 2,227,666 of record NW_012267218.1, on the reverse strand, counting down.
GCCCTGGCTTCAAGCCCTGGGACCAGCAAAAAAAAAAAAAATAATAATAATAATACATTTATTTAGTTTTGTTCTTGCTATTAGTTTGGAGTTCTCTCTCTCTCCCCCTCTGCCTTCTCCTCTCTTTCTGTCCCCACTCTCTTCTGGCCCCTTTCCTTCTCCTCTCCTTTCCTCTGTAGTTCCCTTTGTCATCTCCCCTTCCTCCCCCACGCTGGGGATTAAATGTAGGGCCTTGCACATGCTAGACCTATGCTCTACCACTGAGCCGCACCCACCCTGGATCATCGGAGTGAAGAGAAGCTCCCTACGCCTAGTAAGGGAAGGTGTGTGTTAGCCGCCATTTCCTCAGCCGTCCATAGCTGCGGGCAGTGACAGTGCCATCTCTTCAGCAATCAGAATGGACTCCAGGCTGGGCTCAGAAGTCCCACTTTGCATCCTCCTGGGCGAGTTAGTTCCTCCCAAGCCTGCTTTGGTGATAGTAGCTGAAGGTGCTTGACATCCAAAAGGCAGTGCATATGCACAAGGTGGCCTTTAAAAGTATTTCCACATTTTCTATAATAATACTGTTTTAGTACGTTGAAAGTACAAAATAAATTGGAGAATAAATACATTATCCCCAATGTCCCTTCTAGAGTATATTACTTGTTACAAAGAAAAATTATGTGCAAGAACACATTGAAAATAGAATGTCAGGGGCTGGGAAGGTGGCTCAGTGGTAGAGCGCTTGCCTCACATGAATGAGACCCCTGGGTTCGATTCGTCAGCACCACATCAACAGAAAAAGCCAGAAATAGTGCTGTGGTTCAAGTGGTAGAGCACTCGCCTTGAGCTGAAGAGCTGAGGCCCAGAGTTCAGGCCCCATGACAGACCCTCCCCCCCCCCCCCCCCCCCCCCCCCGCCAAAAAAAAAAAAATCACTTTTGGGAAAATTCGAACCTCTGGGACCAAGTGTAAATTGGTAGTGATGTTAAGAACATATCCATGGGCTAGGAAGGTGGCTCAGTGATAGAGCGTTTGTCTCGCAAGCATGAGGCCCTGGGTTCGATTCCCAATACTACATAAACAGAAAAAGCTGGAAGTGGTGCTATGGCTCAAGTAGTAGAGCGTTAGCCTTGAGCTGAAGAGCTGAGGGACAGTGCCCAGGCCCAGAGTTCAAGACCCAGGACTGACAAAAAAAAATAATAAAACCACATTTATCCAAAGCTGGGTGTGTGGTGGTACTTAGTGCTTAGTTCCAGCACTAAGGATGCTAAGGCAGGGGATCACTTGAACCCAGAACTCAGGAGTTTGACCAACTAAGTTCAGATAGCAAGTCCCTTCTCAGAAAAACAAAATGGGGCTGGAAATGTGGCTTTAGTGGTAGAGAGCTTGCCTTGCATGCATGAGGTCCTGGGTTTGATTCCTCAGCACCACATAAACAGAAAAGGCTGGAAGGGGCGCTGTGGCCCAAGTTTTGGAGCACTAGCCTTGAGCTGAAGAGCTGGGGGACAGCATCCAGGCCCAGAGTTCAGGCCACAGGACTGGCAAAAAAAAAAAGCATCACTAAAACCATGAATCTTGATTTGTATGTATGTTCTTTTGCATACATATTATTGGATCTACTTATGCATTAGTACTCTTTGGTTTTTGATTAAATATTTAACTTCCTTTATATGTTATTTATTTTAATTATAAAATTGAATCTGTTACTACAAGCATGTTCAATCTACTAAGCAGCAATCTAAATTAAGTCAGATAGATTGGGATTGATTATCCTTGATTATGACATTAGCATGCTGGCTGACATTCCCGCATTTTCACACCCACGTGCTTCTCTTCGCACGACTGCTGCTGGGGAAGAGTGGGTACCCCTCTTGTGCACCGCACACTGCGAGGACACACACTGGCCGCAGCCCTTGAGGGCTTACTGAGCTCTCACAGGCCTTGCCGTAGCCGCTGGTTCTTGTCTTGAACACTCTCCCCCTAGAGCCTCTCCTTGCTTGGTAGAGATGGGGACGGGGACACAGTGGAGGCTGGCTCTGAACTCCCCTCTTCCACCACCGTCCCAGTTCTCTGGGGGCAGGGAGCCTGACTCTGTTCCTCCTAAAAATAAAACACTTCCCAGCAAGCACAGCGGGTGGATCTTTGAAGTGCCAGGCCACTGCAAGTCGTCGCTGTTTTAATGGCAGTACTGGTGTTTGAACTTGGCCCAGTGTCAGGCATGACCCCGCACTCCCCCCACCCCTCACCCCCAACACACTTCTGTTCCCCTTCGGTTATTTTTCAGGTCATCTTGTCCCCTCTGGTCACCATCTTCCTACCTGTCTTTCCTGTCTGCTTAGCTGGGATTACAGAAGTTTACCACCATGTCCACCTGACCTGTTAGCATGGATGCTACAGAGTTTTTGCCCTTAAACCATGCTCCCCCATCAGAGGACTAGGAGTCATCACTTCAGTGGTTGAGTGTGGGCCTGTGTTCAATTCCCAATACTGCCAGGAAAACACACACACACACACACACAAAATATGCAGGTCACCAAAAGCCTCAGGCTTTTTGTGACTGTGAACAGAAAGTTGGGACTTGAAAATGGATTGGTACTTGTTGCTAAGTTTGTTGATTCTTGTAGAAGCTCTTTGTCTTGCTGCTTAACCATAGCCTAGACCTCCAGTAGAACTATGAAATGGTTGCTGTTCAGTTTGAATTATGAACCGTTTTTGTCTCAGCAGTCTGAGGTCATGTAGAGTAATTTTACATTAAACTTGTCACTAAATCAAGTTTCGAGTTATATTTTTATATGAACTAGAATTAATCCAGAATAACCTTTTAGTAATTTTTTCTTGTCTTCCAGTGAGGATGAACTGGAAGACACAAACGGAAGTAACCCCATTGACATTGAGATTGATCAGAACAAGGAGAGCAAAAAGGAGGTACTGCCCTACAATTGCTCAGGCAAAGGAACCTCATCACTGGTTTTTCTGCGCATTCTCCCTAGTACATTAAGTGCCGTGTGAAAAGTTCCTGTTAGGACTTTATTGCCAACTTAACTTTATGTAACTTAGAATTCTGTTTGCCAGGAATCATAAGTAAAAGAACCTTTATAGGAAAACAAAAGCCAGGTGCCGGTGGCTCATGCCTGTCATCCTTGCTACTCAGGAGACTGAGATCTGAGGATGTGGTTCAAAGCCAGCCTGGGCAGGAAAGTCTGTGAGACTCTGATCTCCAATGAACCACCAGAAAACCAGAAGTGGAGCTTTGGCTCAAGTGGTAGAGCGCTCTCCTGGGGCTGAGAGCTCAGGAAGAGCCCAGGCCCAGAATTCAAGACCCACCACCGACACCCCCTCATCCCCTACCCACCCACCGACACCCGGCCAAAAAAAAATATATATCGTTGCACAAGAGATGTTTTTTGAAGACTCTGAACTTAAGCAGCTCATGAGCTCCTTCAATTGCATATGACTGTTGGTGTTTTCATATGGGTGTCTGTCTTTTGTCTGGATGGTATTTTTGCAAATGATTTATAGGAGTGCCTGAATGACAAGGTCTAAGAGTTAACTCAATCGCATGGTTTAGGATGTTGTACTTGGAATTTTGAGTGGACTTTGTTTTGATAGATTGCTACTTACTAGAGACTTTGAGGTATTTAAAATGAACAAGGAGAGACTTTTCTATAATTCTTATTTATATCATAGCACAATTTCTGACTCAAAAAGAAAATTGGCTAAATCTTAATTTCTTTTAAATGTATAATGCTATTAACAACACACACAGGTCATTGGGTAGTCTTTATAAAACAGTGCTATTCAGAACATAGTTTGTGCCTGCTAATATTTTTATGTTATTATCACTTCAGAAATTGCCATTACTATCATAGATCTTAGTTTGTATTTTGTATTTTAGTTTTTAAAATTTGAAGCAAAAATCCACTTCAGTAGTTCTATTAGCAAATGTTACCCTAGCAAAAGGAGATCAGTCATGAGCAATTGTTGGAACTTATTCTTCTTAAAATGATTACTAGCAAGACAGTCCTTGTCTTGCCAAGATTTTGTTGTGTTTCAGTTTGGGAATTCTTTTTTTTTGGGGGGGGGGTCTGGTCATGGGGCCTGAACTCTGGGCCTGGGCGCTGTCCTTCAGCTCAAGGCTAGTGCTCTACCACTTGAGTCACAGCGCCACTTCCAGCTTTTTTCTTGGTGCTGAGGAATCAAACCCAGGGCCTCATGCATGGAAGGCAAGAGCTCTACCACTGAGCCACCTTCCCAGCCCCCAGTTTGGGAACTCTTTATTTTTGAGGAAACACAGAAAAGTTAGCATGTCTTGGATGTGTGGATGTGTGGTGCCTGTGCTGAGCTCCGCTCAGAGCCGCAGCTCTCACGTGGCTTTTGCTCAAGACTGTGTCTGCACTTGGCTCACTCCCACTTCCTCCTTGGTGCTTAATTGGAAACTATGAATGCTTTTCTTCCTGGGCTGTTTTTGACCTGTGATCTTCAGGTCTCAGCCTCCTGAGAAGCTAGGATTGCAGGTGTCAGCCACCAGCATCCAGCAGTGATATGCAGAGAAGGTCATAGTTCATATTACAGTTTGTGTTTTGGTTGCTTACTGGAGTTTAAGTCCATAGCCTTGCATGCACTAGGCAGGCACTGTACAACTTGAGCCATTCCTCTAGTCTTTTTTTTTTCTTGCCAGTCCTGGGGCTCATATTCAGGGCCTGGGCACTACCCTGAGCTTCTTTTAGTCAAGGCTAGCACTCTGCCACTTGAGCCACGGTGTCCCTCCCTGCTTTTTCTGTTTATGTGCTACTGAGGAATTTAACCCAGGGCTTCCTGCATGGTAGGCAGGCACTCTACCACTAGTCACCTTCCCAGTCCCTTGGCTTTAGTTATTATGGAGATAGGGTTTTGAGTATTTGCCAGGGACTGACTTTAAATGAAGATCTTCTTACCTCTGGCCTTCTATACAAGATAACAGAAGTGAGTCACCACCCCAGAGATAGGCTCTTGCCAAATTTCTTTTAACTTTAATTTTATTTTTTGTCCAATTTGATTCTCCAATCTTCACTTCTGGAGTAGCTAAGATTACAGTTGTGAGGCCTAAAAGTTCGTATTCCAGATGAGTTAAAGATACACACATAGCACCTGGTGCTGATGGCTGCCGGGTGAGAGCTGCTGAAGTCCTAGCACCTGAGGCTCCTGTCCTCTATTAATCAGCAGAGTGCTGGGCTGGAAGGAGAGCGCACAATGGTAGAGCACAGCTGTACCAGCAATCAAAGCCAAACGAGAGTGCAAGGACCTGATTTAAGCCTCAGTACCTTACTAACAAGCACCTAATTAACAAAATTTACAGAGCCTATTTTTTCTGTCTGTGGCATATAGAGGTCTGTATTGCTGGAGAAGAGTAGTGAGATAGAATTATTCCTGCTTCACTTCCCATTTGATAAAGATAGGGCCACAGAGCTCACAGAGAACACAAGTTGTTTTTCTGCCTGTTACTATCAGAGGCGGAAAGAGAGAAAGGAGGAACAATAAGAATCCCCAGGCCAGTCTGTGGCTGCTGACCACAATGGGGATTTAGACGCAGCGTAGTATTTGTTTTGGGTCATTTGGGGCTATATTAAGGACATAGGCTTTGCACTGTTCATTTCTGTTTTACACTTTCATATTTCTAATATATATATCATGCAGGCACCGCCTACTGAGGCAGTTCCTCAGGTAAAAAAAGAAAAACATAGCACACAGGCCAAAAATCGAGCGAAAAGGAAACCTCCGCGAGGAATGTTTCTTTCTCAAGAAGACGTGGAAGCGGTTTCTGCCAATGCCACGGCTGCCACCACGGTGCTGAGACAGCTGGACATGGAGCTGATCTCCATCAAACGACAGGTACTGTCCCACCAGCCACGATGGCAGCTGCCACCGTGCGTGCAGTGACACCGCCAGCCAAGTGCACATCCCAGAGGTGTGGCTGCCGTTCACACAGACACCACCCCTAAAAGAGCACTTTGTTCCTAACGAAATGAACAGAGGAGACAAGTATATGGATGTTAAGTTTATATACAGTACATTTATGTGTATGTACGTGTATGTGTATATAATGACGGCTATATGTGCAAGCTCTTGAACTTGCTGAAATGGCATTCTATCACTCGACCTGTGCCCCACATGCTTTTCCCTTTAGTTGTTTTCCACATTGGGTCTCATGTTTATGCCTGGGTTAGTGTGGACTGTGTGTGGTTCTCCTGCGGTGATGACAGGTGTGTGCCACCACCTCAGCTTTCATTGGCTGAGATGAACCTGTTGGCTACCTTTTTTTTCTCTCAGGGCAAGTACTCTACCACTTGAGCCCAAGTCCACTTCCTGCTTTTTGGTGGTTAATTGGAGATGAAGAGTCTCATAGACTTTTCCACCCTGGCTGGCTTATAACCGGGATCCTCACTTCTCAGCCTCTTTGAGTAGCAAGGATTATAGGTGTGAACAACCAGTGCCCAGCTTCCTATACCTTTTTTTTTTTAATCCCTGGCTTTTTATATTTCCATATAAAAATGGAAATTTTGTAAATTTCCAAGAACAATTCTGTTAGCATTATGATTGGGATGTTGTTTTAGCTATGGACTTGCTGTCCTCATTGAGTCTTTTTTTTTTTTGGTCAGTTATAGGTCTTAAACTGGGCCTGTGCACTGTCCCTCAGTTTTTCAGCTCAAGGCTAGTGCTCTGCCACTTAAGCCACAGTGCCACTGCCATTTTTCTGAGTGGTTTATTGGAGATAAGAGTCTCACGGCCTTTCCTGCCTGGGCTGACTTTGAAGTACGATCCTCAGATCTCAGCCTCCTGAGTAGCTAGGATTACAGTCGTGAGCCACCAGCGCCCGGCTCATTGAATCTTCTGAGTGGAGGTGCACGCTCTCCCTTTCAGGCCTTCAGTGTGTGTGTGTTGTGTTGCTTTCTGTGCACAAGCTTGTGCGTCCTCTGCTAGAATCACTCCTTGGTGTTTGGTGTTCTGTAGAGAATTTTTGGTTTTGTTGGTTTGTTTTTGTTTTTGTGGTGGTTCTGGGGCTTGCTCCTAGGGCCTGGGTGCTGTTCCCAAACTTTTTTGCTCAAGGCTAGTACTCTGCAACATAGGCCAAAGCTCTGCTTCTGGCATTCTGGTGGTTAATTGGAGATAAGAGTCTCATGGTCTTTGCTGCCCAGTCTGGCTTTGAACCTCAATTCTCAGATCTCAGTTCCTGAGTGACGCCAGGCTATAATATATTTGTAAGGATCTTCTGAAATTCCGTGTAGAAAGGACTTATCACTTCAGTTTGCAGAGTACACTCAGACTGAAAATTCAGCATGATAATCTAGTACTGGTAACTCATTAATTCTTTCTCTTTAGTTCTAGAAAGCCATCAGCAGATTGCAGCTGCCCTTTAGTTGTGAATTTTGCGGCTTTTGCCTTGTTAGTCTTGATGGTGTCCTTGAAAGTTTAGATGGGAGGCAGCTGTGATTTCCCAGTGAGAAGGGGTGGGGGTCTGTGGCCACTGTGTTGGGGTAGGAGGCAGTACTGGCTTGGCCGAGCAAGGCCCCAGAACTAGAATCACGGACTGGCACAGCTGTGTTCTAATCTTAGGAGAATCACTTAATCTTCCTGGGCCTCTTTTCTGAGGAGGAGATTAATTCTTTCAGCCTGATCTCCCAGGATCTGTCAGGGTGGCTGCCACAGCCTGTTAACCTCTGTGAGCAGCAAGATCTCTGCTGAGCCGGGAGCTCCTATCCCTCTCCAGTCCTCTGCAAAGCACTAGAAAACCGGAAGTGGTGCTGTGGCTCAAGCAGTAGAGCGCTCACCTTGAGCTGAAGAGCATAGGGACAGCACTTAGGCCCAGAGTTCAAGCCCCACAACTGGCCCCAAAAAAAAAAAAAACAAACAAACGAAAGAGGCTCCTCTCTTCCATAGAGCGGTTCCTTATTCTACCATGAGAGATTAAAACATGGTTTGGTTTTCAGAGCAGGGTCAAGGGCAGGAATTGTTATAATTTGAAGACAGCCACTGAACAGTTGACATTTTAAGGAGGGAAGGCATAGAGTCTATAACATAGAGAAGAGATGTGTGCCACAGTGCCAGGGCCATGGCTGAGCAGTGCATCTGCTGCCGGGTGCCCTTCTACACTCAAAGTGACCAGTCATGCAAGGAGCCCAGGTATGTCAGAGACACTCACCTGAAAACAAGCCGCCCATGAATGATGCTTGCCCCATAGCCATCAGTCCAGCCGTCATCTCTTCCGTGACGCACCGGGTTCTCTGAGGCTCTCTAGTGTATTGGCTTCTCTTCTTTGGTCATGTGTTGTAGCCATCATGTCTGTATTCAGGGGAATAAGCAGAGGACAGGAGGCAGGGCAGCCCTCGCTCGCTCCTTGTGACGTGGCACCCTATATGCTGCTCCTGGCTCCAGCGGGCCTCACCTCACAGGCACCATGGGGAGAGCCTGGCGGGCCCGAGCAGACAGTGAGTGGCCTTGCAGGAGCGCAGGCTGAAGAGGAAAGGAAGGGTGCGCAGTTGTGCTAGGTGGTGCACGCCGCGCGGCTCCGCCGGGTTTCCTTTGTGTCTATGGATCTTCTTGTCTCGCAGCTTGTGCCGCCCTGGCTCCTTCTCAGCTGGCCCAGTGTGGACAGCTGACTTCTTACTGCTGTTCTGATCCTAAATGCTGGGCGTTGCTTTCTTTAATTCCTTTCTAAAAATTATTTAGAAAAAGGAATTATTAAACAGTCTGCACATCTTGCTCTCTCCTTATCTTTTTTTTTTTTTTTTTTGTCAGTCCTGGGGCTTGAACTCTGGGCCTGGGGCGCTGTCCCTCAGCTCTTCAGCTCAAGGCTAGTGCTCTACCACTTGAGCCAGTGTCACTTCCAGCTTTTTCTGCTTATGTGGTGATGAGGAATACACCCAGGGCCTCATGCATGCAAGGCTAGCACTCTACCACTTGAACTACAGTGCCACTTCCAGTTTTCTGAGTGGTTTATTGGAGATATATCTCCCAAACTTTCCTGCTTGGATTGGCTTTGGACTGCGATCCTCAGATCAGCCTCCTGAGTAGCTAGTATTACAGGTGTAAGGCACTGGCACCCAGCTCTCCTTACCTTTAAAATCCTGCTATTTGGCTGGGAAGGTGGCTCAGTGGTAGAGCACTTACCTTGCCTGCCTGAGGCCCTGGGTTCGATTCCCCAGCATCACATAAGCAAAAAGAAAAAAGCCGGAAGTGGAGCTGTGGCTCAAGTGGTAGAGCGCTAGCCGTGAGCTGAAGAGCTGAGGGACAGCGCCCAGGCCCAGAGTTCAGGCCCCACGACCGGACCCCCCCCCCAAAACAAAAAAAAATCCTGCTATTCTTCATTTCTTTTTGGAGTATCTTCTATTTTTAAGTGTTGTAAGGTGTTTTTTTCCTGGGAAAGACGTCTTCTTTCTATTACTCCTTTATTGGTTTGTGTGGTTATTAACAGATGGAACAGCGCTCCTGCAGCATTGCTGCGTTGCGCGTGGAGCGCCTCTGTGCTGGTGGAGTGCAGGGCAAAGGGCATTCCTGTGGTCAGCCCAGTCAGAAACGTGTTGGAAATCAGAGCAGCTTTGGCTTGATGGCTGTGAAGCGTCTGATTGATGTAGGCAGTGACAGTTCGATACATGGAGTCAAAGCAAAAATGTGAGGAAAGACCCCTTATGGAAACATGACAATGTTACAGTTGATTCTTTTTTCCCTCTTGAAGGTGCCCGCGCCTGTGCGTGCTTGTGCGTGCTTGTGTGTGCTTGTGTGTGCTTGCACCACTTGCTCTGGGCTGAACCGGGAGGCTGTGGCTACAGCTCTGCTCTGGAGCCTGTGCAGTTAGCAATTGTTGTTACCCATCATTCCACCGCCTTTGTGAGTGGTGGGAAGCCCAGACACTACCTTTCTTGGGTCGGACTCTAGGTAGGTGTAGGCAGCACAGACTGTCACCTGGTAGGAGGCAGGGGGCTGCATTTGCCCCCTTCCTGCCGAGGCTGCCCCTTGTCTCTTGCCCGGGGAGCAGACTGGCAAGTTTGATTAGACAGACAGACGCCCAGGTTCTTGTGGCCACAGCAGGGGTTAGGAACTTCTTTGCTTTTTTTTTTTTTTTTAATTTTTAGTTCTCTTTATAAAAAATTGTAAAATGAAAATCTTTTTCCTTCTTAGATTCAGAACATTAAACAGACCAATAGTGCTCTCAAAGAAAAACTTGATGGTGGAATAGAACCATACCGGCTCCCGGAGGTAGGATCGCTCCTTGTCTCAGAGGTTGATGTGTGGCTGCATCCCCAGTGTGTGTGCTGTCGGACATGAAGGGTTTAGACATAATTTTTTTTTTTGTTTTTGGTCCGTCATGGGTCTTGAACTCTGGGCCTGGGTGCTGTCCTGTACTCTTCAGCTCAAGACGAGCACTCTACTGCTTGAGCGACAGCACCACTTCCAGTTTTCTAGCGGTTTATTGGAGATAAGAGTCTCACGGACTTTCCTGCCCGGGCTGGCTTTGAACCGCAATCCTCAGATCTCAGCCTCCTGAGTAGCTAAGATTACAGGTGTGAGCCACCGGCGCCTGGTTGTAGCCATAATTTTATAAAACTAGTTATGTTAAAATTCTCTACAAGGAAAAGAAAGATTCCTTAAGGACGTACTTCTTTTTCCATGTAATATGCTAACCATCTGTCTGGATGTCTAGGTCGTTCAGAAGTGCAATGCCCGGTGGACCACGGAAGAGCAGCTCCTTGCTGTCCAAGGTATGGCGCCGCAGACAGCCTGCGGGTGGCGGGTGGTCTCGGGAGGGGACGTCCCCCCCCCCCCACTTTCACCCAGTGACGACTACCTTCTCTCCACACACTTTAACCATAGCTCCTCTGCTTTTATATCTCAGTTTTGTTTTATTCCCCATGACTTACAAGTTATAAATATGAACTTGGAAGCCACAGTTTTGTAAGCTGTATTACACTTCAGCTGTTGCTTGTTGAGTGTTGCATAGTCAAGAAGTACAAAATCCCAAAAGAAAAAGATGAAGTGTTAAAATTTTAAGATGGGAAATGTATTAGACCTGCTGTGACCCCCTTAAAATAAAAAAAAATGCAGAATGCATTCCCACCATGGGGCCATATGACATCTGGGAAGACAGGTTTGTGGGTGGCAGGGCGGCACTCAAGTCCAGGGCCCCTCTGTGGGGTGTTCGTTTCTTGAGTTGGCTGCGCTCTTTCCACTGGTGAACCATGTACAGGAACGCCTGCTGTCAGAAGCCTGTACTCTATGTTTTGTTATCAGGATGAAAGGACAAGGCTCAATTGTGGTTCTTTTTTTTTTGGGTCCGGTCGTGGGGCCTGAACTCTGGGCCTGGGCGCTGCCCCTCAGCTCTTCAGCTCAAGGCTAGCGCTCTACCACTTGAGCCACGGCGCCACTTCCGGCTTTTTTCTTTTTTCTTATGTGGTGCTGAGGAATCGAACCCAGGGCCTCAGGCATGCAAGGCAAGGGCTCTACCACTGAGCCACCTTCCCAGCCCTCAATTGTGGTTCTTAAAGATTGTTTTTTCTCTTGCATTTAAAAAAAATGCCCTTTGTCTCCCTAGCCATCAGGAAATACGGGCGAGATTTTCAGGCAATCTCAGACGTGATTGGGAACAAGTCAGTGGTACAGGTGAAAAATTTCTTTGTAAATTATCGACGCCGCTTCAACATAGATGAAGTTTTACAAGAATGGGAGGCAGAACATGGTAAAGAAGAGACCAATGGGCCCAGTAACCAGAGACCTGCCAAGCCCCCTGACAGCTCTATCAAGATGCCCGAGGAGGAAGATGAGGTAAATCTACGGCAGCGGTCCCTTCCCCACAGCCGTTCACCGGCATGCACCTTCCCCTGTCAGATGTGCTGGCAGCTTGCTTAAAATTTTATTTTTATTTTTTGTTGTTATTATAAAGGTGATGTATGGGGGGTGAGTGTGGGGGGGGGAGTCACAGTTACGTACGTCAAGTTATGACTATTTTTCTTTTTGGACGGTGTCACCCTTCCCTCTCCCTGTGCCAACAGCTTTTCCCAGAAAATGCCATAATCCATGTGCTCTGCCTCTAGGCAGAGACTGGTGAGCCACTGGCCTCAATGGCCAGTAGAGAGCCCATCGCAACAGAGACGTGTGAGACCCCCACGGGCGCGTATAGCCGCGTCAGCACGCTGCGCGGCCCGCCCAGCTGTGCCACCTACTGGTGAGCGCCTGTGTATGTCCTCTGCCAGCTCCAGCAGCTGCCAGGGGCTGAGCCATCGTTTCTGGGAGGGAGGTGCCCATTTCCTCTGCCCCATCGGCTGGTATGTGAAGGATTGGACTGACCAGAGACACTTGAGCTTCCTGTGCCAGGCTCCCTTGTCATTTCCCACCTGGCCTGGCCTGCTCTGCTCTGTTCTCCATTCCCAGAGATCACACATCGAGAGGCTTGACCTAGACCGTCACTGCACATCTGAGCTTGTTCACTGACATCATAATTCAAGGATTTGCCTAGTTTTCTGACACATCCCGCAGCCCCTGCAGTCCATTTATGTGATCACCTGGGTGGCATGTGATTGCTGCCCCTTTGCACCATATCCTGGCACCCAGAGCTTGGCAGTGAAGGGGTAGCCATAGGCCACACAGGGCCTGTCAGGTCTTAAAGGGCTCTGAGCACTTCCCTTAGAAAAGCAGTGAAGCCTGAAAATGCCCCCGGCCTGTGTGAATGCACGCCTGACACATCACTTTGTGACAGCTTGAGACCTGAGACCTGGTAGCAAATGAGAAAGCAAATGGACTTTGACTTTTTGGCGGTAATTCTGTTCTAGTGTTAATTGCCCCTTTAGTAACAAACTGACTTCAGTCATAGCCCATCCCTCCTCTCCTCCGCTCCCTTTTTTCAGTGCTGGCTTGGACGGGACATCGCTCACCGTCCTGTGCCTGACCATTCTAAATTCTGAATGTCGGAAGTCAACCTGTTTGAGCTGCTCTTTGTTTAAATAGACAGAGAGAAACAGAGAGAGAGGGAGACACCCTGAGATACTACCTTACCCCAGTCAGAATGACCTATATCCTGAATTTAGGCAATGACAAATGCTGGCAGGGATGTGGAGAAAGAGGAACCCTACTGCACTGCTGGTGGGAATGTAAGCTAGTGCAACCACTCTGGAAAGCAGTCAGGAGTTTCCTCAAAAAACTAAACATAAGGGCTGGGAAGGTGGCTCAGTGGTAGAGCGCTTGCCTCGCATGTATGAGGCCCTGGGTTCGATTTCTCAGTACCACATAAGCAAAAAGAAAAAAGCCGGAAGTGGCGCTGTGGCTCAAGTGGTAGAGCGTTAGCCTTGAGCTGAAGAGCTGAGGGACAGCGCCCAGGCCCAGAGTTCAGGCCCCACGACTAGACCAAAAAACAAAAACAAAGCCATTAGATATGATAAAATAATGGCATTTGCAGAGAAATATATGAAAGTAGAACAAATCATGTTGTGTGAGGTAAGCCAAGATCAGAGAGGCAAATGGCGCATGTCCTCCCTGATAGTCAGATGTGAGATTTAAAATGCAGTGAGATGACCAAGTAAATAAGACTCAAGACACCCATGCACAGTGAAGCCAGAGGACACCCACACACAGTGAAGCCAGAGGACACCATACACAGTGAAGCCACAGGACACCATACACAGTGAAGCCAGAGGACACCATACACAGTGAAGCCAGAGGACACCATACACAGTGAAGCCAGAGGACACCATACACAGTGAAGCCAGAGGACACCCATACACAGTGAAGCCAGAAGACACCCACACACAGTGAAGCCAGAGGACACCCACACACAGTGAAGCCAGAGGACACCCACACACAGTGAAGCCAGAAGACACCCACACACAGTGAAGCCAGAAGACACCATACACAGTGAAGCCAGAAGACACCATACACAGTGAAGCCACAGGACACCCACACACAGTGAAGCTAGAAGACACCCACACACAGTGAAGCTAGAAGACACCATACACAGTGAAGCCAGAAGACACCATACACAGTGAAGCCAGAGGACACCACACACAGTGAAGCCAGAGGACACCCATACACAGTGAAGCCAGAAGACACCCAATCATCTACAGACTGCCAGAACCCCAAAGACAAGGAAAGAAAGGACTTCTAAATTGGTCTTAGCACTTCTAGATGACTGTATTCTTTACCTTACGTACCGTGTACACACGCACACCTGAGGCTGCTGGGAGGAGGGCATAGAGTCAGTCGGTGGAAAGCAGGTGAGAAAGTACAGCAGAGGTGAACTAAGCAGCTTCAGGCTGTGATGGGAGGAAAGCGTGGAAGAGAAGAGCTGATGCTAAGCAACGTACCTACCACCCACTTCGGAAGAAACCGTTTTATTATTAAAGTTCATAGAGTTCATAAGCTTTGTAGATTAAGATGATGATTATCATTGTGATGGTTAAAATGTGTTTGTGACTTTATTTTGTCGGTCGTGAGGCTTGAACTCTGGGCCTGGGCGCTGTCCCTCAGCTCTTCAGCTCAAGGCCAGCGCTCTACCACTTGAGCCACAGTGCCTCTTCTCGTTTTCTGGTGGTTTATTAGAGATAAGAGTCTCACGGACTTTCCTACCTGGTCTGGCCTTGAACCATGATCTTCAGATCTCAGCCTCCCGAGTAGCTAGGATTGCAGGTGTGAGCCACCAGAGAGTGTTGTGACTTTAGCTAAGTATAACTATGCCACAGTATTGTGAAATTTATGTAGTCACTTAATCTCAAAAAAGAAATATTTGGAGGGGCTAGGAAAGTGGCTCAGTGGTAGAGTGCTTGCCTAGCAAGCATGAAGCACTGGGTTCATCCTCAGAACTATATAAACAACAAAGCTGGAAGTAGCGCTGTGGCTCAAATGAGTACTAGCTTTGAGCACCAAGAGGCTCAGGGACAGAGCCTGAGCTCTGAATTTGAGCCCAGGACTTCCATATATAGAGATGGAAGGAAAAAAGCACTCGAGAAGAGAAAGCATGTATAACCAACAGCTAGTGGTCATTGACATCCTCCTTTATGTAAAGATGGAATTACCAATTGGAGAGGTGGCAGGTTAGAGTCTTGCTGAAAATTAGGATGTATTGCCAACAAGGAGAGTTCTGGCAGGACTATCTCAGTTCTGTCTCAGCACCACCCTGAAGCAGCGGTATTCTTGGATTTTGGATTCGCAGCCTGGCAGCTTCCCCAGAGGGCATTCTGTCTTCTGGCAGGAATTAGTGGCTGCTACCACCTGTCTCTGGACAATGAATCGTTGCCACTTCCGCACTGTTCAGCCAGCATTGTGCTCCTGCGCTGTCCTTTCTTCACCGAGGAGCACACTGCTGTGGATGGGAACGCGTGCGTCCACACTCGCACGCTCCCCACCTAGGAAGCGCTTGTGCAGCCAGGCACTGCGTCTGCCATGTGGGGTTGGTGACATGTACCTTCTCCCCCCACAGAGCACCCAGCCATAGCTGTGTGCCTTTCCCTGGTCTTTGATCTTTCCTTCCTTTTCCTCTCCTGCAGACTGCTTCCGTCCTCGATGTGAGATACGCCTCGGCCTCGTGAGCGCCGCAGGGGGCTCGGAGCACTTGGTATGGACTCCACGATGTTATCCAGGATATCAGGTATTACAAGACATCACCTAGCCATCTGCATCACATCTCTGTGGACAAGCAGCTATTACCAAAAAAGGCATACACTTCCAGTCCTGCACTACATCTGCCTTAAGTCCTTGCTCGTTCCTCCATGTTGGCGCCACTTCTCAGAGAGCTCCGCTGCATCCCACTCGGCCGCCGGCCGACGTGCTGGGGCCCACGGCTGCACGCTCCCCACCCCCACCCCGCCCTAGCGCGCAGCGCCGCGCAGGGCAGGGCGTGATGGAGGGCCTGGCTCCGCCCTTGCATGGCCCGCACTTTCTACTTTGTGCGTATTGCGATTCTCCGAGTAACCAGCCCTGCTGGCCTTCTAGAAAGCTCCTTGTTCTTTTTGGGGGCAGCCACCTAAGTAATATCATGCTTCCTTGGAAATCAAACGTTTATTGGCAGACTCACAATCTTTATTGTACCAGCCATCCTGATGCCGCTCACCGCCCCCTAAGTGTAGAGCTACGGTTTAGAAACTGGGTGCCCTTCCCCTTTTCCTCTAATGCTACGCCTTTCTCCCTTCCCACGTGGCTCACTCACAGCCACTGTCCTTGGACACTGTAGTTTACCAGGAATACGGACCTCGGCGCTTTCTGCCTTCAGCCTTCAGCATTGCGATCCCAGGGTGGGTGCACCCCATCTCTTCCTGATCCCCCAGCCACCATTGCCACCACCCCACCCCGAGAGATTCGGTCCATATCACTGTACCTGGTGCTTGTACATTTGGAATTGGTGCCTTCTCCTTTTGGCAACCATGTTATCAATCCTTTTCTGTTGAAGTGTCTTATTTAATGTTTATTGCTTGCCAAAGAGAACATCGCTGAGACAAGACGTGGCAGGAGCTGGAGGTTCTGACAGTGAGGATTTTTAAATGTCAGGCTAGTGCAGGACATTAGAATAGCTGGAGATGGTTTTTTACAAGAGACACACCATTTATTCCCACCCTTTTGGTGTGCCTGGCCTGTTGTGTGTGACTGTGTGTGTCCTTTGTGTCCTTTGTGTACAGTGTGATCCCACAAACATCATGGCCTCCCTTCTCAGCAGAGTTCAGGGCAGAGAAGTGATTGGTACTGGTCCACTGCTACCAGGATGGAAAGAATCCATCTGCAGTGCTCCAGAATACATTTAGAGAGGACTGGCTAGGAACAGCGAAGCTCCTTACAGACTTCTGTTCTCTTACTAGACTGCCTCCTGCCCGCCCGTCTGCCTGCCTGGGATAGAGGGTTGTCAGCCAGTCAAGACGGAGCCTGGTTGTTGCATCGCTGAAATAGTTTTTTCTGCTTTGAATACCAAAAAGGAAACAAAAGTAGATGCTTTAATGCATAAACAATTTTTAAGAATTTAAATATGCAATTAGAAATTGGTGTGTTTTGAGTCTCAAGCACCTTGCTTTTTCTATTTACTTAGGTCCACTGATTTTGGGGGTTTATTTTCCTTTAGGAAGAGGCTCAGCTAGGAATCTCGGGTTTGGTGGCGTGTCCGTTCTTTCTGAGAGGTCTGGAGGAAGGAAGGTCATTGGGCAGGGAGCGCGGCAGGACTTTCCGGTCCTGCTGCGGCTGATCATGCGCTTGTTGGCCAGGGAGCACTTGTGAAGATCAGGACCAGGGCCTGGCCTGCTGGTCCGACCTGAGGGCAGGTAGCAAAGCCACACTGGGCACAGCTGAGTTTTGTGTCTTTGTCACCAGCCTGCTGTGGAGTTGGAAGACGGTGGGAATGGCGAGATGGAGGGGCCCGGTTTGCACAAGCCCCTGCCACAGCCTTCCGCTCTCCTCGCTTTCTCAAGTGCTTGCTCCTGCTACCGGGTTGTGTCCAGCACCGAGGCAGCAGCTTTCTCTCTCTGTCTGTGGTTCTGTCTGGCTTCTTCAAGTCCAGGCTCTTTTCCTTCCAGTTTAATCCCTCATGGCAATATCTAGAATTCATGCTAACCCTCAGGAGGCGTGGCAGGCCAGAGCGGCAGGGCTGGGCCCTGTCCCCTTGCATGCTTCTTGGTTTGGAACGCCCTCCAGCCCTGAAGAGTTACGTGCCAGTGTGCTCGTGATCATGGTCGCTCTTTGGGGGGAAAGAGGCGCCCATTCTCATTGGACAGAGGGGAAAGGTGGTCTTTGCCTAGCTGCTTTTGCTGCGGTCTCGTGTAAAACAGCACTGTGCTTTAAACTTTTTATTACATTGTCTTTCCAGTGAGATAATGCAAGAAACCACTTAGCTTTCAAAGCTGAGTGGTCTGGTCTTACGTACGTGAAGACTCTAACATATCAAGAATTAGGTGCGTTGGCAGGGTGCATTTGGGACATGGTAACTGCTTCAGATAGAATGTCACTCAAGCTTTGTGTTCTTAAAATTATCAATGTGAATGTCATAATTATATATATTTTTGGGGGAAATTCTCCTAAGTATAAGTTATTGTGCAAAATATAGTATCATGAACACAAATAATAGTTAACTTTTAGTTTAGGAATCCCTAAAAGATCAATTGTATTGCATATGCATTAAAAGTTTGTTTTATTTAATTTTGTGTAGATGTGTAAAGTCTTAGGTAAAAGTCCTTTTCACTTACCATTTAGACACCTGTTACTTGAATGTCGCGTGGACTGGCGAGCAGCAGTGGTCGTCTCTGTAACGTAGCTGTAGCTGGGAAGCTGGCGCCCACCCAGTCGCCGCTGGGGCGCACAGTCAGGTGTGCGTGTGGGCGGGAGCCGGTTAGCACTGTCCGCCCACTGCCTTGTCTTGTGTGTTTGTCAAGACATGGCTTCCTCAAGATAGTTACTGGTTTTAATCTATAAGATCCGCTGGGATCACAAGCCTCTAATCGCAAAAGACGAAAGGCTTACTGTGTTGGAGTAATTCAGTAGTTGCTTTCTGTTCATATAAAAGTTCCTCAAATATCACACGCCACTCTGCGTGCTCATTGTCACTTTAAATTTCAACTATACCCTATTTTTGTCTTTCTAAATATCAGATGTACTATTGGTATAATTGTACACCAAAAATAAGCCAAACAGTGCATTACACTAACTGGATCCCTGCTTTTATGTGAGCAAAGGAAAGACAGAGCCAACGCCCAACACGAGCCTCTCTCTCCACTAGCCTGTTTCTATGAGTAGTGACCCAGGATTCAAGCTTTTGGTATCAAGCAATCTTTGCCTCCAATTACTCGGAGTAGTTAGAGCCTCCTAATCTAATCTAGTGACCTCGTGCAATGCTCTTTCTGCCACTCCCGGATCTCCGTGGCTTTTCCTAACTTTAGTAAAGCACAATGGCAGGAACGCTATATAGTTGAGAAGAAGGCAGGTCAGTATAGTCTATGCATGTTGTAAAATAATGAGTGTTTACAGTCACCTTCTACAGCGAAGTTTATACCGGAGCCCACAGTGCTCCACCATCTAGACTTACAACTTTGCTAAGTGCTTTTTAGATTGCTTAAAATTTTTTCAAGATTTTAAAAGATGTATAAGGTTAAGTTTGCAAATATAATGGAAATGCTGTATATCTTTTGAAGTGATAAAAATCCACTTTGGAATTTTAAAGAAAATATGTTGTAATAATGCTGTTGTAAGTAATATTTTCCTGTCTCTCTGCCTGTTTTCTATTTCAGCACATACGTTGTGGTGAATGTTCATAGCATTATAATTGCTTAGCCATTGAATGATAAATTTGTTAGTGGAAATTGGAAGATTTGTGAAATTCTGCAGAATTCATTTTTCTATTTCCAATATTTGCTGAAGTTAAATAAAAATTTTCAAGCCATTGATGTAATAAAATATGAAGCGAAACAGTATCTGCACCCCCATCTCCACCCTCATATGAAGTGGGGTGCTGTTCTTCCTTCTGAGCAGGCCTGGGGGGGCTTGGTATGTGCAACGTCCCAGAACTTGACCTCTGAGGCAGCCGCGCAGTCCGTCTTCAGCGGTGCCTGACCTCTGAGCTGGTCCCTGGCGGCCTCCCAGTCGTCTTCAGC
>NW_012267218.1:2203160-2206903 GCF_000151885.1 Dipodomys ordii | reverse complement strand
AGCTCAAGGCTAGTGCTCTACCACTTGAGCCACAGCGCCACTTCTGGCTTTTCTTTTTTCTGTTTATGTGGTACTGAGGAATGGAACCCAGGGCCTCAGGCATGCAAGGCAAGCGCTCTACCACTGAGCCACCTTCCCAGCCCCAAAGGGAGTGTCGAGGGTTTTTTTTGTTGTTGTTTTGGTGGTGGTCATGGGGCTTGAACTCTGGGCTGGGCGCTGACCCTCAGCTCTTCAGCTCAAAGCGAGCACTCTACCACTTGAGCCACAGCAACATTTGTGAAAATCTTATCTCCACTAAACCGCCAGAAAACTGGAAGTGGCACTATGGTTCCAGTGGTAGAGCGCTGGCCTTGAGCTGAAGGGCTGAGGGTCAGCGCCCAGGCCCAGAGTTCAGGCCCCTCGACCGACCAAAATAAATAAAAAGGAAGTGACCCCACCTTGGGGTTGGTGTCTCCGAGTCACTGAGGAGCACATCTGGTGTGTGTGGTCTCCCTGGATTTCGCCAGATAATGGATTGATGAGGAGATTATTATAATTGACAAGTACTTGAGTAAATCAATTTCCCAAAAAATAAATAGATTTACCGAAGGAGGAGGTTTCTTTTGCTCACAACTTTAGAGATTTTAATTCAGTGACCAGTCAGTCCCCCCTTTTTTTAAATGTTAGTACAGAGCTTCGTGGATAATGTCACCCCTTCTTTGCTTTCCCCTTTTTGGTCCCCCGTCTTTAGTATTTTGAGACACGGTCTTAGCAACTAGCTCGCCAAGGCAGAAGCCCGTGGCAGAACAGGCTGCCTGTCTCACGGCGGGGGACAAGGGACTTGAAGGTTCTGTCACTCCCCTGTGGTGCCATGTCCGGAACGTCCGCAAGCATGTAAGGTCAGAGGACGGCAGTGGAAACCAACAGGTGAGTGCGGGGCTCCTGGAGTAGGAGGGCCGGCCCCCACCACCGTCCATAGCCCTGCGCATGGCGCGGGCGGCGCTGCAGGAGCCGGCCTCGAGACCATGGGGCCTCTGCTCTGCCACTGAGCCTCATGATGTCTGTACAGAGTTGGCTTTCAGAAGTAGATGACAGCATCAGGAAACAGAGACCTCCCGTGTTCACAGCTATGCAGAGTGAATATTGTGAAAATGCCCATGGGAGCCGGGCGCTGGCTCACGCCTGTCATCCTAGCTACTCAGGAGGCTGAGACCTGAGGATCGCAGTTCAAAGCCAGCCCGAGCAGGAAAGTCAGTGAGACACGCTCTTATCTCCAGTAAACCAGCAGAAAACCGGAAGTGGCATTATAGCTAACGTGGTAGAGCACTTGCCTTGAGCTGAAGAGCTGAGGGACAGCGCCCAGGCCCAGAGTTCAGGCCCCACGACCGGCAAAAAAAAGAAAAAAAATGGCCATGCTGCCAAAAATGATCTACAAATTAAATGCATTCCTTAGTGACATTCTTCACTAAGAGAAACCATCCAAAAATTCATATGTAACAACAAAAGACCTCTACTAGCCAAAGCAATTCTGGGCCAAAAAAAATGCTGGTGGTATCACAATCCTAGGCCTCAAGGTGTCCTACAGAGCTATAATAAAAAACAGTTGATGCTGGCCCAGAGACAGGTCCGAAGATCAATGGAATGAACTAGAAGGTCCAGCAGTAAAGCCCATATTATTAGTTATTTGATAAGCCAGAATCATTGGTGTTGGAAATACTGCACGTGTCCAGTAGTAAAGCCCATATGCTTAGTTATTTGATAAAAGTAACAAACTTGTAAAGAGGCGGCTTCTAGACAGCATTTGGGAGATAAAGCCAAGAGACTCAAGTTCAAGACCATCCTGGACTACATAGTGAGTCTAAGGCTGCCCTGGGCTACATAGACGCACAAAGTAACAGGCTGGGGTGCAGCTGGATGTTGGAACACGAGTTCCTGCTTCCAGCCCCTCACCACCAGATGAAGAGAAACCCCAAAGTGGTTTTACATTTAACTACTGTACCTGGCGTGCAGGCACACCCAAAGGCACTCGGCCCGTCCTCTGACCAGCCAGTCCTGCCCACTGGCTGCTCTGCGGCCGTTTCCTTACACAGCCGAAGTGTGTCTGCACACTCAGACTCCGCTCTGTTCACATCCTCTGCCTCGCTGTGTCCGTGGCTCACTTGGCCCGCCACGGCGGCTCTGCCCTGAGCGCATGGGGTAGAGCAGCCGGCGTGTGTGCCTGGCGGATGGCACAGACGGGTGTAGAGCCAGCAGCGGGCGCTCCCGAGCTCAGCCTCGGCACTGGAGCCCGGTGCAGGGCATTGCATCTTCACTCCCTGCCCTGGCATGAGGCTGTGCCAGATTCTCTCATAGGCCAGGAATGAGGAGGCCTGTCTTCACCATGGCAAGCTGTCTGTCCCCTGTGTGTAACCAGCCACTGACAGGTGCTGGGCGTACCGGGGAGCAGAGGCACGCGTGGTCCTCCCAGGTTCAGGCATGGCTGCACTGGGGGAAGGGAGTCCCCCACTGGTCATGACCAGCTCTGGGAGCTCCTGGACATCGGCGGAGTCTGCTGCGGGGGAGGGGGGAAGGGGGAGGATTCTTTGCTGTCCGTGGGACACCTTGCCATTGATGCTGCCAGAATGATGGGGAATTAAATTCAAACCGAATCTGATGGTTAAGAGACGGTAACCAGTGGCCTTGTACACCCTCTGCCTCCCGTCCCGAGTCACCCCCCTCGCTCTCCCGTCCCACAGAAAGCCAGCATTAAGCTGAGCAGATTTAAGCAGATGTTTTGAGTGCTGGCCTGCAGCCGCTGCGCAGATGTTCACCCCCCCCCCAGACGTGCCTGTCGGCACGGTGAGGCTCGGGGTGGGGGTGGGCCAGTCCTGCAGGCCGCTCCCCCTCCAGAGGCCTCCAGGCCTGGTCATGGGCCAGGCAGGAGCACCGTCCAGCTCACATGAACCTGTGCGCGCAGATCCTCCTGCATGGAGCTCCGGCTCGGCTGGCCTTTGAAACCCCCTTGCCTTGGATCTGTGTCTGCCAGCACCCCGATCCTGCCACTGTGACCCCCTGGAGACACAGAGGGGCTGGGGCCTGCAGACGTGCCTTGCCCGTGGGGCTTGCTGTACTTGGTTGAATAAAGGTAGTGACTGTACAACAAGTATGTGTGCTTATGCTTTAGTAACAGTTGCTAAATTCTTTGAAAGTTAGCTTGCGTCCCCTTCTGCCCAGACCAGTTGGAAATGTGCCTGATAGAGGTACTTACAGAAGGGAGAAATTTATTTTTGTCAGTCCTGGGGCTTGAACTCATGGCCTGGGCGCTGTCCCTGGGCTGCATTTTGCTCAAGGCTAGCACTCTACCACTTGAGCCACAGCGCCACTTCCGGCTTTTTCTGTGTATGTGGTGCCGAGGAATCGAACCCAGGGCTTCATGCATGCGAGGCAAGCGCTCTACCCCTGAGCCACCTTCCCAGCCCCAGGAACATTTATTTTTGGCACGTGGTTCTGGAGGGTTCGAGTCCAGGGTCCGGCAGCTCTGCTGGGTTGGGAGGGCAGCACAGCCAGACGGGAACGCGCTGGAGTGAGACACGGGGTCTGACCGGGGCAGGGGAGGCCAGGCCGAGGGAGGCCCAGCCTGCGGAGCCGGACCGGCGGGGCCTGTGATGCCGGGGACCCTCATCCAAACCGGCACACCAGCGGCTCCGTCGCCATCCCCGTTTAGAAGTCAAGGCCTCGGCAGTGAGTGCGACGAGGAAAGCGCCGGGCTGCCGCGGGTGCTGCTG
>NW_012267218.1:2199264-2201608 GCF_000151885.1 Dipodomys ordii | reverse complement strand
CGTCCGTCCTTCCGCTGAGCAGCGAGGGCGCACGGCCTGTGCCCCGGAGCCCGGCCGCCGCCTGACCAACTGACCATCCAGCCAACTGACCAACTGACCGCCGCCTGACCATCTGACCGCCGCCTGACCAACTGACCGCCGCCTGACCAACTGACCGCCGCCTGACCATCTGACCACCTATCTGGCCACCTCACCACCTGTCCACCTCACCACCTGACCTCCACCTGATCACCTGACTGCCGCCTGACCAACTGACCATCGCCTGACCAACTGACCATCCAGCCAACTACCAACTGACCACGGCCTGACTGCATGACCACCTGACCACCGCCTGACTGACCAACTGACCTCCTGACCAACTGTCCGCCTGGGCTGCCACCTGACCCTCTGACCACCTCACCATCTGACCACCTATCTGACCACCTGTCCACCTCACCACCTGACAGCCACCTGACCACCTGACTGCCGCCTGACCAACTTACCATTGCCTGACCACCTGACCACCTGTCTACCTGACCATCTGCCTAGCCACATGACCATCTGATCACCTCACCACCAGACCACTGCCTGACTGCTGCCTGTGCATCTGGCCGCCTGACCATCTGTGCACCTGACCATCTGACTGCCTGACCGTCTGGGCCACAGCCTGACCGCCTGACCACCTGATCACACTTATGATCTCTGGAGAGAAACACAGTGAAAGGTGAACAAAAGAAGTTTATTTACACTATTTACACCAGAAAGGGGGCCTGAGACTACCTTGTCCTGGCTAGATATCCAAGAGCAGCCTCGACCACCAAACCTCCAAGCCTACAATGGGCAGCCCAGACCTTTATTAGTCAGTCTGCAAACCTCCAACCCCAGACCTCCAAAGCTCCAAAGGCTTTTCCCTTTCTTCCCTTCCTCCTCCACTGCAGCCTCTCCACTGTCCACAGGCCTCCCTGCTCTGCTCCGGCAGGCTTTCCCTACTCTCTCCTCTCCTCCTCCCCTCAGAACTTGGTCTTTCCTTTACTCCCCTCTCCTCAGGACTCCTGGTCTCCTCTGGACTCCTCTCCCCTCCCACACCACAAAAAAATACCTAAAAATGATCAGTGAAACATGCAGGTGTTCAGAGGGCTAAGGAATTTCATGAAGCTAAAGAATTTACAGACAGGACCATCCAGAGAAGAACACAGAATAATCAATCACCCAGAATGTGGAGGAGGAAGAGGAGGAGAAGGAGGGGGAGGAGGAAGAGGAGGAAGAGGGGGAGGAGGAGGATCTGTGGCTTAAATAATAAATCACCAGTGCTGAGTGAAAAAAAAAAGCAAGAAAATAAGAGTTTAAAGCTGTAATACTGACATCAGAGAGAGAAAAAGAGGGATTTTTTAAAGCATAAAGAAAAGATCTTAAGGCTGGGAAGGTGACTCAGTGGTAGAGTGCTTGCCTCTCATGCATGAGGTACGTACTGGGTTCAATTCCTCAGCACCACTCGAATGGTAGAGCGCTGGCCTTGAGCTGAAGAGCTCAGTAACAGCGCCCAGGCCCAGAGTTCAGGCCTCACAACCAACAAAAAGAAAAGTCTTATCATATAGAATAGAATCTTTTTATGCTCATGGCTGGTACTCTACCACTTGAGCTACAACTCCACTTCAGGTTTTTTGCTAGTTAACTGGAGATAAGAGTCTCATGGACTTTCCTGTCTGGGCTGGCTTCAAACCATGATCCTCAGATCTCAGCCTCTTGCGTAGCTAGGAATACAAGCATTAAGCCACCAGCACCCAGTGAGCCTTGTCTTTTGATCCACTTTGACAATCTGTGTATTTTTTTGTGTTTTGGTCAGTCATTGGGCTTGAACTCAGGGTCTGGGCATTGTCCTTGAGCTTTTTTGCTCAAGGCTAATGCTCTACCACTTTGAGCCACAGTTCCACTTCTGGTTTTCTGGTGATTACCTTGAGATATGAGTCTTACAGACTTTCTTGCCTGAGCTGGCTTTGAACTGGCATCCTCAGATCTCAGCCTCCTGAGTAGCTAGGATAACAAGTGTGAGCCACCAACGCCCAGCCTAAGTCTGTGCTCTTATTGGCACATTTATACTATTGATCTTCAAAGTGATTTAGGTTTAGGTTTTGATGAACCTCCTGACTGCTGTCCAGAGTGGTTGTGTCAGTTTACATTCCCACCAGCAGTGCACATCCCCTCCAGCATTTGTTGTCTGAATTCAGAATCTTGGCCAGTCTAATGGGTAAGATGGTATCTCACAGTTGGTTTGATTTGCATTTCCTTTACGGCTAGGGATGATGATATTTCCTCATGTGTGTATTTACCATTTTTACCTCTTTTTAGAAGACTGTCTTTAGCTCCC
>NW_012267218.1:2189786-2196254 GCF_000151885.1 Dipodomys ordii | reverse complement strand
CGGGCGCTGGTGGCTCACGCCTGTAATCCTAGCTACTCAGGAGGCTGAGATCTGAGGATCGCGGTTCAAAGCCAGCCTGGGCAGGAAAGACTGTGACACTCCTATCCCCAATAAAACCACCAGAAAACCGTAAGTGGTGCTGTAGCTCAAGTGGTAGAGCGCTCGCCTTGAGCTGGAGAGCTGAGGGACAGTGCCCAAGCCCAGAGTTCAAGCCCCACGACCGACAAAAAAAAAAGAGAGAGTCTCGCAGGCTTTCCTAACCAGGCTGGCTTCACTCTGTCGCTTTCTGGGGGCTTCCTTACCCACTCTTTTGTGTATGCCTGAGTTAATTATCATCATCCACACTGGTCGTTGTGCAGGGGTCTGGTCCCCTGGCCTTTGAGCTGACTCCCGGGTCACTGCGGGGGTTTTGGCCAGGGGATGGGAAAGCCCAGCCCCAGCCCCAGCTGGCTTGGGCAGCTGGCAGCCGTGGAGGGCTGAGGCTGGGTGTTGGCAGGGCGGTGGGCCCGGTGCTCTGAGGCTGTTTGTGGGAGGCCATCTTGGCTGGTGGTGGCTCTGCTGACCCCACCTGCTGTGTGCCCCTGAGGGCCCTGTTGCCCCCCCTCCCCACCACCTTCAGGTAGGGACCCGGCCAGCCGTGCGACTTAGTGTGGGGTGCTGTCTCTCTCTGAGCAGGGTGTGTGGGGTGCTCTCTCTCTCTGAGCGGGGTGTGTGGGGTGCTGTCTCTCTCTGAGGGTGTGTGGGGTGCTCTCTCTGAGGGTGTGTGGGGTGCTGTCTCTCTGAGCGGGGTGTGTGGGGTGCTCTCTCTGAGGGTGTGTGGGGTGCTCTCTCTGAGGGTGTGTGGGGTGCTCTCTCTGAGCGGGGTGTGTGGGGTGCTCTCTCTGAGCGGGGTGTGTGGGGTGCTCTCCCTCTGAGTGGGGTGTGTGGGGTGCTCTCTCTCTGAGTGGGGTGTGTGGGGTGCTGTCTCTCTCTCTCTGAGCGGGGTGTGTGGGGTGCTCTCTCTCTCTGAGCGGGGTGTGTGGGGTGCTCTCTCTCTCTGAGTGGGGTGTGTGGGGTGCTTTCTCTGAGCGGGGTGTGTGGGGTGCTGTCTCTGAGCGGGGTGTGTGGGGTGCTCTCTCTCTCTGAGCGGGGTGTGTCGGGTGCTGTCTCTCTCTGAGCGGGGTGTGTGGGGTGCTCTCTCTCTCTGAGTGGGGTGTGTGGGGTGCTCTCTCTCTCTCAGAGCACGGTCCCTGTTGGGCAGCCTCCCTGGGGTGACGGCCCCCCTGTTACGTGGACCCTGCGGGCTGGGGGTGCGGCTTGTCCCATATCAAGGCCCTGAGTTGGCGCTGAGGCCTCTCCTGTAGGGGGCCGCCGTCCTGTGGGCCAGGGCCTCACCCTTGTGGCCTCATTTAACCTTTGTTTTTTTTGTGTGTTGCTTTTTTGTTGGTCGTGGAGCCTGAACTCTGGGCCTGGGCGCTGTCCCTCAGCTCTTCAGCTCAAAGAGAGCGCTCTACCACTTGAGCCACAGCGCCACTTCCGTTTTTCTGGTGGTTTATTGGAGATAGGAGTCTCACGGACTTTCCTGCCCGGGCTGGCTTTGAACTGCGATCCTCAGATCTCAGCCTCCTGAGTAGCTAGGATTACAGGCGTGAGCCACCAGCGCCTGGCACTGGCCCCAATTCTTATAGCTGGTTTGCTCTGGTTTTTTGTGAGTTTTGTCTGAGGACAGTTTACTTCTTCCTCTTGGAGGGAGATAAGGGAGAAGATAGCCTAACTTCTTTGAACAACCGGTGTTCTTCTTGGGCCTCAGGTGAGAGAGGAGGGCAAGGCTGTCAGTGCGCCTGTCCGTCCTGCAGTCTGACTGTCAGAGGACAGCTCCACGCATGCCTGCAGGAAGGCGTGTGCCCAGAGCATGCTGGGAACTCAGAGTCTAGGCCTTGAAGCTGCTTAGTGAGGAAGCCATCCCACTGGCTCTTGGAAATGTAAAGTTGTAAGTAGACACTGGAGTTCTCCTTGGTACTTATCTGCCAGATGGAGTACGTACACTGCAGCGTAGTGTTACTCTTTTGTTCTGGTGGGGCTTGAAACTCAGGGCCCACTGCTCTCACTTGGCTCTCTCCCCTGCTCCCAACTGCTGCTCTATCACTTGAGCCACACTTCCAATTCTGTCATTTTGCTGGTTCATTAGAGGTAAGAGTCCTATGAATAAGATGAATGATCTGGGTTTGGTCCCCCCTCCATAAAGACAGATTATCAAGGGAGAGTTGGCAGATGAGTTGGTGAACTTCAAGATGGCAATAGAAATGAACAAACCCAAACAAAATGGAGAACGACTGAGGGAGAGTAAGCATAGCTGCAAAAGGAGAGGGCTCCGTGAGAGGTCTGGAAGATTCTTCACTGTCTCAGAAGAGATGGAGCTCCAGATAGGAAACTATTAAGGAAATGGTGGTCAAAGCCACCCCAGATTTGGTGGGAAGCCTTAAATTCTGGGTCTGAGAATCTCAGTAAACCAAAGCAGGGCTCCCTGGGCGCCAGTCAGCTGGCCGCACGCAGAGACGACCAGCGTGGCAGAGCACCGACCCTGCCCGGCTACAGCGCCAAAGCAAAGCCAGCCAGTGCTGGCCTCACACACAGTGTCCCTCAGAAGGAAGACAGAGGAAGAAGGACATTTCTAAACCAAACAGGAGAACCAGCAGCTCCTTGCCATTAAAAAAAAAAAGCTAAGTGAGCTGTTCAGGTGAAGGACAGCGCGTAGCCCCTCTCTCCTGTGGGTGAAAAGGCGGGACCCCATGCACGGGCCAGTTTCCTGCCAGAGCAGAAACAGGGCAGCGGGGTTTAATCGAGAATTATAAGCAGATAAACTGGACGCTGGTGGTTTACACCTGTAGTCCTGGTCACTCAGGAGGCTGAGATCCGAGGACTGTGGCTCAAAACTTGCCCTGGCAGGAAAGTTCATAAGACTCTTATCTCCAGTTAATCACCAGAAAACTGGAAATAGTGCTGTTGCTCAAAATGGGAGTGCACTCGCCTTGAGCAGAAGCTCAAGGATAATGCCCTGCAGGGCCACAAGTTCACTCCCCACCACCAACCAGAAAATAGGGCTGGGAAGGAGGATCAGTGGTAGAACGCTTGCCTTGCATGCATGAGGCCCTGGGTTCAATTCCTCAGCACCACATAAGCAGAAAAAGCTGGAAGTGGCGCTGTGGCTCAAGTGGTAGAGCGCTAGCCTTGAGCTGAAGAGTTGAGGGACAGCGCCCAGGCCAAGAATTCAGGCCCAACGACGGGAAACAAAACAAAAAAACAAGTGGAGTTGTGGCTTGAGTGGTAGAACACTATGAGGCTTGAGTGAAAGAAGCTTAAGAACAGTTCCCAGGCCTCGAGTTCAAGCCCCAGGACTGGTACAAAAACATTCTAGGGCTGGGAAGGTGGCTCAGTGGTAGCGTGCTTGCCTTGCATGCCTGAGGCCCTGGGTTCCATTCCTATGCACCACATAAGCAGAAAAAGCCAGAAGTTGTGCTGTGGCTCAGGTGATAGAGCGCTCGCCTTGAGCTGAAGAGCTGAGGGACAGCGCCCAGGCCCAGAGTTCAGGCCCCACGACCGGACCCAAAACAAAAAAAAAAAACCCAACATTCTAAGCAGGTAAGGAAGGTAGTCAGCTACTAGAATGGGTAAAAGAGACCCTAAGGGATACAGGAATAGCTCAGTGCTCAGGGAGAATAAAGAAGAAATCAACATCTCCCCCCTGCTGAGACTCCCAGTCCACATGTGGCCGCAGCTGCCAAGGGCCCCCCTGGCTCTGGAGCAGATCTTTTTTTTTGGGGGGGTCTGGTCTTGGGGCCTGAACTCTGGGCCTGGGCGCTGTCCCTCAGCTCTTCAGCTCAAGGCTAGCACTCTACCACTTGAGCCACAGTCCCACTTGCCAGCTTTTTTTCTTTTTGCTTATGTGGTGCTGGGGAATCGAACCCAGGGCCTCATGCATGCAAGGCAAGCGCTCTACCACTGAGCCACCTTCCCAGCCCTGGAGCAGATCTTGAACCTGCTGAGATGGGCAAGGGTCTGCGGCCTACAGCAGACAGAAAGAAATCCAGACTGGACTGTGTCCCACAGTGTCCCTCTGGGGCCCTCTGTTGACAGCACCTGACATTGCGTTAGCAATGTGTGGTTCCGCTCCACCTCACAAAGCAAGACAAAGAGCAGATTTTGACAAAGACAGACAGACAGACAGACAGACAGACAGACACACACACACACACACACACACACACACCAGCTTCATAATGGGAGGGAGGCATAACTCAATGTCACTGCTCCTAACTAGTGAATGTGAGGTCCTGAGTTCCAATCCTAATTTTTAAAATTTTAAAAAGCTGAAATGATGTGCTGTACTTACACTGGGCTTACACTGTATAAATGTCCCACAACCACCACAGCACTAAGGGCAGTGTTATACTTCACTTGAAGTGACAACTAATTCTAAGTAAATGCACATTTCCCAAAGCCGTCACTAAAAATACACATGAAAACGCAATAGGAAATCCATGGGAGGCTAAAACACACTGTGTGTGCACAACTGCCCAAAGGACCGGCAGCAGAACCAGAACAGGTGGGCAGAAGAGGTGGAGGCTCGCAGGTCCAGTCACCTCGGCGCCCAGCTGGAATTCCATGAAGCTGCACTGAGCACTCTGACCACAAGGGAAAGATAGTCTGGTCCAGCCGTGCATACCTCCACTCCCAGTCCTGGGGTTAGAAGAAGAATCCCAGGCAGAAGAATCTGAATCTGGTGTCTCATGGTAGCCTAGGCTTCACAGCAAGACCCTGCCCCAGAAAGCGCAGGGCTGAGGGTATAGCTCAGTGATAAAGTACTCACCTAGCACACAGAAAGGCCCAGCTACGTGGTATTTCCAAAAGGCACAGATAAAGCTGAGTGGAAACTATGAAGAAGTTTATATACAGCATTAGGAATAAACTGGCAACTGTAGAGTTGCACCCAAATCCGTTTCTAGGCAAAAGCGTACTGCTCAGGACAAAAGAACACTTCAAAACATTAAAAATTATGAAGAGGGGGCTGGGAAGGTGGCTCAGTGGTAGAGCGCTTGCCTTGCAATGCATGAGGCCCTGGGTTCGATTCCTCAGCACCACATAAGCAAAAAGAAAAAAGCCAGAAGTGGTGCTATGGCTCAAGTGGCAGAGTGCTCGCCTTGAGCTGAAGAGCTGAGGGACAGCGCTCAGGCCCCACAACCGGACCCAAAAAAAAATTATGAAGATAGCCAGGCGCCAGTGGCTCGCACCTGTAATCCTAGCTTCTTTGGAGGCTGAGATCTGAGGATCAAGGTTCAAAGCTAGTGCAGACAGAAAAGTCCATGAGACTCTGATCTCCAATTAACTACCAAGCAAGCTGGAAGTAGAGCTCCAGCTTTGAGCAAAACAAAACAGAAAAGCTCAGGGGCACAAGCCTCAGGACTGGCACAGACACACAAAAAATTATGAATAAGCATGTTTGGATGACAACGTCAAACATGCAAGGATCAAAGACCATCAGAACAAAGGGAGGAAGGAGCAAATCCAGAATCAGAACCCAGAGGGAACAGCTGTTCTCCTTATCCAGAACAGCTGGACAGGGGCCGCTAAGGATGCTGTGGGAAGCCCACACAGTCAGAGGGCCGAGGGCTGCGGGGCAGGCGGGGCAGCCTTACACTGGAACCTGGGGCCGCCCCAAAGCACAGAAGCTGGGCACGGAGAGACTGCGGCCTGTGGACACCCTGCCACTGAGACTGAACATCTTTTACACTGGAGCTTTGTCCCTAGGGCCCAACCCCTGGTCAGTTCCTGCTCCTGGCTCATTCGCTAAGCCGTCTGTGAGCCGGGCGGCTGCTGACCTGTCACGTGGCCGCCCTCCTCTGCCCACAGCTGCCGGTGCCCCATCTGTGGATGAGCCAGGGCTTGGGGAAGCTTATGCTTGTCCCAGATTCGCAGTGAGGGGAAGACAGTGGTGGGATCTGAACCTAGGCCAAAGTGACTCCAGAGCTGCCTTTCCCAAGTGCCTGTGCACACAGCCTTCCCTGCTTCCCTGCCCCCCCCTGTCCCTGTCCCCTGGGACACCATCAAAGCGCCTGCTTTTCCCGGGACTCCTGCGTGTCCCTGTGGTCCCCCCTCCCACACCCCCTCTGCTAGCTGGTGTGGGCAGGGATTTCAGGGCATAGAACCCCCACCAAGAACTCTAAAGCCAGTTAGGTGGTGGGTGACAGGCCTCAGGTGGCAGGCCTCGGGCGGCAGGCCTCTGGTGACAGGCCTCCAGTGGCAGGCCTCTGGTGACAGGCCTCTGGTGACAGGACTCTGGTGGCAGGCCTCTGGTGGCAGGCCTCTGGTGACAGGACTCTGGTGGCAGGTCTTGGGAGACAGGCCTCAGGTGACAGGCCTCAGGTGGCAGGCCTCTGGTGGCAGGCCTCTGGTGGCAGGCCTCGGGTGACAGGCCGCAGGTGGCAGGCCTCT
>NW_012267218.1:2171282-2176796 GCF_000151885.1 Dipodomys ordii | reverse complement strand
CCCCGCCATGCCGCAGCCCCGCCATGCCGCAGCCCCGCCATGCCGCAGCCCCGCCATGCCGCAGCCCACCGCAGAGCCACCTGGAGCACTGTTTGGGGGCCACCGGAGGGTGGGCTGCCAACAAGCCATCGGAAGTGGCCGTGGCCAGTGAGCGCCACACCCCCAGTGCTGCCCCTCCTCTCTGCCCAGGCGGAGCCGGTTCACAGCCCTTGTCAGGCTGAGCCGGGGGGATGCAAAAGGCCAGCCCCTCTGGAGTGTGATTCTGTTCCTGAACTCAGTTTCCCTTCCTGTCCTGCTTTTCTCCTTCCCCACAGGGTTTTATTGGCCTCGTGACCCCAAAATACCTACTGCCACTCAGAGAACTGAACTGTGGCAGTTCTGTTTCCCAAGGGGATTACCCAGTGGTATTTCCTGCCCCACCCAGGACTGGGCAGTGGCCCTCACATTAATCCACGGGGGGAAAGGTCTGTGGCCTCCCTCTGGGCTTGGCAGGCTTTCTGACTTGCTCTAAGCACCATGGTATGGAGAAAGTGACACTTTGTGACCTTTGATAGTAGGTCATGAAGAGCGGATTGAGTTCCCTCAGCCTGGCTGGAGACCGCCATGTTGTGAGGAAGCCCAGGCTAGCCCGTGGAGAAGATGCCTGGGGCCCATCCATGGACAGACGTCAGCACTGTCTGCTTGCATCCCGAGGACAGACCGGCCGCTCAACCTTTCCTGAGTTCCGAAGTGGTTGTGTGTCTAGGCCGCCAGGTCCTGGGCTCTGCTGTTGGCGTTGGTGGTGAGTGAACTCTGACCCGGCTGGAACATCTCCCTGTCCTCACAAGGAGCACAAGGAACGGCTTCCTGAGGACGTTGAACCCTGTGTCCTACTCTGGTCTGGGTCACTGCCCTGTGCCTGGGTTAGCCATCCGGGTGTGTCTTCTGGTCCTGTTAGCTTGTGAAGAAGGCCTACCTGGGGCATGCTGATTAGTGTTGGGCAGCACCCCTTCCTGGCACATCTTCCCCTTCCCCTTCCTGGCACATCTTCTGTCCCTCTAGCCTCCCATCTATGAAGTATCTATGAAAGTATCTATGAGAGAGGCTGTCAGAGGCCTCCAGAAGCTTCTGTTGATGGGGACTTTGGCCTCTGGGAGAGATCCTCAAACCAGGATTACTTCCCAGGGGATGGAAGTTTCTGAGACTCCCGCTCAGCACCGCCTGCCTATTCAATCATCTGGAGCAGGAGAATGTTCCAGGGCCAGGAAAAGGGACCAGGGTCAGGACGGACAAGGCTACCTATGGGCAGGAGGGTCTACTGCTGGGCTGCCTGCTCCTCATCCAGGAGAATGACACACTGCCACCTGAGCAGAGATGGAGGGTGGAGGGGAGATGGCGGGAAGGGGGCAGTGTGTGTGGGGGGGAAGATGGTGAGGAGGAGGGGGAGGACATAGTTGGTGGCAGTAGGCAGCAAGGAATGGCTTTAGGAAAATTCTAGCAATTTAGAAATGATCCCTGTGCCTTGTGAAAATAGCTAGGAGATGCTGCCAGGTCCTGGCTGCTTATGAAAGGTTTTAGGAGTTGAATGTGAAGCGGGGGGGGGGGCAGGAGGATGGGGTGCCAGCAGAGGTGGCCGTGGCTCAGCCTTCATG
Organism: Dipodomys ordii; assembly: GCF_000151885.1. NCBI lineage: Eukaryota > Metazoa > Chordata > Mammalia > Rodentia > Heteromyidae > Dipodomys > Dipodomys ordii. The sequence continues at coordinate 2,175,165 of NW_012267218.1, read as the reverse complement.
GGTTCACCTGGGACACCCTGACCCAGCGGGCAGCACTGCAGGGTTTACATGTTACAGACGTGACACACAGGCTCATGACAGACTTGGTCCTTCTGAAGTCAGGGGTATTGAAATCAGTGACAGAACATTCCTAAGGCACACGGCGGGTGTTATTTTGGATAGATCTTAGGGCAATTTTAAAAAAATGATATGGAGGGGCTGGGAAGGTGGCTCAGTGGTAGAGCGCTTGCCTTGCATGCATGAGGCCCTGGGTTCAATTCCTCAGCACCACATAAGCAGAAAAAGCCAGAAGTGGCACTGTGGCTCAAGTGGTAGAGTGCTAGCCTTGAGCTGAAAAGCTGAGGGACAGCGCCCAGGCCCAGAGGTCAGGCCCTATGACCGACAAAAAAAAAAATGGAGATTTGAACTCAGGGCCTGTGTGTACAAGACAGGTGCGCTGTCACTTGAGCCATGCCCTTGGGGCTTTTTGTGTTTTCATTATTTTACTATTTATCCCCCAGGTTAGCCTGCACTGCATCTTCCTCGTTGTACTTTCTGAACAGCTGGAATGCAGGTGCATACCACCATGTCTAGCTCTTATGTGGCTGGGATGGTGGGGAGTGGAATGGGGGTCTCACTAATTGTTGTCTGGGTTGACCTCAAACATCAATCCTCCAGATCTCTGCCTCCCTTATAGCTAAGATTAAAGATGTGAGCTGCTATACCAGCTAAAATAAATCTGAATTGTCCTTAAACGCGGAAGGAAGAAAATGGAATCCAGGCTGTGGGTGCACAGGGTGTTTTCCCTTCACCCTGTTCTAGCTTTCGCTGTCTCTGGGGAAGCCAAAAGTCACAGCGCACCCCCCACTGGAAGCACCCACGTCTGGGCATCCGAGGGCACTCAGAGGCGCTCAGGAGGTGGTTCCAGACCTCAGCCTCCTCTGTGGCTACTCAGTCTTGGTTCTAGAGACCCCGGGGGCACCGAACGAGGCCTCTGAAGAGCAAAACTCCCAAAGCAAAGTGAGAACCCCCAATTTTGGTTCCTTAACCGTCCGCAGGGGAAATTTTTTCATTTACCAAACACTCAAAAAGAAACAGGGAGGGAGGAAAAGCCATTTCCTGTGATTGCCCATGGGGCCGGTGTCCCCATGTCCTTAGACCCGAGTGCAGTCCTGGCCCGGCCTTCATGCTCCCCGCTACTTCACAGAGCGAAAAAAGAAGAATAAAAACAGAGCAGCAGCAGCCAGCAGGCGCTCCTGACTCCTGCCGGACGCCACCATCACTGCTTTTTTTTTTTTGCCCAGTCCTGAACTCAGGGCCTGGGCGCTGTCTCTGAGCTTCTTTTGCTCAAGGCTAGCACTCTACCACTTGAGCCATAGCCCCACTTCCAGCTTTTTCTGTGTATGTGGTACTGAGCAACATTCCCAGCCCATTATTGCTATTTTATTATTTTTGTTTTTTGGGTCCGGTTGTGGGGCCTGAACTCTGGGCCTGGGCACTGTCCCTCAGCTCTTCAGCTCAAGGCTAGCGCTCTACCACTTGAGCCACAGCACCACTTCCGGCTTTTTTTTCTTTTTGCTTATGTGGTGCTGAGGAATCGAACCCAGGGCCTGGAGCATGCAAGGCAAGCGCTCTACCACTGAGCCACCTTCCCAGCCCTGCTTTTTTATTTTTAACTCTGGGCCTGGGTGCTGTCCATGAGCTCTTCAGCTGAAGGCTAGCACTCTACCGTTTGAGCCAGAGCACCACTTCTGGTTTTCTGGTGGTTTATTGGAGATAAGAGTCTCCCAGACTTTCCTGCCTGGGCTGGCTTTGAGCCTCGATCCTCAGATCTTAGCCTCCTAAGTAGGTAAAGAATTACAGGGCAGCTGCCTGAAGAATTCAATTGCACATTTATATTTTAAAATATAATGCTGGCCACACCCAATGCACTCCCTGACAACCTAGGGTTGGGGGCAGCCGGCAGGGTGGAGGGAGCGTGGAGGGAGCGTGGACGGAAGGCCGTGCTGAGGCCGTGGGGTGGATGCAGCTCTGATGCCGCCTCCTGTCTGCCTTGGAGGTCCTAGGCCCCACAGTTGCTTGGGAAGTGATTTTCGGTGAGTATATAGCCACATTTGCCCGGTGGGCCATGGCAAAAGTGGCCCCTGCGAGGGTGCAGAATGGGTCAGACCCCGTTGTGTTATTTCAGTCGCTTTAGGGCAAGTGCAATTTTAGCTCCAGCACTGGCTTGCATGTCTGAAGGGGGCCGTGGTCACGGGGCAGCATGTGAGTGCTACGGTGCCTCTCTGCTGGGTGTCACAGTCCCACAGGGATCTGGGAAGCCCCTGGTCCTCATGGGTAAGGGCTCCCCTGCAGCTCCTGGGGTGGCGATGCATTTCCTGCAGCTCCTGGGGTGGCGGTGCATTTCCTGCAGCTCCTGGGGTGGCGGTGCATTTCCGCTCTGCAACAGGGGAAACCCAGGCCACAGGCACCGGCATCCTAACATCTCACGGTAGTCACAAGTTAACTTCTGCTTTTTGGTCTAGAATTCTCTGGCTCTATGTCTCCTAGTGTTTTACCATAGTATCATTAATTTTTGTCCCAGTACCGGGGGTTGAACTCAGGGCCTGGGTGCTGTTCCTCAGCTCTTTCCTCTCAAGGCTAGCACTTGACAACTTGAGCCACAGCTCCACTTCTGCCTTCTTGGTGGTTAACTGGAGATGAGTTCACAAGCCAGGCAACGGTAGCTCACACCTGTAATCCTAGTTACTGAGGAGGCTGAGATCTGAGGATCATGGTTCAAAGCCAGCCCGGGCAGGAAAGTCTGTGAGACTCTTATCTCCAATAAACCACTCGAAAACCAGAAGTGGTGCTGTGCCTTAAGCGGTAGAGTGCTCACCTTGAGCGGAAGACCTGAGGGACAGCGCCCAGGCCCAGAGTTCAAGCCCCACGACCGAACAAACAAACAAACAAACAAGGGCTGAGAAGGTGGCTCAGTGGTAGAGTGCTTGCCTTGCATGCCTGAGGCTCTGGGTTTGATTCCTCAGCACCACATAAGCAGAAAAAGCCAGAAGTGGTGCTGTGGCTCAAGTGGTAGATCGACAAAAAAACAAAAACAAACAAAACTTTGCGGTAGAGATGGGAAGGAGGGACTGAGAGAGCGAGGGAAGGGATGACACTATGAAAGGAAATGTACTCATGTACTATAATCTGTACCTCGATAGAACAATAAAAATAGCAAAGACACAAGCTAGGCGTGGTGGTACAGGCCGGTAACCCCAGCACCCAGGAGGATTCCAGTTCAAGGCCCGTCGGGGCTGCAGAGCGCGACCTGGCATCCAGAAAAAGGACGACGTAAATCGTAGGAAGTATCAGAGAACACCGCATGTTTGGGATTAAGTTCTGTAGAAAGGCGTGCGCATGGGTAAGGTGTGCCGACAGGCTGGGGAGCACTGTGGGAGGAAGGACGCGGGGTCCCTGGAGGTGCTGCCGGGTCGCTCAGCCCCGCGTGCGCGGGAGCGCGGGCCCGGCCTGCCAGGCCGGGCTGCCGCCTGCCCCGCAGTACTTCCTCCTCCTGTCGGAAGAACAGGATTGGCTGCGTGGACTGCTGCATTTGGTGAGTCACCCCCACATCTGCATGCAGGTCTCCGCAAGACGCAGCAGAAGGAACATGTCACGCTACGTACATTCCTGCGAGAAATGTCTTTGTCCAGAAACCCAGTCAGCGTGTTGTTCCGTGTTGCCATAGCGAAGGGCGAGCTCTGTCTTTGAAATGCCCGGAGGAGAGGGCGCTGATTGGCTCGTCTCGCCGTCCATCACCGCTGCCCAGCCACTAGACCTGCAGCGGCTAGGGGGCCCGCCCTCAAAGCCCTGGCCGGGCGGGGGGCGAGCTTCCTCCCGCGGCCCCCCCAGGGCCGCTCGGCTC
>NW_012267218.1:2170077-2170864 GCF_000151885.1 Dipodomys ordii | reverse complement strand
CGGGGCCGTGGGACGGCGGCTCGGCCCCGGTCTCGGGGGCAGGGTCATCACGACGTCCCGACAGGCGGCAGGGGTCAGCCCCGGGGTCGGGGGTGGGGGAAGGAAAGAGCGCCCCTGAGGACCCGGGTTCGATCCCGGCCCCAGAGCCCACGTGGCCCGGCGGCGGAGGCTGGTCCGTCACCTCGGCCTTGCCCGGGGCTGAGCAAGCCGCGCCCAGAGGGGGGCGCCGCAGGCCCGGCTCGCCAGGCCCCTGGCCCCGGGCTGCGGAACCGGCACCTGTTGGGCTAATACAGCCCGAGATGCGGGTCCGATCAGCTAAGGTTCTGGAACATTCCACGGAGCGAGGCCGCACGGGAGATGCTGGAGTTGCTGTCTCCAGTGACTCATGCACGAGAAGGCGGACGGGCGTGAGCGGGCCCGGCCTCGGCTCCGGCCCGCGCACCCTGGCGTCTGAAGTCCACCTGGTCTCCTCAACTGACCTGTGAACCCCCGGTGGCCGGGGTCCGGCCGGGCCGCCGCCGCCCAGGGGTGGACCCCACCCTGCGGGCTGGCGGGGTGCGCGCGTGCCGTGTGTCCTCAGGGGTCCCCGCTGCCCGCGGGGAGCGGGACCCCGGGCCTCAGGGTAACCTTGGAGCAGACAGCGGTGCCCGGGAAGCGGGGTCTCCGGGGGCCGGGCCGGCTGGGAGCCCCGGGGTCTTGCCACAGTTGGGCCGATCTGGACCGGACCCAGGAGCCCTTCGAGCCCCCCTCAAGAGAGAGCGGGGCCAGGGGCGGGCCGGCCCGGGCG
>NW_012267218.1:2150231-2168905 GCF_000151885.1 Dipodomys ordii | reverse complement strand
CGGACCCTCGCGGGGAGCTGTGCGCGGAAAGCCTTCCGTCGGAAGCTGCCACCAAATGGCACAGGGCGAAGTGCGGGCGCGGGCCCCGGCTGCCGCCGGCTCGGGCGCGGACCCCAGTGCACCTCCCGTTTTCTGCACGGAGCCCGGATCCGTGTTCAGATGAGCTAGCGCCGCGCGTGTGCGTGTGCACGCGCGCGCGTGTCCATATGCTATCGATCTATTTATTTCTGTGGAGTCATAAGGCCGCATCGAGGAGCCTCGTAGCGGTTTGGCTTCATTTGCATTCACAGCACACAACCGTGGAGGAGCCATGCTTTGTTCGTCCTCTGTGAGCACGCGCTGGGGAAGCCTTTGGACAGGCTGTTTGTCGTCATCTTGTAGGTGTCTGTAAAATCCTTGTTTGAAGAGATGTGCAGGTGGACCATCGGGTGGGCTTAAAAGAAAATCACCTAGTGTTGGAAAATGGCCTGTTAAAAAGACCGCATCCTAGGCAGGGTGTCTGGCAAAAAACTGGACAGCCAGCCTCTATTTCAAAGAGAGGAAACATTTTTCTTCGCTCTGTGTAGTGACATTCAGAAATTTAAGAATGACTTTTAAAGGTGAGAATTGTTTGGGCAAAGCGAAATAAACCTTATTCGTGTGAAAGCTGGGGAATGCTCGATGAGTAGGTGCTCATGGTAGAAACTGCCAAGCCTAGGGTCTTCCATGGCTGGTTAAAATCAGACTGAATCTCAGATAAGGTTTAAGACGTAAGGTGTCTTACCCAGATGCGTCTGTTCAGCTGTCACCATGCCGAAGCCAGGGAAGCAGAGCTGGCCGGGGAGAATTCTAGCCTTTAAAAAAAAAAAAAAAAGACATTCATGTGAATTTTTCTGTGAGGGGAGTGAAGACCAGTTGTTTTTCTTGGATGCTCTCCAGTCTTTTTGGAATTAATAAGATGGCCTCACTCGGAAGACTGCAGAAACACTCCACTAGAACCAGCCGCCAGTAGTGGTCACTTGCTTCTGCCAGTACCACCAAAATCTCCATACTCTGTGCTTTGAAGGCAGTCCTTCCGTTTAACGGAAGCATCCAAGCTGCAGCTTGTTTTCTTTGTGTTTGAATTTTTTTCTAAACACCTCTGCTACAAGCCCTTACATTTTTTTTCCAGTGTGCAAACCAAGAAGGTGTTTCTAGGGTATTGTCAGGATAAGTATGCTAATGAGCCAAAAGATGAAAATGAGTTATAATTCCTTTAAAATCCTTTTTTTAGGATACTGAAGCTATACTTCAAGAAAGATAAAGGTGTCAGTGTGGTGTTGCAAGCCTGAGGTAGCTCCAGCACACAAAGGAAATTGCATTAAATTTGCCCAGCTCTGTTTTCTCATCTTGTCTTGCAAGGCTCTCCAAACAGCAAGTGATCTAACCCAGCAAATGTTATGCAATAGCTCAATTTCTCTGAATGGTCAATCCCAGCACTAGTAACAGACGAGAAGTCTCCTAAACAAGGCCCACGTTGTCGAATCTTTAGAACCAGGACCCCTTACATTCTTCAGAGAGAAAGAAAAATTACTGTATTTTTTAATTTTTTCAGATTCAGCTATTGTACCCAGGTCCTCGTTCAGGCTTAGGTGGACAACACTCTACCACTTGAACCACACTCCCGTCCCCTTCCCTCCCGTTTTTTGCATTTTGTTTTGGAGACAGCTCCTCACTTTCTTGGGGCTACCCCTTGAACACCCAATCCTGCCTCTATCTGCCAAGTAGCTGTAATGACAAGTGTGTGTACCACAGCATGCTTAATTTTTTTCCCCCAGTCCTGGGGCTCGATCTTAGGGTCTCTCTTAGCTTTTGCACAGAGCAGCTGCTCTGTCACTTAACGTCAGCTTTACTTTTGGCTTTTTTGTGGTTAATTGTGGATAAGAGTCTTATGGACTTTGCTGCCTGGGCTGGCTTTGAACCACAAATCTCAACTTTCTGGGTAGGATTACTGGCATGAGCCACTGGCATCGGACCATGATACTGATTTTGGATACCATGGAAAATAGAAGAGAGCTACAGTGAGAAAGGAGGCAAGGCCAGAGGATTTTGAAAAGCTGTTGAGGCCAGAGAATTTGAGATAGGAGGTGAGGCTAGGGGATTTGGAAGGTGACTAGGGAGAGGCATCTAAGCCTGAATGGGGGATGATGCTTAGTCTTTTTTTTTTTTTTTTTTTTGGGGTCCAGTCGTGGGGCCTGAACTCTGGGCCTGGGCGCTGTCCCTCAGCAATTCAGCTCAAGGCTAGCTAGCACTCTACCACTTGAGCCACAGTGCCACTTCCAGCTTTTTCCTTTTTCTGCTTATGTAGTACTGAGGAATTGGACCCAGGGCCTCATGCATGCAAGGCAAGTGCTCTACCACTGAGCCACCTTCCCAGCCCCGTGCTTAGTCTTTTTTTTGGTCAGTCATAGGTGCTGTCCTTGGGCTCTTCAGCTCAAGGCAAGCGCTCTATCACTTGGGCCAGCCACAGTGCCACTTTTGGTTTTTCTGGTTGTTAACTGGAGATAACGTGTCTCATGGACTTTGCTGCCTGGGCTGGCTTTGAACCGTGATCCTCAGATCTCAGCCTCCTGAGTGGCTAGGATTATAGGCGTGAGCCACTGGTACCTGGACATGCTTAGTCTTATGCAAGAGGAATGGAACCAAAGTTGAGGGAGCGCCGGGTGCTGGTGGCTCACGCCTGTAATCCTAGCTACTCAGGAGGCTGAGATCTAAGGATCGCGGTTCAAAGCCAGCCCCGGCAGGAGAGACCGTGAGACTCCTATCTCCAATAAACCACCAGAAAACCAGAAGTGGCGCTGTAGCTCAAGTGGTAGAGCGCTTGCCTTGAGCTGAAGAGCTGAGGGACAGCGCCCAGGCCCAGAGTTCAAGCCCCACGACCGCCAAAAAAAAAAACAAAAACAAAAAAACAAAGTTGAGGGCGCTAGGAGGACTGTAGACATGAGGGCTTTAGAGCGAGGATTAGAGTGCTCCTGAGCACCCAGTGGAAAGACACATTCAGTTGAACAGAAGAGAAAAATGTAAGCAAACACGTATGTAATTTCTATCCATAATTAACAAAAATACAAAATGCTATCTAATTCTGGAAAGCCGTTATTTATTTTATTTTTAAAATTATTTTTAAGTAGTTGTACAAAGAAGTTCCCATTCTACAAAACAGTATGAATACAGAGTGTCTGACAGCATTGTCTCCCATCTCTCCTAACCCATCCTTTCTCTCACTTTTTTTCTTTAATTGAGATTAGGTGATTACATAAATTTCACATATTTCACAGTATGGTGGAATAGTGAAACTTAGAGTCATAAACACACTTTAACTTTCACAAGGCAAATTGTCATTATGGTCTATACAGTTTGTGAGTTCTATGAGCTTTTTTTTTTTTTTTCCCCTTTTGGTCAGTTGTGGGGTTTGAACTCTAGCTGTCCCTCAGCTCTTCATCTCAAGGCGAGTGCTCTACCACTTGAGCCACAGTGCTACTTCTACAATTTTCTGTGTATGTGGTACTGAGGAATCGAATCCATGGTTTCATGCATGCTAGGCAAGCACTGTACTACTAAGCCACATTCCCAGTCCTTGAGACTTACCTCCAGTTAAACACCAAAAAGCCAATGTGGAGCCATGGCTCAAGTGGTAGAATGTTAACCTTGAGCACAATAGCTCAGAGACAGTGCCCAGTCCCAGAGTTAAAGCTCCAGGATTGGCACGTGTGCGTGCGCGCGTGCACACATACACACACACACACAATAGCTCAGAGACAGTGTCCAGTCCCAGAATTAACACACACACACACAAAAGCTCAGAGACAGTGTCCAGTCCCAGAATTACACACACACACACACACACGCGCACGCGCACGCGCGTGCGCGCTCAGAGACAGTGTCCAGTCCTGGAGTTAAAGTTCCAGGATTGACACACACACACACATACACTTCCAGGAAAGGATTGGGAGAGACAAACTAGCCTAGAAAGGAAAAGGTGGTGTTTCTAATTTACTTATTTAATTTTTTTTTTAGTGGAAATTTGCTGGCAGCTAGGGATGTCATAAAAAGCAGGTGACTTGGCTTGGGATGTCAGGTTGGAATTCTTACATTCTGTATTCCTTCAGATAAGCAGATCATTAACTGGAACTTGGGAGTCTTTTTCTCATTTAATTAATGTTCAGTTAATGTGCCCTGCGTTCCCATAATATTCTAGTTAGTGTGCTAGGATGAGCGAGGCACACATCTGTTTCTAGAGATGGGCCCTGCAGAAATCTGGGACATCTCAGCCCTGTGCTTTTTTTTTTTTTCCTTTTTTTTTAACTGTGAAAATACTGTACAGAGGGGTTACAATTACATGGGCAAGATAATGAATACATTTCTTATCAAGCATTTTTGCCTCCTCCTTTGTTTCCCCTTCCCCTTGGCCCTGTGCTTCTTGATGGGAGACACCAGAGCCCAATAGAAATTTGTTTGAGCCATTAAGACAGGAGCTAGTGCAGGAATGATGAAGAAAAATGAAAAGTTACTCTTCTGCCCTTTGAGGAGCTGACTTGTTCCGAATAGCCGAGAAAGGCACAATGTGTGGAGTAGTGGTTTGTGTTAGATAAGTATAAGTATGGTTGGAATTCACCACGGAAGAGTAGAGATCTTAGCCTGGTGCTGGTAGCTTATTCTTGTAATCCGAGCTACTTAGGAGGCTGAGATCTGAGGATCTTGATTCAAAGCCAGTCCAGGCAGGAAAGTTCATGAGATTCTTTTATTTTTGATCAGTGGTGGGGCTTGAACTCTGGGCATGGGCGCCGTCCCTCAGCTCTTCAGTTCCAAGGCCAGCACTCTACCCCTGAGCCACAGCGCCACTTCTGCTTTTTCTGGTGGTTTATTGGAGATATGAGTTTCACAGACTTTCCTACCTGGGCTGGCTTTGAACCTCAATCCTTAGATCTTAGCCTCCTGAGTAGCTAGGATTATAGGTGTGAGCCACTGGTACCCAGCAATGAGATTCTTATCTCCAAGAAACTACTCAGAAAAAGCCAGAAGTGGTGCTGTGGCTCAAGTGTTAGCTGACTTGCCTTGAACAAAAAAGAAAAGCTCAAGAACAGTGCCCTAATGCTGGGAAGGTGACTCAGTGGTAGAGCGCTTGCCTCACACCCATGAGGCCCTGGGTTCAATTCCTCAGCACCACATAAGCAGAAAAAGCTGGAAGTGGTGCTGTGGCTCAAGTGGTAGAGCGCTAGCCTTTGGCTGAAGAGCTGAGGGACAGAGCCTAAGCCCAGAGTTCAAGCCCCACGACCGACCCTCCCCCCCCAAAAAAAAATGGATGGTAACTTCTTTTGATGTCAGTCTACCAAGGAAGATGTTGGGACCTGATGTTCTGATATTCTGATTTCCTTTCTAGTTGAAACACTGTTTCAGTGATAAAACCATGAAACCATATTTACTAGAATCTTAACATTTTTAAGGAGAGAAATGCTAAACTTAAGAGCCAAGAAGGATATATGAAAGTAGAGGTAACATGATGAAATGTGTCTTTAAGGAGTCAGGACACCCCTCCCCCCTTAGTTTTTGAGGCACGGTCTCAACATGTAGTCCAGGCTGGTCTGAACTCTGGACCTTCCTGCCACAACTTTAGTAGGTGTGCTCCTTTATGCTTATCCAGCCATGATATTTTTTTTGACAGTTCTAGGATTTGAATTTAGGGCTTCTTTTATTTTCCCTGGTTCTGGGGCTTGAACTCTGGACCTGGGTGCTGTCCCTGAGCTTTTGTGCTCAATGCTAATGCTCTACCACTTGAGCCACAGCTCCACTGTGGTTAATTGGAGTCTCACGGACATTCCTACTGAGGCTGGCTTCAAACCATGATCCTCAGATTTCAGCCTTCTGAGTAGCTCGGTTACAGGCATGAGCCACCAGGTCTGAACTTCAAGACTTCTTTCTAGTTGCTAGGTAAGCATTCTATTTCTTGGTCCACCCCCCGCCCCCCACCCTCCAGCCCTGGCCTATTGAAGTTTTTCATAGATTTAACTTTTACTCAGGAAAGTAAAAGCCTAGTGCCCATTATAATGCCTAGTGCTCATGAAGAGGCCTGCGCACACACGAGGTAAAGGCTAGCTTATTTGACTTTCCTTTTCTCCTTCCGCTGCTAGGCACATGGTCCGTCCTGTAGGGCCTCCTTTGACTGTTCTAGAAGGCAGTATCTTGTCCTTCTATCTGACAGATTAGGAGGCTTGTATGATTGGAAACCTCATTTGACACTGTGTGTGTGTGAGAGAGAGAGAGAGAGGAGAGAGGTACTGGGGTTTGAAAACTCAGCTTTGTATTTGCTCAGCTTATGTGGTTAGCTGGAACTTTACCACTGAGCCACATCTCCAATCCTGGCTTTTTGGTGGCTATTTTGGAGGTGGGGTCTTGTGGACATCTCTGCCTAGATTAGCCTTGAACCATAATTTCAACTTCCTGGGTAGCTAAGATTACAGGTAGGAATACTGGCTGCTACTGTAAGTTTGGACTTTCTTGGAAGAACAGGGAGATTAGTTCTCTTGAGCCTTCCTTGCCCACTAATTCCCAGAAGTCATAACTTTCTACTAGAAATTAAATTCTCTGCCTTTTAGATTAATGGAGCTTGTTCTTTGAAATCTTATTGTAGGGTAAATTAAATGTACAGGTTTCAGGAGACTTCTCTGTATGCGTTTTCCCTCAGTGGGAATAAGGGCAAGCCCATTACGTTGTATCCTAAAATTTAATACAAATTTTACATTATACTTAGTGATATGTCTGTTTTAATATAAACACTTTTTGTCACCAATCTTGTAGCAAATTCATGCTCCGGAAGATGCATTGTGTTTATGCATGGTCCTTTTAAACCTCTGCGGGCCCTCCAATCCCACTTGGTGCTGTTGGGTTCCACGCTGGTGGGGATGCCGCTTTGAGGATCTGAAGCCCCGCCCCTCTTGCCTACAAGCGGATGAGCTGGCTGTGGAGAGCTTCCCATCTGTGAAGTGGGCATCACTGTGTGTTACAGGGAGATTCATGAGAAAGCGTCTGACAGATGGTATTTCTCACAGCAGTGGGGATTGAGCCGTAGTAGCGTGAGGATGTCACAGTCTCGGTGTGTAACCGTGGTAGGACAGAGCTTGGTAGGAAATGTGTTTCCTAAGTGGGAGGTGGCTAGGCTCAGTGTGCAGGTAAATGACTTCCATGTCAGATAATGACAGAGAGCCGGCCCCTTACAATCGTTTCTTTTCTTCCTGCATTTTTATATGTTCTCAAGGTTTATCCCAGGGAAACTGTCTTCTAATTCCAACTAGGGTTGAGAATTATAGGTTGAACATTACTTTGTTTTTTGTTTTTTTTTTGTCAGTCGTGGGGCTTGAACTCTGGGCCTGGGCGCTGTCCCTCAGCTCTTCAGCTTAAGGCGAGTGCTCTACCGCTTGAGCTACAATGCCACTTCTGGTTTTCTAATGGTTTTTATTGCAGATAAGAGTCTCACAGATTTTCCTTCCTGGGCTGGCTTTGAACCATGATCCTCAGATCTCAGCCTCCTGAGTAGCTAGGATTACAGGCATGAGCCACTGGCGCCCGGCTTAGGTTGAACATTACTAATTAAAAAATCCCAAGTCCAAAATGCTCTGAAGTCTACAACTTTGTCGTCTTCTTTTTTTGCCAGTCCTGGGGCTTGAACTCAGGGCCTGGCACTCTTCCTGAGTTTGTCTGTGCTCAACGCTAGCCCACTACCACTTGAACCACAGTGCCACTTTGGCTTTTTATGTTTATGTAGCACTGGGGAATTGAACCCAGGGCTTCATGCATGCTAGGCAGGCACTCTACCATTGTGCCACATTCCCAGCCTGAAGTCTACCTTTTTGTGTTTTTGGTTGGTTGTGGGGCTTGAACTCTGGGTCTGGGCCCTGCCCCTGCGCTCTTCAGCTCAAGGTGAGTGCTCTACCACTTGAGCCACAGCGCTACCTCCGGTATTCTAGTGGTTTTTTTTTTTTTTGGGCCCGGTTGTGGGGCCTGAACTCTGGGCCTGGGCGCTGTCCCTCAGCTCTTCAGCTCAAGGCTAGTGCTCTACCACTTGAGCCACAGCGCCACTTCCGGTATTCTAGTGGTTTTTTTTTTTTTTGGGCCCGGTTGTGGGGCCTGAACTCTGGGCCTGGGCGCTGTCCCTCAGCTCTTCAGCTCAAGGCTAGTGCTCTACCACTTGAGCCACAGCGCCACTTCCGGCTTTTTTTTCTTTGCTTATGTGGTGCTGAGGAATGGAACCCAGGGCCTCATGCATGCAAGGCAAGCGCTCTACCACTGAGACACCTTCCCAGCCCTGGTTTTTTTTTTTTTTTTAATTGGAGGTAGGAGTCTCATGAACTTTCCTTTCTGCCCTGGCTGGCTGTGAACCGAGATCCTCAGATCTCAGCCTCCTGAGAAGCTAGGATTACAGGCATGAGCCACTGACGCCTGGCTTTGAAGTCTGCCTTTTTGAGCACCATCATGACACCACAAATGTAAATCCTATATCTGACCACATGGCTGGTCACAGGCAAAACATGGTAAAATACCCCCCCCCCCTTTTGTCGGTCGTGGGGCCTGAACTCTGGGCCTGGGCACTGTCCCTCAGCTCTTTAACTCAAAGCTAGCCCTGAATCACTTGAGCCACAGTGTCACTTCCAGCCTTTTCTGCTTATGTGGTGCTGAGGAATTGAACCCAGGGCCTCATGCATGCAAGGCAAGCACTCTACCACTCAACCATCTTCCCAGCCCTAATATCCATGTTTTGTATAAAATTACCTACGGCTGTGTTCATCATAATGTAGATGAAACATCAATGAATGCTTATATTGACTCCATCGCTCCATAGGAGCTCCATAGCTCCTGCCTGCCTGCCTGCCTGCCTGCCTGCCTGCCTGCCTGCCTGCCTGCCTGCCTGCCTATCTATCTATCTATCTATCTATCTATCTATCTATCTATCTATCTATCTATCTATCTCAGAAAAAAAAAACCCAAATCTGGAGTTGGGAGTGTGGCTCAGTGGTAGAGTGCCTGCCTAGCATGCATGAAGTCCTGGGTTTAATTCCTCAGCACCACATAAACAAAACAAGCCAGAAGGAGCACTGTGGCTCAAGTGGTAGAGTGCTAGCTTTGAGCAAAAAAAGCTCGTGGACAGTGCCCAGGCCCTGAGTTCAAGCCCCAGGATTGGCAAAAAACTGTTCTATGGGCAATTTAAACTGAGTTTAATCCAGTTTTAGATTTTGTTCACATCCTGAACTTTCGGTTAGCTCTTATATAGTGTTTTAAAACAAACTGTTTCAGACATTTTTCTAGTCTTTCCCTGTTTTTTTTCTTTTTCCTTTGTCAGTTGAGGGGTTTGAACTCAAGGACTGGACACTGTCCCTGAACTTTTTCACTCAAGGCTAGTGTTCTACCATTTTTTTGTTTTGTTTTTTATTATTATCTTTAAGTAGTTCCCATTCTACAAAACAGTATATGAAGTTCCCATTCTACAAAACAGTATATGAATACGAAGTGTCTGACAACATTGTCACCCATCTCTCCTAACCCATCCCTTCTCTTGCTTTTTTTCTTTAATTGAGATTAGGTGATTAGTGTTCTACCACCTTGAGTCACAGCTTCACTTCCAGTTTTCTGGTGGTTAATTGGAGAGAAGAGTCTCTGCTGGCTTTGAACTGTGATCTTCAGATCTCAGCTTCCTGAGCAGCTGGACTTACAAGTATGAGACATCATCATCCAGCTCAGTTTTTCCATTTTTTTTCCAGCATGCTTCACTTGTATTGGCTTGTTTTTCTAGTCAGTGTGTCATTTTCTGAATTTTGGGTTAGTGTCTTGTAAATAGCATCGTTACATCCTTTAATGACTCCAGTTAGGATGTGGGGAATAGCTCAGTAGTAAGAGTAAGGCCTTGGCCTATCATGTACAAGGCTTGGGTTCCATCTCCAGCACTGCAAACAAATAAAACTACATAAAAAAATTAAGATACTTTTACCCCTGTGGTTCAAATGTTGTTTACATCTTGCTGAGTAGTGGTCCCTAACGTGTTTCTTTCCCCTTTATCTCTTTTAATTTACATTTAAACGGGAAGTCTGTAATAATGATAGTATTTAGTCATTATGTCTTTACAGAGTTTTGCAAACATTAGCTTATTAGTGGTGAGCAAGTCTCTGAGCCTGGCACTCTGTGGAGAGCCCAGCACCCATTCATCTTGAGTTCAATTATAACTGCAAATTACTTAGGGGAATATAAGTTAAAGGCAAAGAAGCCCTCTCCGCAGTTAGTGGGAAAATGAAGATGTTGGCTATTTTAGAGGAGATTTTTGTAAAACCACCGAGATGTGTGGTGTTTTTGTTTTGTTTTATTTTTGGTTGGTGTTCGTTTTCTTTGTTTTTTCCCTTTTTGTTGGTCATGGGGGCTGAACTCTGGGCCTGGGCACTGTCTCTTAGCTCTTCAGCTCAAGGCTAGCGCTACCACTTGAGCCACAGTGCCTCTTCTGGCTTTTTTTGTTCATGTGGTGCTAAGGAATCAAACCCAGGGCCTCATGCATGCAAGGCAAGCACTCTACCACTGAGCCACAATCTTGGCCCTGTTTTCTTTTCTTTCTTTCTTTCTTTCTTTCTTTCTTTCTTTCTTTCTTTCTTTCTTTCTTTCTTTCTTTCTTTCTTTCTTTCTTTCTTTCTTTTTGGGTAATCCTGGGTCTTGAACACAGGGCCTGGTGACTATTTCTGAGTTTCTTTTGCTCAAGGCTACTGCTCTACCACTTGAGCCACAGCACCTCTTCTGGCTTTTTCTGTTATGGCACTGAGGAATGGAACCCAGGGCTCCATGCATGTTGGGCAAACACTCTACCACTGAACCTCATTCCCAGCCCCACTGAGATGTTTTTTAACTTGGACCTAGGAAGTGCCTGTGGTTGCTGGGCCAAAGGTATGGGGCTTGTTCATGGCTATCTGTTCCTGTTCCAGGGAGTGCTGAGAATTGAGTTCATAACTTGATACACTTGATGGAAGGTAATGATTTTGTTGTGGTTTTTAGACAAGTTAGCCCTCATGGGTAGAAGCTGTTGTATGATAGCAAGGGCCTCATGGTCTCTGTAGCTTTCTTCACTTTTTTTTTTTTTTTTTTTGGGTCCGGTTGTGGGGCCTGAACTCTGGGCCTGGGCACTGTCCCTCAGCTCTTCAGCTCAAGGCTAGCGCTCTACCACTTGAATCACAGCGCCACTTCCGGCTTTTTTTTTTCTGCTTACGTGGTGCTGAGGAATCGAACCCAGGGCCTCAGGCATGCAAGGCAAGCGCTCTACCACTGAGCCACCTTCCCAGCCCCTTTCTCCACTTTTTCTACATTGAGGAATGTTCTGGTGTATATCAGATAAGTCTCTTGGGTTTAAATAATAGACTCGTTCTTGTTTTGCTCCAGTCCTTAAGGCTTGAACTCAGGGTCTGTGCGCTTTCCTTTAGCTTTGTTACTCAAGGTTAGCACTCTACCACTTCCAGCTTTTTGGTGGTTACTTGGAGATAAGAATCTCACAGACTTAACTGCTCAGGCTGGCTTTGAACCCGGAGCCTCCGATGTCAGCCTCCTGAGTCACTAAGACTAGCACCAAAAGAGGAGGAGTGGTAGAAGTGGTTTTTTTGTTTTTGTTTTTGTTTTGGTCAGTTGTGGGGCTTGAACTCGGCCTGGGCGCTGTACCTCAGTTCTTCAGCTGAAGGCGAGCGCTCTACTGCTTGAGCCACTTCTGGTTTTCTAGAGGTTTATTGGAGATAAGAGTCTCATGAACTTTCCTGCCCGGGCTGGCTTTGAACCTCGATCCTCAGATCTCAGCCTCCTGAGTAGCTAGGATTACAGGCGTGAGCCACCGGCGCCTGGCTAGTCCCTAGCTACTTCTGACATCTGGCGACTAGATAGAGAAGTCAGGTGACAAAGGCAAGAATATAAATTCCTGTCTAGTTAATAGGTGGACAGTTATGGAGACTAGATGGGCAGGCTCCTTACTTCTATTGACCTCTGGCTCTGGTTAATTTTGAAAGGGTAGGCACAAAGTTGCTGATGTGATATCATGTCCTCTTACTCCTCTCCATGGTCCCTTGTTCCCCAGACTGGCTGAGTCTAGGTGCTCGTTGCTGGGATGGCTTGTCCCAGTAGGTATTCAAGGAGATTTGAACTCAAGGACTGGGCACTGTCCCTGAGCACTTCTCACGGCCAGCACTGAACCACTTTGAGTTACAGTAGCACTTCCAGTGTTTGGCTGGTTCGAAATAAGAGTCTTGAGCCATGCTTCCAGCCTGGCTCTTTGCAGGTTAGTTGGGAGATGGAGTCTTAGGGATTTTTCAGCCCGGGCTGGCTTTGAACTGCAATCTTTGCCACAAAAGCCCTTTATTATTTCCAATTAAAGCAACAAGGAGATCAAATAGAATAGAGCTCACCTGGTCCTTATCAAGAATTGACCATCAAATATTCTGCAATGACAAAACTTGTTAGATGTGATAAGAATTTTAGCACAGATAGGCCCAGTATTTTAGAACCACATAGTCAGTAGAATACACAACACAAAACAAAAAAGGCAAAACTCAAAACCTAAAATTTTGACAACAATGTTTAGACATCTTTGCTAACAAAGCACATCAGATGGTTGGGCCTCAGTTACCAGGGCCTGTGAAAAGAGCAACTTGTTAGCAAGGCACCTTAGAATAGATGGAGTAGTAAGCTTGGTGGAAGGTTAAGGGTCAGATGGGGCCAAACCCTTAACCCACCATGTGGCCAAGATGGCGAACTCAAGATGGCGAATTTCTGAAAGAATGCAAAGAAACCCTAAACAAATAGCTCAAGCCTACATTGGCTAGCCTTTGAGAGGGAACCTAGATGGGGATCCCCGGGACCCAGCCTGGGTCGCACTCTTCAGGGCACAAGCCAAAATGTAGAAAAGAGAAAGGGAGAGATAGGGAAAGTTGAGAACATGACTGTCAGAGGGAGAGCAAAGAGAGCCTGAAAGTAAACAGACTTCTGACCATTTACCATTGCAGTGGCAAAAACTGTCCACATCTGAGAATGGCATAAAAATGAGGCTCTCTGGCTTTCCAGGGAGCGCAGGAGGCATTTCAAAGGGGTTTCATGACTCAGGCGTGATTCGCAGCACCCCATTAAATGAGTAGGAGAGTCAGTCTGGTGAGTGAAGGAGAGCTGACCAGGCAGAAGCGGCGTCCCGACTTCCCCCAGAGCCTTCTAGAGAGAAATGGCCAAGCACCCCAAACCAAGCGTCCTCGGCTTCAGAGGTGACTGGCCTTTCAGGTAAAGGCCGTAGGAGCTCTCTGGCGTGGTGCCACGTCTGGACAGAGACTGAGTGACAGAGAGCCGTAGAGAGTAGTTTCACTCCCCAGAGTAGAGAAGTGGTGTGGACGTGGATGTGAAGGCAGCAATGGTATTGATGCACTGTGTCCGCAGCAGACAGATGGGTTCACAAAAGGCCATCAGAACTGTGGGTATTCCTCAGAGCAAAAAGGGAAGAACAAACAGAAAAAGAAAAAAGGAAAAAACCTGGAGAGGAATCCCACCTATCCTGACTTTAAGCCCTTTATCCGAGTCACGGCACCATTTATGTTAGGTTTTTAAAAAGAGGTAGCTGAGTAAGGACAGCACCACACATGTGGTATTAAGGTAAGGGGTAGGTTTATTCATCTTTCTGGCTGGCACCAGGCCACGTTGGCCCTTCACGCGGCTGGGAAAGGCCTGGGAAAGAGAGAGAGCTGGAAAAGAGCTAGAAAAGCCCATGAGACTCTAATCTCCAGTTAACCACCAGAAAATCAGAAGTGGAGGTGTGGCTCAATGGTAGAGCACTAGCCTTGAGCTGAAGAGCTCAGGAATAGTACAGTGCCCAGGCCCCAGGTTCAAGCACCCAGCCGCCAAAAGAAAAAACAAAAAACAGTTAAACCAGCCACTAGTGGCTTAGGTCTGTAATTTAGCTTCTAAGGAGGCTGAGATACAAGGATTGTGGTTTGAAGCCAGCCTGGACAGAAAAGTCGGTGACACTTTTATTTCCAATTGAGCACTGAAAAGCTGGAAGTGGAACTGTGGCTCAAGTGTTAGTACTGTACTTTCATTGAGGAAAAAAAGACTTCAAGACTCAGGACTGACAAAAAAAGAAGTTAAGATGGTGAATTTTATGATACATATGTTTTAGAACAAAATGTGAGGATTAAAAGTGAAAATTTGCTGGGTGCTGGTGGCTCACGCCTGTAATCCTAGCTACTCAGGAGGCTGAGATCTGAGGATCGCGGTTCAAAGCCAGCCTGGGCAAGAAAGTCTGTGAGAATTAACCACTAGAAAATTGGAAGTGGTGCTGTGGCACAAGTGATAGAGCACTAGCCTTGAGCTGAAGAGCTGAAGGACAGTGCCCAGGCCATGTTGAAGCCCCATGACTGACCACACACACACACACAAAAGTGAGAATTTAAGATAACATAAGATGTTAGCCTATTGAAAGTGAAAATTATTGCCAAATGTATGTGCATATTACCCCATAGTAATTGCAGTACTTGGAAGGCAAGGGTAGGAGCCTTGAGAAGTCAAGCCCGCCTGGGCTGTATAGTGTTTCAGGGGAAAAAAAGGTGATAATTCCTTTTCCCATCTACTTTCCTGAATGATTTCATAAAGGGAAAATACTTACTAGCGAGTTGAGTGATAAGCTTTCTTGGGAGTAAGGTCTGGCCCCAACAAAATACCTTACAGGTAGAAGTAGAAGGAAGGACATTACTGGAACATGACGTCTTTATGCTGGCTGCCAATGGTCATTATAGGCATTCTATAATCCTAGCTACTCAGGAGGCTGAGATTGAGGATTATGATTTGAAGCCAGCCTGGGCAACAGAGTCTGCTAGACTCTGCCTCCAGAACAACCAGCAAAACACGCCTTGAGGGAGGCATGGCTCCCATGGTAGAAAACCAGCTAAGCAAGTGGGAAGACCCTGAGTTCAAACCCCAGGACAGACAAAAAAAAGCACAAAGAATAAAATGTCTAGGAATCAAAACTATAGTAAATCTGTACAAAAAGGAATACCTATATTTAGATATCCTTTTTTCAAAGGAAGCAATTTTTGATCTGGCCATGGTAAACACATAACTAATCTTAGAACTTGGGAGTCTGAGCCAGGAAGATCAAAAAGTTCAAGGCTAGCCTGGGCCATGCAGCAAGGTTCTGTCTCAGAAAAGAAGGAAGACAAGGGCTGGGAAGGAGGCTCAGTGGTAGAGCGCTTGCCTTGCATGCATGAGGCCCTGGGTTCGATTCCTCAGCACCACATAAGCAGAAAAAGAAAAAAGCCGGAAGTGGCTCTGTGGCTCAAGTAGTAGAGCTCTAGCCTTGAGCTGAAGAGCTGAGGGACAGCGCCCAGACCCAGAGTTCAGTCCCCACGACCGGACCCAAAAAAAAAATTAGATAACTTTTTGCATATACATTTTGGTAATTTAAATTCATATTTTAGTACTTTAGTTTTATTCCACTATTTATCAGGAATAATATTCTCTATTCAGATCTCATCTCTTTGAATAGTTTTCCCTGGACATTGTAAGGAGCTCCTTTTCTCTATAGTCTCTTAGCTTTATTCCTTTGTAGCCGACAATGTATTATCACCTGAACTTCTGTATTAGGAGAGTGCCAGGCATGTGGTAGGTACTGAAGTGTTTGTATAAATGAATCAGAGTAGTCCAACAATTTCTTTGAGACAAAATTGACTGACATACAGTTAACCATTTTAAAGTGTGCAGTGCAGTGGTTTTACCAGTAGTCACAGTTCTCTCTCGTTCTAAAACTTTCTCATCACCCGATACCCACTTAGTTGTCATCCCATTGCTCTTCATTCTGCTTCCTCCTCTTGTCTGCTGTCTCTGTATTTTGCCTTTTAGTACACCATATAAAAGGAAGCATGCAGTGTGTGAGCTTTGTGTCTACCTTCTTTTACTTTGAGGCATATCTAAGTTGTATTTTATTTTATTTTTTATTTTTTGGTCCGGTCGTGGGGCCTGAACTCTGGGCCTGAGCACTGTCCCTCAGCTCTTCAGCTCAAGGCTAGCGCTCTACCACTTGAGCCACAGCACCACTTCCAGCTTTTTTCTTTTTGCTTATGTGGTGCTGAGGAATTGAACCCAGGGCCTCAGGCATGCAAGGCAAGCGCTCTACCACTGAGCCACCTTCCCAGCCCCATTTTATTTTATTTTTTTGTAGGTCGTGGGGCTTGAACTCTGGGCCTGGGCGCTGTCCCTCAGCTCTTCAGCTCAAGAGCGAGCGCTCTACCACTTGAGCTACAGCGCCACTTCCGGTTTTCTGGTGGTTTACTGGAGATAGGAGTCTCACAGTCTTTCCTGCCCGGGCTGGCTTTGAACCACGATCCTCAGATCTCAGCCTCCTGAGTAGCTGGGATTACAGGCGTGAGCCACCAGCGCCCGGCAATTTACCAGTTCTTTTGTTTTCAACCTTTTTACTATGAATACTGCTGCCATAAGTATTTGTGTACAGTTGTCCATATAAATGCGTTTTTGTTTTTTGTCATACATTGAGCTTTAACTCAGGACCTGGGCACTGTCCCTGGGCTCTTTTGCCAAAGGCTAGCACTCTACCACTTTGAGCCACTGTGCCACTTCCAGTTTTCTGGTGGTTCATTGGTGATAAGAATCTCACAGACTTTCCTACCAGGCTGACTACTCAGCCTCCTGAGTAGTTAGGATTAGAGGAGTGAGCCACCAGCACCCGGCTGAAGATGTGTTTTTATTTTTTTAGTTTATATCTAGGAATAAGATTACTAGGAATATTCTAAGTTTGTGTTTAATTTATTCCCCCAGCAGTGTTCTAGTACAGAAATTGGAATACTGTACATTTCACTAACACTGCTGTTTTTCCTTTCTGATTAAAGCTATTGCAGTGAGTGTGAATTGTACAGTGAGTGTGAAGTGTTAATCTCATTGTGGTTTTGATTTGTAGTTCCTTGATGACTAATTATATTGAATGTCTTTTCATGTCTTTTTTTTTTTTAGAATGTCTATTCAAGCCCTCTGCTTGTGTTTTAATTGGGTTGTCTTTCTCCTGAGTTACCAGAGTTTTTATATATTCTAGGTATTAAACCTTATTCAGTATATGATTTGCACATGTTTGCTTCCATTCAGTAGAGTTTTAAGTGCTGCTGTGGAACTCTGCCTTCTTCTTTTTTTTTTTTTTTGGTTGGTGGTTGGGCTTGAACTCTGGGCCTGGGCACTGTCCCTCAGCTCTTCAGCTCAAGGCGAGCACTCTACCACTTGAGCCACAGCACCACTTCTGGTTTTCTAGTGGTTTATTGGAGATAAGATTCACATGGACTTCCCTGCCTGGCTGGCTTAGAATCTCTATCCTCAGATCTCAGCTTCCTGAGTAGCTAGGATTATAGGTGTGAGCCACTGGCGCCCAGCTTTTTTACTTTTTTTTTTGTGTTCTGGGGCTTGAACTTGCCATGATCTACTGGGGTGCCCAGCATCTTTAATTTTGTCAATACTTTATAGTTTGAATATACAAATCATCTATCCCCCTGGACAAATTTATTCCAAGGTATCCTTGTGTATTCTACTGTAAATGGGATTGTTTGCTTAAATTCTCAATTTGGATTGTGTTGGTTTGATGCCCTATCGCTGTGCTGAACTCATGTTACCTTGAGGAGTTATTTGGTGGAGTCTGTGGAATATTCTTTATGTAGAATCTTGCTATTTCCTCTACTTTACAACTTGAATGCCTTGTATTTTTTTTTTTTTTTTTTGCCTAATTACACTGTCTAGGACATTCTGTAGAAAGATGAGTAGTAGTAGTAGTAGAAGTGAGCATCCTTGTATTGCTCTGATCTTAGGGGAAGCTTTCAGTCTTTATTGGTTATCATGAAGTTAGCTGTGAAGTCTAGGAGGTAGCGCAGTGGTAGAGCACTAGCCTAGCACATGCAGATCCGTGGGTTGGATACCATCAAAGGAAAAACATGTTTAGCTGTGGGTTTTAGAAATAATAGCCCTTTGTTATATTAAGGAAGTTCTGTTCCTTTCTGAGTGCATTTAAATTTTTTTTTCTTCACTAGATCATCCAGGTAAATCCCTTGGAGTCTGGTTAGAATTAACTTCTGGTTGTTTATGTACAGAAGGGATAGTTTGCATGGGCAGAGGTGTGAATGCACGTGCGCTAACAAAGAAATCTCATTTTCTGTTCCCACTCCCTTTTCAACCTGGCTCCTCTGAGTCAGAGCAGATGTGATGAGGCCACGGGGCTGAGGGAGCAGATTTAAATAATGAAACAAGAAGTTGCCTCCTGGGCTCCCAAGGAGCAACGTGTGTGGATTAACGAGGGCAGAGTGCCTGCCTGGGTCCTGTGGCCACCTTTGCTTGCGGCTGCACAAAGAGCCCCGCAGCCCTGCAGGGAGACCACTCGGCAAGTCACAGGCACCAGGGGAATTCTGGGAGCCCTAGCCACTTATTCCTCCCGCCCCCTTCTCTCCCCTCCCTCACCTGACTCCTGAACGAAGTCAAGAACTTCTGTTCTTCTTGGTCTGTGGTCTCTGCCCACAATAAAGTTATATTTGAATATTTTGAATAAGTGCTTGCTTTTCATTGTCCTTTGTTGTTGTTGTTGGTCGTAGGACTTGAACTTGGTCTGGGCGCTGTCCCTCAGCTCTTCAGCTCAAGGC
>NW_012267218.1:2130716-2150056 GCF_000151885.1 Dipodomys ordii | reverse complement strand
GAAGTGGCGCTGTAGCTCAAGTGGTAGAGCGCTCGCCTTGAGCTGAAGAGCTGAGGGACAGCGCCCAGGCCCAGAGTTCAAGCCCCCCAACCGACAAAAAAAAAAGTCTCATGGAGTTTCCTGCCCGGGCTGGCTTTGAACTGCGATCCTCAGATCTCAGCCTCCTAAGTAGCTAGGATTACAGGCGTGAGCCACTGGCACCCAGCATTCCTTTTTTTAAAAAAAAAATCCTAAAAGTTTTCTGGTCTTTGACATATCAAAGGGGATAAAATCACTGCTTTCTATGAGCCTCTGGGATTGCTTTCATGTGTGCGTGATTTTTTTTTTTGGTTGGTTGTGGAGCTTGAACTCTGGGCTTGGGTGCTTTCCTTGAACTCTTCAGCTCAAGGCTAGCGCTCTACAGCTTGAGTCACAGCGCCACTTCCTCTGGGATTGCTTTTAATATCACTTGCTTCTCTGGTTCATAATTCCCTTTAGTATTCTCTGAGCCACAATCAAGTGACTGAGCCTGGAGTCGGCCTGAGTGGGACTGAAGAAAGGATGAGCATTTCCTATATATGATGACATATACTCAGCCTGTCTTCCTGTGTTTTATTATGAATTAGGTCTTCCTTGTGTAGTTGTTTTCCAGTTTGTCTTAGCATGAACGGTGAGTCATGGTTCAAGCTGAAAAAGTTTCTCCTATAAGACCTCAGCTCCACATACAGTAGCTCTAGCTCTGTTTCGTTAGGTGTGACACTTTTTTTTTTTTCTTTTCTTTTTGCCAGTCCTGGAGCTTGAATTCAGGGTCTTCCCCTGAGCTGCTTTTGTGCAAGGCTAATTAGTGCTCTAGCACTTGAGCCACAGCACCACTTCTGGCTTTTTCTGAGTAATTTATTAGGGATAAGAGACTTTTCTGCCCTCACTGCTTTGAACCTTGATCCTCAGATCTGATCCTCTTCTTCTGAGTAGCTGGGATTACAAGTATAAGCCACCACCAGCACCTGGCTAAGTGTGGTACCTTTAAAATTAACCCATTTTTGTCTCTGTGTAATTTTGGGCACATGGAGAATGTACAGGTGGGAAAAAGTTGGAAAGGAGGGGTAGAAGGGCAAGCGGCTTTCTTCTTGTCAGGGCCCAGTGACAGAGACACAGTGGAGAGTCAGAGCCACAGCTTGTTCCCCCTGTCTTGATGACTTTGGATGAGCAGCACAACCTGCTGTGGAAGCCCTCATTTTCTTATAAGGGACCAGGACTTGGTCTTCAGTGTAGTATGTCTCGATGGGTGTCAGAGTTGTTAAGATACAGTGAACTCAGCATAAATGAATTCACCACAAAAATGAAAAATTACTTCTAAAGTTAAAGGAAAGAAAGAAAAGCCATGTCCACCAAACATTTACCAGTTTAGCATGTATTTACTGTATGCCTGCCTAGCTTTTTAAGTATGGAGTATATTTTTGTGTTCTAAGTATAAAAAGAAAAAAACACCAGGATAAGTGCTGGTAGCTCACGCCTGTAATCCTATCTATTCAGGAGACTCAGATCACAGTTTGAAGCCAGTCTGGGAAGGAAAGTCCAGGAAACGCTTTTATCTTCAATTAACCACCAAAATGCTAGAAGTGGAGCTGTGGCTCAAATGGTAGAGTGCTAGCCTTGCACCAAAAAGCTCGGGAACAGCAAGCAGGCTCTGAGTTCAAACCCCACCCACAAGCACCCAAAACAAAAGCAATTCAGCCTGCTAACTTCAACCTGGAACATTGTGCTTCGTGTAAGAGGCAGCAGAAGAAGCGAAAAGGCCAGATCACAAGATGAGTAGGTCAGTAAACAAATGCTTAGGTCAGAAAGTTCTCTGTTGTGACTACATGAGGGATTTTTCCAGAGGCGTTCCCCTCCAGAACCAGCACTAGGGTAGGACGTGGGCTAGAGGACACAGGAGTCATGGCAGGAATGAGCTGACTCCAGGTGTGGGAGATGGTGGCTAATGGGGAGCACTGGAAGGAGAATTAGGAGTTTGGGGTTGGAGGCAGCCAGCGAGCGAACAGCCTGTGCACAGTGGAGCGAGCGGGCTGGGTGACTTCCTGGGTCCCCGTCCTTTAATCTTAGGGTCTTGGGAGCACAGTTTAGAGATCCATACCTCGACCTTGTGCTGTTGTACTTCGGCTAATGAACCCACATGCGCAACGTAGCCACAGGGTAAATGTCTGAACTTCTTCCCATTAGTCTTCAGCTGGACATTTCTGTTCACTGCCAGGCAGCGCTGTTTGTGAGTTCACAAGGACTTGGCCCTCAGTGTGGTGTTGTTAGGATTTTGTTGGATTCAGAGCAGGGGAAAAGGCTGTGGTCCATGAGTCCGGCATCATTCAGGAATTTAGTAACACATTGTGGTCACCATAGGAGGCCTCCCACACCTTGGTGGGAAGGAGGGGTTCTGGGGGAGCTCAGGAAGGGGCTTGTAGGGTGCCCTCTTGGAGTTTTCCTTCATTAGTGACTTATTTCTATTGGGTGATTCTGAGTCCTGGACACACATTAGAAGGAGTAGACAGCCACAAAAACGGAGGTCCCCATATAGATAGATGGAGATAGATCCTCCTTTGTGTTTGTGTGTGTGTGTAGAGACAGATATATATATATATATATGTGTGTATATCCCCATATCTCTCCTCATATCCCCATATATCCTCCTCTCTCTCTATAATATATACTAATATCTATTTCTGTCTGTCTGTCTGTCTGTCTATCTGTCTGTCTATCTGTCTATCTATCTATCTATCTATCTATCTATCTATCTATCTATCTATCTATCTATCTATCTATCTATCTATCTATCTATCTCTTCTTTTGTTGGTCATAGGGCTTGAACTCAGGGCCTGGGTGCTGTCCCAGAGTTTTTTTTACACAAGGCTAGTGCTCTACCACTTGAGCCACAGTTCTACTTGCAGTTTCTTTGGTTCTTAATTGGAGATAAGAGTCTCATGGACTGGCTTCAAACTGAGATCCTCATGTCTCAGCCTCCTGAGTAGCTAGGATTACAGGTGTGAGCCTGGCTCCCAAATAATATTATCAGTTAAGATTCCAGAAATGCCTGGTGGCATACATCTGTAATCTTAGCACTTGGGAGACAGAGGTAGGTTGAAGGAAGCCAAACCTGGGCTACAAGGTGAACAGTAGGAGGTCAGCTAGAGCTACATAGAGACTGTGTCAAAGTAGGGGTGAAAGGCTTCTTTGTTGTTCTTGGTGGTGGGGCTTGAATTCTGAGCCTGGGCACTGTCCCTGATCTCTTTCACTCAAGGCCAGCGTGCTATACTTTGAACCACAGTTCCATTTCCCATTTTCTGGTGGTTTATTGGAGATAAGAGTTTCATGGACTTTCTTGCACAGCCTGCTTTTGAACTGTGATCCTCAGATCTCAGTCTCCTGAGTAATCAGGATTACAGGTGTGAGCCACCAACGCCCAGCTATTCCAGGAAGGATTATGACCTTCCCTATGCACAGAAAAATCTGTATTGAGAATGATGCTTCTATTATTATTATTTTTTAACGTCTTCATTACTTGTTTTCAGTTTTCCTTTTGGTCCTTAGGGGGGAGTATTTTCCCTATTTGTGTGTTGAGTGTTCTTTGGCTTAGCTAATGTAGATACTTGGCAACTATTTCTTGTTGTTGGTGGTGGTCAAGGGGCTTGAACTCGGAGCCTGAGCACTGTCCCACAGCTCTTCAGCTGTTCTACCACTTGAGCTACAGTGCCACTTCTGGTTTTTTGGTGGTTTATTGGAGATAAGAGTTTTACAGACTTTCTTGCCTGGGCTGGCTTTGAACTGTGATCCTCAGATACCAGCCTCCTGAGTAGCTAGGATTACAGGCATGAACCACCAGCGCCCAGCTTGTTGTTGTTGTTGTTGTTTTGCCAGTCCTGGAGCTTGAACTCAGGGTCTGGGTTCTGTTCCTGTCTCTGAGTTTCTTTTGCTCAAGGCTAGCTTTACTACTTGAGCCACAACACCACTTCTGGCTTTTACTGTCTATGTGGTACAAGGAATTGAACCCAGGGCTTCTTGCCTGCTAGGCCACATTCCCAGCCCTGGTAACTAGTTTTGATCTAATCATCGGAAAGTCAGTCTGGATACCACCATCACTAGTCGCATCAAGAGGGATCTGGAAGGCAGAATCCACTGAGTGCTTACTTTTTGTGTGTGTGTAAGTCTGGAAAGTCAGAGCCCACTGAGAGCTTGCTCTTAGATGGGGAGGGAAAAGTTAGGACCTCAAAGTTTCTGGTAAGCTGGTGTGGGCATCGCATATTACAGTTGTCTGTAACGCTTTATAAGTGTGTTAGAGATCCTGGTTTTTCTTTTTTTTTTTTGGGGGGGGTCCAGTTGTGGGGCCTGAACTCTGGGCCTGGGCGCTGTCCCTCAGCTCTTCAGCTCAAGGCTAGTGCTCTACCACTTGAGCCACAGCACCACTTCTGGCTTTTTTCTTTTTGCTTATGTGGTGCTGAGGAATTGAACCAGGGCCTCAGGCATGCAAGGCAAGTGCTCTACCACTGAGCCACCTTCCCAGCCCAGATCCTGTTTTTTCTGAAGCAATGGTGTTCTCGAAGACGGTGGCAGGGAGAAGAGAGTCCATGTGAGACGGTAGTTGTCCTTGGCCATGGATTCTGCTGCCCCCTGACTGCAGAGGAGCACCGCAGGGATGCTGCCAGCCTGGCTCTCCTGCCCAGGGCTTCCATTGCGTACTTCTTTGAGCAGAAGGCGGGACAGGAAGGAGGTGCCAGGGAGTCCCTGAATTCTGCCCTCTCTGATTACACCGTTTTATCTATGGAGAGAATCATCTTTAGGTTTGTGTCAGCCAGGTGGTTTCCTTGGGAACCATCAAAGAGAAGAGGTGGGTAATGTGTTCCTGCACCTAGCATGTGAGGCACCGCTACAGCTCATATTTAGGTCCACTCTCTGAAGGAAATGTCAACTTTTAGTGTGTGTGTGTGTGTGTGTGTGTGTGTGTGCGCGCGCATGTACTCATGCAGCATGTGTGTCAGACCTTGGGCTTGAACTGGGCTTGGACACTGACCCTGAGCTTTTGTGCTTAAGGCTAATGTTCTACCACTTTGAGCCACAGCTCCACTTCCAGTTTTTGGAGATAAGAGTCTCATGGACTTTGCCCAGGCTGGCTTTGAACCATGATCCTCAGATCTCAGCCTCCTGAATAGCTAGGATTATAGGAGTGAGCCACCAGCGCCCGGCTTAGCTAGAACTTTTTGCTTCCTTCCTGCTACCAGACAGAGAGGAAGTCTGGGGGAGGGTCATTCATTGACCCCTTTCCCTTATATTTGGTCCCTGGTGCTCAGTTGTTCCTACTGTTTTATTTTTATTTTTTATCGTTCATATAAAGGTGATGTACAGAGGGGTTATAGTTAAATAAGTCTTTTTGGACAGTGTCACCCCTTCCCTTGCTCTCTCCCAGTGTTCCCTCCTGTCCGCATCCACAAGTTGTACAGTTCATTTTCAGTGTAGTGTCTAGTGGGTACCACTGCTGCGTTTGTTCTCCACTGCTTTCCCCATACCTTGGTTCCCCAGCCCGGCCAGCGTTTCTGCCAGCCTGGGGTTGCAGATGGCCTCTCCCCTTCATCCCAGCCCTGCCATGCTCCCTACATGTGCAGCCTTCCCTGAAAGGCTGCACCCATCCTCTCTGGTGCCTGCCTGCTCTCTTGCCAGTTTGTCATCTTCCTGCAGAGGCTAGTCCTGCTAACCCATTTCACACTGGTGCCTACTGGTGCCCTCAGACCCCAGGGCTGTGCCCCTTGCTGCTGGCCTGTTGGGAGAAGCCTCTCCCGTTCACGTGGAGGAGGCGGGGGTGATTCACCGGGACCCACCCTCCTTCCTGCAGAGTTGGGGTTTTTGCATAGGGGATTTTTCTGTCAGCTATTTTTTCCTCACTTTTTGGAGTATGAAAAGAACTGAGGCCAAAGAGGTGAGGGGTGGGGACAGTGGCTCCCCTCCCTCCCCCTTCCCCCACCCACCGGGGCTCTCGGACCCTGGCTGCCCTGGCCGCCTTCAGAGAAAGAGCCACATATGGATGCCGTCAGGAAGCTTTTGAAGTAGAGCGTGCTGTCTTACATGGCTTTTTTTTTTTTAAAAAGGAAATGGAAACTTGTATGACTGCATTGGCATAATTACAGCAGCATGCAGGTCAGTGCTGGAAGGGAGCTGAGGCAGTGCACTCAAAGGGTCTCTGCTCTGAAAGTCACGTCCAAGATGCATGCAGTCTGATGCGGAGGAGTGCATGGGCCGGGTATTGGTATTTAACCAGAAGTTGCATTTACTTGTTGCCTGGTGTTCTGAATGAACAGGTTGTGGGAAGGTTCCTTGTTGGCCTTCTCAGGCTGATGCTGGAGAATTCTAAAGTTTCTGTATTTATGAAAAATAAATATAGAAGGACTATGCTAGTCAGATGTTAGAGGGGTTCTGAGACAGCCGAGAGAAGGCACTTCCTGAGATGTTATTTAAAATGACTTGTTGGTGACAGAATTTTCCAAATTGCTCTAAGAAGCAGGTCTTGGGTGGTGACCTATTTTTTAATTCTATCTTTATTATCTTTCAGTAGTTATACAAACAAGTTATCATTCAGTAAATCAGTGTGTGAGTACAGTGCACCTTGATTGGTGCCACCCCTTTCTCATCATCCTCAGCCCTCCCAACCCAAAGGAGACCTGTTCAATAAGAAGTAAGGAGCTGGACACACTGAAGGCACATTTTCCTCAGAATCTGATGGCTGGATGCTGCTTATAGAAATTTTTTTTTTTTTTTTTTTGGTTGGTCGTGGGGCTTGAACTCTGGGCCTGGGTGCTGTCCCTCAGCTCTTCAGCTCAAGGCGAGCACTCTGCCACTTGAGCTACCGCGCCACTTCCGGTTTTCTGGTGGTTTATTGGAGATAGGAGTCTCACGGTCTTTCCTGCCTGGGCTGGCTTTGAACCGCGATCCTCAGATCTCAGCCTCCTGAGTAGCTAGGATTACAGGCGTGAGCCACCAGCACCCGGCTGCTTATAGAATTTTTGTAATTCTGGTCCTAAGTTGGTCCTGTCTCAGCACACCTGGTGATGGGTGTGCTTTCAGAGGTGACATGAAAAAAGGTGTCCTGATGCCAGTGGAAGTTTGAGGTCCTGGTCACAGGCTGCCACTCATTTCAAGTCAGGACTGGCTTGTTTTTTTGTTTTTCGCCAGTCCTGGAGCTTGCACTCAGGGCCTGGGCGCTGTCCCTGAGCTTCTTTTGCTCAAGACTAGCACTCTACCACTTGAGCCACAGTGCCACTTCCAGCTTATTCTGTGTATGTGGTACTGAGGAATGGAACCCAGGGCTTCATGCATTAGCTAGGCAGGCACTCTACCACTAAGCCACATTCCCAGCCCTGACAACATGTAATTTTAAATTTTGTGGATCTTGGAAGGAAAGCTTTAATTTTTTTTTTTTTTTTAGGAAAGCCTTAATTTAGCTTTGAAGTTCTCTAGTTGTAATTAAACTAGGGAGATTCATGCTCTGACTCCACACTGTCTTCACATGTTCAAAAGGCACTTAGAAATCTGCTTCAACAGTCTTTAGGTACTTGTGATGGAAAGTGTTTAAATAAACTCAAAGAGGGCTGGGAAGGTGGCTCAGTGGTAGAGTGCTTACCTTGCATGCCTGAGGCCCTGGGTTCGATTCCTCAGCACCACATAAACAAAAAGAAAAAAGCCGGAAGTGGCGCTGTGGCCCAAGTCGTAGAGCGCTAGCCTTGAGCTGAAGAGCTGAGGGACAGCGCCCAGGCCCAGAGTTCAGGCCCCAGGACCAGAACCCCCCCCAAAAAAAAACAAAAACAAAAAAACTCAAAGATCCAGCATATGTCATTTAAAAGATACACAGACCAAGTACTTTATTTGTATTAGTGTTACCTACCCTGTAATGTAAGATATAGACAAAGATTTTTCTTGCCTTCAGAGAACATGGAGTCTTCTGGGCAGAAGGTGTAGCAGACATGCAGACAGAATGGGATTTATTTATTTATTTATTTATTTATTTATTGTTGGTCATAGGGCTTGAACTCTGGGCCTGAACGCTGTTCCTCAGCTCTTCAGCTCAAGGCTAGTGCTCTACCACTTGTGCCACAGGGCCACTTCCTGTTTTCTGAGTGGTTTATTGGAGAGAAGAGTCTCAAGGACTTTCCTGCCAGAGCTGGCTTTGAACCTCGATCCTCAGATCTCAGCCTCCTGAGTAAATAGGATTATAGGTGTGAGCCACTTGTGCCCAGCCAGTATGAGAATTATTAGACAAACGGAAAAGTACAGAGTGTGGTAGGGTAATAATAATAACCAAGGTAGAAAGGTGAGAATAGAATCCAACATGGAGTAATAGTATGTAAAATGAGCTTGCAAACTATAGGTTTTTATTTTTGTGTCAGTCCTGGGCACTGTCCCTGAACTTTTTTCCCCTGAAGGCTAGTGCTGTACCACTTGAGTCACAGCTCCACTTTTCCACTTTGCCTTTTTGGTGCTTAATTAGAGAGAAAGAGTCTCACAGACCTTCCTGCCCACACCTCAGCCTCCTGAGTAGTTATAGGGGTGAGCAACTGGCACCCTGCCTTTTCTTTTCTCAATCTCAAAATCTTTAAGTAGTTGTACAAAAGGGTTTCAATTCATCATGTTTCATAATTTGTTTAAATGTGGGTTTTTATTGTTTAATGAGAACAATATGAGACAGATCATATGTGATATGTGAAGTCTAAAAATCTATTCTCTGGCCCTGTGCAGAAAAAAATGTTTGCCAATTCTTGGCTTAAAGGACAGGGGATACCTTACAAAGAAGAAAAAAATCTAATGTAGGGAGAATTTTACAAAAGGTGTATCAGTTTGGTAACAGTGTTGCTAGGCAGGGAGGACAGATCCTGTGCGTCAAATGCAGTGTGGTGGCCTATGGAAGTTAGTACCCTAAGGCCTAGTAAGTGGTGGGGCCTGTGGAGAAAGGGGTGATGGTTAGGACCCATCTTAAGTGGTAGCATGTTGGTGCTGGGTTTTAGAGCAGTAAGCCATCAGAAACATTGGAGTAGGAGGATATCACAGTGTAATAAAGTTAATTAGGAGATAATGAAATAAGTATTCCACTTTTTTTTTCCGAGACATGCTTTCCTGATCTTGTAAACTAGTTTTTCAGACGTTACTATACAGCTTGACAGATTCCAGACTCTAGTATTGGATGTGCACAAGGATCCAGAATTTCCGTTGAAGCCTGAAGATTCACCTAGGTGCTTATCCTAACTGTTTACATTTTCCTGTCAGCAGCAAACAACTTTGGATTCTCACCACTTCCCATGCATTGAAGAGCTTGAGAGGATCTGGAAAAGGATGGAAGTATTCTTGCTGAAGTCAGTTGCTGCTTTAGCTGTTCATCCTGTGTGTGGAGAATCTCCATATGGGTCCTGGCTCAGCACACCTGGGTGTGGGTATGCTTTCAGAGGAGACATGAAAAAAGGTGTCCTGAGGCCAGTGGATGGTCGAGGGCCTGGTGACAGGCTGGCCCTGCGGGCATCCTCCTCAGCCACTCATTTCAAGCCAGGACCAGCTTCATAAAAGATGGGAGATGCATGCCGGGAGCCGGTGGCTCACACCTGTAATCCTAGCTACTCAGGAGGCTGAGATTTGAGGATTGTGGTTCAAAGCCAGCCTGGGTAGGAAAGTCCATGAGACTCTTATCTCCAGTAAACCACTAGAAAACTGGAAGTGGCGCTGTGGCTCAAGCGGTAGAGTGCTCGCCTTAAACTGAAGAGTGCAGGGACTGTACCCAAGTCCCAGAGTTCAAGCCCCACGACTGACCAAAAACAAAAAACAAAAAAAAAGATGGGAGATGCCCAGAAAGAAAACGATTTTCCCTACACCACCTTTAGAGATAAATATCTAGGTCTGCATATAACAGTCTTTCAGTATGTAGGCACTAAGGCAAACATGTGGGAAATAAACCCATTGTAAGATTCTGAAGTGAGAATTCTAAAATTAGTGGTGATGGTTACAGAGAAAAAATTTGTTTTTGCAAATAGGTCTCAAAATGCAAACTAAACTAAGTTCTTTACGTAGATATAGTTTCCTTATCACATACATGATTTACAAATATTTTCTCCCATTTTGTGGGTTATTTTGTTATTTTCTTGATATTATTCAAACAAAACGAATTATTTTGGTGTTTCTTTTGTCTGGTGTTGGGGATTGAATCCAGGGCTTTGGACATGTTATATATTTTACCATTAAGCTCTATCTCAAGAACTTTGGTGATTTTTTTTTTCTTTTAGTAGTAAGGATTTTTTTTTTTTTTTTGGTTGGTTGGTTGGTTGTGGGCCTAAACTCTGGGCCTGGCACTGTCCCTCAGCTCTTCAGCTCAAGGCAAGTGCTCGACCACTTGAGCCACAGCACCACTTCCAGCTTATGTGGTGCTGAGGAATGGAACCCAGGGCCTCATGCATGCAAGGCAAGCGCTCTACCACTGTGCCACCTTCCCAGCCCCAGGATCTTGTTTTCTTGAGATAAGGTCTCTATGTAGCTCCTGCTATTTTTCCTCCCCCAGTTGTGGGGTTTGAACTCAGTCCCTGAGCTCTTTTGCTCAAAGCTAGCACTCTATTATTTTGAGCCCCAGCTCCATTTCCAGTTTTTTACTGGTTAATTGGAGATAAGAGTCTCATAGACTTTCTACCCTGCCTGTGCTGGCTTTGAATAATGATTCTCAAATCTCAGATTTCTGAGGAGTGAGCCATCAGCACCCAGCTTCATGAGTGCTGGGATTACAGCTATTCCTGTGTGTCATCACAACAAGCCAAAAGTTTTTCACTTTTATGAAGTCTAATTTATTAGGGGTTTTATTGGTTACTTGGCCTTTCGATATCATAACTAACATACTATTGCCTGATCTCTAAATCATGAAGATTTAAACCCATTTTCTTTCAAGAGTTAAATGCTTTTAGCTCATTATTCTGTCATCTATTTTGAGGTGTTTTGTTTTGTTGGGGGTTTTTGGTGCCAGTCCTGAGAACTTGAACTCAGGGTCTGGGCACTGTCCCTGAACTTTTTTGTTCAAGACTAGCATTCTACCACCGGAGCCACAGCTCCACTTCTGGCTTTTTTGGTAGTTAATTGGAGATAAGAGTATCACAGATTTTCTTGCCCACGCTGGCTTCTAACTGAGATCTTCAGCTCAGCTAGGTTTGCGGGTGTGAGCCACCGATGCCTGGTCATTTGAGTTGATTGTTGTTCTTTCCCAGCCCCTTGAATTGATTTTTATGTATAATATGAGGTAGGGCTCTAGTTCTGTTGGTTTGTTTGTTTTTGGTATATAGATAATTCAGTTGACCATTTATGGAAGAGACTATTCTTTTTCTATTGAATACTTTTAGTACACTTATTTAAAATGATTTAAAATGACCTGGTGTGTACTGGTAGCTTGTGTCTGTAATTTTAGTTACTAGGAAGGCTGAGATCAGAACAATTCTGGCTTGAGGCCTGACAGGGTAAAAAGTTTGAAAGACTTATTTTCAACTGGTAGCTGAGTGTGATGGTGCTTGCCTGTTACCTGGCCACATGAGAACTGAGTTCAGGAAGATCAAAGTTCCAGCACAGCCTGGGCAAAAAAGTTCATTCAGATTTCATCATGGGGCTGGAAAGATGGCTCAGTGGTAGACTAGTGCTTGACTTGCATGAGGCCCTGGGTTCGATTCCTCAGCACCACATAAGCAGAAAAAGCTGGAAGTGATGCTATGGCTCAAGTGGTAGAGCACTAGCCTTGAGCTGAAGAGCTGAGGGACAACGCCCAGGCCCAGAGTTCAAGCCCCATGACTGACCAAAAAAAAAAAAAAAAACATTCTGTCTCAGTGGAAGAAGCTGGGCACAGTGACAGTGTGATCTCAGCTCTAACCAGGTACATGAAATAGGAGATCACCCTCTAGGAATAGACCTCAAACAACAACAAAGTGCAGAAAAGGGTGTGGAGGCGAGCATGTATGGAGCCTGAGCTCAAGCCATAGTACTGCCTTTCCCCCAAATTAACTGACCGTAAAAATTACCAATTGACCATAAAAAGTAAAGGCTCATTTGGGGATCCTGAATTGTATCTGTTGATATGTATTTCTATCTTTATGCCAGTGCTAGGTTCTCTCTCTCTCTCTCTCTTTTTTTTTTTGGGTTGGTCATGGGGCCTGCGTGTTGTCCCTCAGCTCTTCAGCTCAAGGCGAGTGTTCTGCCACTTGAGCCACAGCGCCACTTCTGGTTTTCTGAGTGGTTTATTGGAGATCAGAGTCTCACAGACTTTCCCTGGGCTGGCTTTGAACCATGATCCTCAGATCTCAGACTCCTGAGTAGCTAGGATGACAGGTGTGAGCCACCATTCCCAGCACTCTCCTGTTTTGAATTTAGGACCTTGTACTTGTTAGGCAGATGTTCTGTCGCTTAAACCACACATCGCATCTCTTTTTTTGCTTTCATTATTTTTTGAATAAGGTCTTATTTTTTCCTGAGCTGGTCTGATTATACTTCTTGCTTTAGCCTTAGCTGGGATGACAGGCACTCACCACACACCTCGCTTTTTATTGATTAAGGTGGGGGTCTTATAAACCTTTTCCCTGGCTGGCCTTGAACCTTAATCTTCCAGATCTTTACCTCCCAAGTAGCTAAGATTTTCTGTGAGCCACTGCCTCCGGCTTTGTAGTAAGTTTTGATATTGGTAATTTTGAGTCCAAATTTATTTTATTTATTTATTTTTTGGGTCCAGTCATGGGGCCTGAACTCTGGGCCTGGGCGCTTTCCCTCAGCTCTTCAGCTCAAGGCTAGCGCTCTACCACTTGAGCCACAGCGCCACTTCTGGCTTTTTTCTTTTTGCTTATGTGGTGCTGAGGAATCGAACCCAGGGCCTCTGGCATGCAAGGCAAGCGCTCTACCACTGAGCCACCTTCCCAGCCCCGCCCAGGCTGTCTTTCAACTTGAGATCCTCCTGCCTCAGCCTTCCAAGTATTGGGATTACAAGCATGTCCCGCTATGTCCTGCTGCCGTTTTATAGTTTCAGTGTGTACTTAGTATCAAAAAGTATTGCCCTCCAGGTGCTATGGGCTCACACCTATAATCCTAGCTACTCAGAAGCTGAGATCTGAGTATCAAAGATCAAAACTTCAAGACTTTTATTTCCAAGTAGCTAGCAAAAGCTGCAATTGGAGACATGGTTCAAGTGCTAAAGCAACAGTCACAAGCAAAAATGCCAAGAACATGAAGCCCAGAGTTCAAGCTCCAGTATCAGCATTTTATTCAAGAGAGAGAGAAGGGGGGAGAGAGAGCAAGAGCTAGAGAGCAAGAAAGTGACATTATCCAAAAAGGAATGGACTCTTTACCTGACTTGTGTAAGTACTCTACATCACCTTTATGATAACAATTTAAAAAACACATGAGATTCTATTTCCAATAAACTACATAGAAAAAACCAGAAGTAGCACTGTGGCTCAAGTGCAGAGCACTAGCCTTGAGCACAAAGAGGCTTAGGGACAGTGCCCAGGCCTTGAGTTCAAGCCTCGGGACTGGTTTTAAAAGATTTTTTTTAACATGTACACATCTGTAATCTCTTCCCGGAGGTGGAGGGTGACTTTGAGGCCATCCTGGACTACCTAGTGAAACACTGTCAGAAAAGCAAGGCAAGGCACACGAAATGATACAGTTTTATATTGTATTAAACAGTATACACGGAATTATCTTGTTTCTCTTTGCTTTTTGATGGTAGACCATCTAAATTATGTTTTTTTCCCATAATTCTATTGGTTTGAGGCTTCTTTCTTTTTTCCTTTGTTTTTGTTTTTTTTATTTTTTTTTTGGTCCTGGGGCTTGAACTCAGGGCCTGGGCACTGTCCCTGAGCTTTTTTTGCTCAAGGCTTGCACTCTACCACTTTGAGCCACAGTGCTACTTCCTGTTTTCTGGTGGTTAATTGGTGATAAGAGTATCACGTACTTTTCTGCCTGGGCTGGAATTCGAACCATGATCCTCAGATCTCACCCTCCTGAATAGCTAGGGTTACAGGTGTGAGCTACTAGCACCAGGCTTCCAGACATTTCGTTTCCTTTCTTTTCTTTCTTTTTTTTTGTAGGTCATGGGGCTTGAACTCTGGGACTGGCGCTGTCCCTCAGCTCTTCAGCTCAAGGCTAGCGTTCTACCACTTGAGCCACAGCACCACTTTGGTTTTCTGAGTGGTTTATAAGAGTCTCACAGCCTTTCCTGCCCGGGCTGGCTTTGAACTGCAATCCTCAGATCTCAGCCTCCTGAGTCGCTAGGATTATAGGCGTGAGCCATCGCGCCTGGCTTCCAGATATTTCTTATATGCACCATGGATTATGCCACAATTGTATGCTTGTGTCAGAGTTGCTTTTTGTGCCAGTCCTGGGGCCTGAGCTCAGGGTCGGGGCACTGTGCTTTTTGTGCTCAAAGCTAGCACTACCCTTTGAGCAACAGTTCTACTTGCAGCTTTTTGTTGGTTAGAAATAAGAATTTCATGGACTTTCCTGCTGGGGCTGGTTTTGAACTGTGATTCTCTTATCTCAGCCTCCTGAGAAGCTAGGGTTATAGGCGTGAGCCACCTGCGCCCAGCCTGTGTCAGAGTTTCTTTGTTCTGGTCTTTATTGCTGGACACTTAGGTTGTTCCCAATTTTTTTCTGTTTTACACACTGCTGTGGTGAGTTGTCCTGAAGTTGCGTGCCTGCTGCCAGGAGAGGTCACACAAACGCGTTTGCTTACTTTTAAGTCTACCACCATGCAGATTCTTGTGCTAGAAGTCATTGAAGAGATGTTTTCATGTAACAAAGCAGTGGACATTAAACTAACACTGAGCAGACTCCTTCAACAAATAATCCCGTTTCCATAAGAAGTCTTATTTCAAGGGAAGGGAATGGACATGGTGGTAGCATGCTTGCAGTTTGGTTTTTGTTTTTTTTTTTAGAAGGAAATCAGCTTTGAGAGTATTTATTCTTTTGTTTCATGATGAGGAACCTGAGGATCACCTAATTTGCCCAAGATCCCACCGGGAAATAGATGCGTCCTGGTGCTCAGAGCCCAGTTCTGACTTCTAGCCTAACTTCCCTCCCACTGCCACAGTCACGGGGGAGAGCAGTTGTTCCGGTCATCAGGTTTTTTTATTTTTTTTTATTGTGAAAATACTGTATACAGAGGGGTTACAATTACAGGGGTAAGATAATGAGCACATTTCTTATCAAGCATTGTAGCCTCCTCCTTTGTTTCCCCTTACCCCCCTCCCCAACCAAAGTTGTAAAGTTCGTTTTTCGACATAATGGCTTGTTGTTTTTTTTTTTTGGGTCGGGTCGTGGGGCCTGAACTCTGGGCCTGGGCGCTGTCCCTCAGCTCTTCAGCTCAAGGCTAGTGCTCCACCACTTGAGCCACAGTGCCACTTCCGGCTTTTTTCTTTTTGCTTATGTGGTGCTGAGGAATTGAACCCAGGGCCTCAGGCATACAAGACAAGCGCTCTACCACTGAGCCTCCTTCCCAGCCCTCGACATAACGACTTGTACATCTCATTGTTGCAGTGGGTCCTCCTGTATCCCTGTTTTAACGATTTGTTTTTTCCCTTTCCCTCCACATATACCAACATCATATATAGTGAAAGCAGGGGTTATACCATGGGGGAGGGACATACAAAGCAACACAGACATAATCTTATAAATGTGTAAGAAACAATCGCATGAAAGATCTCTTTTTTTTTGTCAGTCGTGGGGCTTGAACTCTAGGCCTGGGAGCGGGAGCTGTCCCTGAGCAATTCAGCTCAAGGCTCATGCATGCTTGAAGTTTATTTTAGTCGAGGTCAGGCATTCAACTAACCAGTAATTGTATCAGTTAATACTGAAGAGCAGTATTAGGAAGGAAAGGGAGACAGGCTTATGAGAGAGTGTGGGCTGAGTCTTTTCCTGGTAAATTTTCCAGGAAGGATCTTTCTGAGTAAGTGGCATGTAAGTTGAGAGAGGGAGCAGGTAAAGGCCTGGCGAGATGTTGAAGGCAGGGGGTCAGGAAGTACGGAGACCTTGGGTTGGAATCTGCAATGTTGCAGAAGCAGCGGAAAGAGTAGGTAGCTGGAACGAGGTGAGAGGTGGCTGCAGTTGGGAAGTTATTTGGAAGGTGGAGTGGGCTGCCAGATGGTGTTGGTGGACCAGATGGGGCTGTGTGAAGAAGGAGGTTTCCTTGTGGCCCCAGCTGTAGTGGCGGGTGGCATCTACGGAGCCCAGAGCAATCTGCTAAGTTTGAGTGCCTTTTGGAGGCTTAAGTAGAGAGAGTGAGTTGGTGGTCAGATAGCCGTGTGGAAAGGCTGGGGTGGTGGGGTTGGTTATATATCAGCGTTATGCAAAGCTCTTTGCTCATCAAGCAGGTTGTGTGTGCTGACTTCCGCGTTGGCAATGGGGAACTCGGCTAGAGTGGTCAGTGGGCATGGTGGACGAAAGTACTAGCTGAGGGGGAAGGTTTGTTCTACAGTGCCAAGCATGATGGGGATGGTGGTGAGGAGCTGGGGCCGTGCTACCACTTACTTGTGCCACAGCAAGAGGTGGCAGAGGAGTTGGGAGGGGCTGGCTCTCTGTCCTCACTGTCAGGACTGCAAGGGGAAACAGAGCCTCTGTTTCCAAAAGAAACTGGGTAGGAGTGATGGAGGAGGATCTGTTTCCAAGGTTAGCGTAAACTGACTGAATTTTTAATACAACACAGAAGGCTTCACATGACTTGAGTTGCTTCAGAGTGCTTACCCTCAGCCTTCTCTTTGCTGTGCCTTTGGGGGGTACTTTGGTGGAAAAGTTTGAGAAGCCATTTCATTATTGTAGTCTATTGTTATGTTGTTTAACCTCACCCAAGTGAGTATTTAACCTTAAAGAGGCTGAGATTCACTTACCCATTTTGTTATCCCTAATAGAGCTTTTGCAGCCGCTCCAAATATCCCTCCATTTGTGCATCTTAATAGTTGTTTGGCAAACCACTTCCTTCCCCGCTGGGGAGTCTGCGTGCACTGTGGGTGCTGCGTGGGGAAGGGAGGTGCCATGGGCCCAGTCATTTCGTAAGGGGGGAAGAGACCAGGCCTCCCAGACCAGAATGCCGAGCTCTCTGGGGCATGACAGTGGCCCTTTCCCTGTGTCCATAGCAGTTAATACACACTCTGCACGTCCCTTCGTGTTGGCAGGATGACCTTAGTTTGGGTGAGCTGAGTATAGTGGTAATCCACTTACTGTGACTAACAGCAGTAATGAAAAGTTCCTTGTCATTCCTCCTGTTTATCACATTGCCTGATTTTTTTCTTTCTAAACAGTTTTTGTATGATTAAGTCCTTCCCACTATTAAAATTCTTTTTTTTTTTGTTGGTCGTGGGGCTTGAATGCTGAGATTGGGCGCTGTCCCTGCGCTCTTCAGCTCAAGGCGAGCTAGCTACTCAGGAGGCTGAGATTTGAGGATCACAGTTCAAAGCCAGCCCGGGCAGGAAAGTCTGTGAGACTCTTGCCTCCAATTAACCACTAGAAAACTGGAAATGGCGCTGTGGCTCAAGCAGTTGAGCGCTCGCCTTGAGCTGAAGAGCTGAGAGATAGCGCCCAAGCCTAGAGTTCAAAGCCCCATGACCGACAAAAAGTTAGCCCAATGCTGGTAGCTCATGCCTGTAACCCTAGCTACTGAGGAGGCTGAGATCTGATGATTACAGTTGAAAGCCAGCCTGGGCAGGAAAGCCCATGAGACTTTTTTTGGGGGGGAGGGGGGCCTCGCGCTATCCCTCAACTCTTCAGCTCAAGGCTAGCACTCAACCACTTGAGCCACAGTGCCACTGCTGGCTTTTTTCTTTTTGCTTATGTGGTGCTGAGGAATTGAACCCAGAGCCTTAGGCATGCAAGGCAAGCGCTCTACCACTGAGCCACCTTCCCAGCCCAGCCCTTTGTTTCCTCAATTTCAACTTTTTTAGGTTTTACATTCTGTGTCTGGAGAATTTCATTCAGCATAATATCCTCCAGGTTTATCTATATCCATAGTTAATAACAATGTATATTTTTAATATGTTTTGTTGTATGGTAGGAGGGTTCATTGTTACATCTCCATCTACGTGTACATGTGTTCCAATCCACCTCACCCGCTCTACCATGCTCTGTGTCCCCCAGGAAATAGAAGTCCAGCAGGGTTCCTTATTTTTCTTTATTGTTACAAATAATTTACTTTGACAGATTTGACTTCCTTTATCCTCCCTCTGGCCCACTCACCTCCCAGTGGTGCCCCCAACTACAGAGTAGGTATCTCCTTCCCTGCCCATCCCCTGCTGATCACCAATTTCTTTCTTTCTGTCTTTCTTTTTTTTTTTGCTGGTCATGGGACTTGAACTGTGGGCCTGGGCACTGTCCCTCAGCTCTTCAGCTCAAGGTTAGCGCTCTACCACTTGAGCCATAGCGCCACTTCCGGCTTTTTCTGCTGAGGAATGGAACCCAGGGCCTCATGCATGCAAGGCAGGCACTCTACCACTGAGCCACCTTCCCAGTCTCTTGCTGTGCAAGTTTTTGAGTTGTCTATATATTCTAGATATTAAAAAAAAAAATCCCGACTCTTCCACCAATGCTCAGACGCATCGTTCTCCACCCCGGGTGCTGTGCGGCTGTGCTGCCACTCAGGTCTGGGCTCCGTAGAGCGGATGTGCCCTGCCATAAACCCTCTCATGCCCACTGCGGTCCCTGCTCTGAGTGAGTGAGACAGTGCTCCCTTGTCGCCCCCCCACCCGGCAGGGCCTCGCACCGGCCCATGCATGACTTGTGGAGTGAAAAGTGCCTCGATCCAGACTGGTACTTGTGAGACCAGTGAGGGCCGGCATTTCCTCCCCTTGTCCATTTATCACTGGTCTGTCACCATTTCTACTGTGCTTGTCCTGTCGTCGCTTAACAGTTACAGGGCCATACCTTCATCTTGGGGCCAGGAAAGATTCTGGAATTTTGGAAGTTTTGAGATGTTAGAGCAAAATTAGTGAATACAGTGCTCGTTGTGGAACAGCTTAGGCAGCATCATGTTATCAAGCATCATGATCTTCGTAGTAGCGTGGGTGAATATTTGCAGTGAGCAGGCAGCCTTGTGTCAGACAGCCTCCCCTGGTGAGCCGTGAACACATCCTCACTGTCAGAGCTGCTGCGTCGTAGAATTGTAGATAAGGGATTATGGGCCTATTTTCTAAGCATGTTTGTCGGGCATTATGCTGAGACAGTCACCTGAGACAAGGCACCTGTCTTTCCATACAGGAGATGGGCTGTCTACATGTGGAGATGGATACTGTGTACTAGACAGACATTGTTGACATTTCCTTTCTCCCCCCTCCCCTCCCCTCCCCTCCCCT
>NW_012267218.1:2078489-2127673 GCF_000151885.1 Dipodomys ordii | reverse complement strand
TTTTTAGTCCGGTTGTGGGGCTTGAACTCTGGGCCTGGGCGCTGTCCCTCAGCTCTTCAGCTCAAGGCTAGCCCTCTACCACTATAGCCACAGCACCACTGCCGACTTTTTTCTTTTTGCTTATGTGGTATTGAGGAATCGAACCCAGGGCCTCAGGCATGCAAAGCAAGCACTCTACCACTGAGCCACCTTCCCAGCCCACCAAATGGTTTTATAATTATTATTTCTAAATGTTTTATTTAATGCGGCCAGAAAGAGACTCTCTGTTGTGCTTTGCAAGTACTCTGTTCTGGGAACCAACCTGTAAAGTAAAAAAATGCCTAATGAAGCCCTGAGCTCTGGCTCAGGACTGTAAACCTCGATACACAGGAGGCTGAGATCTGAGAATGGCAGTTTGAAGCCAGCTA
This sequence comes from Dipodomys ordii, assembly GCF_000151885.1. Taxonomy (NCBI): domain Eukaryota; kingdom Metazoa; phylum Chordata; class Mammalia; order Rodentia; family Heteromyidae; genus Dipodomys; species Dipodomys ordii. Next base: position 2,127,266 of record NW_012267218.1, on the reverse strand, counting down.
GGAAAGTCTGTGAGACTTATCTCCAATAAACTACCCCCAAAAAGCCAAAAGTGGAGCTTTGGCTCAAGTTGTAGTGTGCTCGCCCTGAGAAAAAAGCAGCTGAGGGTCTGCACCCAGGAGTTCAAGCCCCAGGACTGGAGAAATCCCAAGCCCCCCAAAATCCCTGATGGTTTTGTTCATAGAGTTGGAATGCTTGACTTCTTAAATCTGTCAATACACATGGATAGGTTATGTAGTTTGGAATATATACATCTGTATAGAGTGTTTATATACAAGTGTGGTCTTTAAAAATTAAGGCACAATAGAAAAGTCTTAGCTAATTTTTTTTTTTTTTGGTCGGTTGTAGGGCTTGAACTCTGGGCCTGGGTGTTGTCTCTCAGCTCTTCAGCTCAAGGCTAGCGCTCTACCACTTGAGCCACAGTGCCACTTCTGGTTTTCTGTTGGTTAATTGGAGAAAAGAGTCTCACGGGCTTGCTGCCTGGGCTGGCTTTGAACCGGGATCCTCAGATCTCGCCTCTTGAGTGGCTAGGATTACTGGTGTGAGCTATGGGTTCCTGGCTTGTTTTAATGGTTTAAATACCTTCTTTTACTGTGATTTAAAAAAGCACTTAATATAGCATGTAGAAAAATGCTAAATGGCTTATAATATTGTATGATGCTCCTCAGAAATGTGTTTTTGTAAACAATGGATTCATTAGCACATTAGATGGCATTATAATTTTGGAGAAACCATTTTACCATGCAGCTGTTTACAAAACCTCTGTAAACTTTGCAGTGATATAGAATCTAATTACTTATTTTGCCAACATGCAGATTTTCTTCTTTTAGTATTCAAACTATGACTTTACCAACCTGAGTAATTAAAAATAGTGTCATTAAAAGGTTTGATCAGCCAGACCAAAAATGTGTGTAAACTTAAAGAAAGTAAGTTCTTGTTTCCATTTTGATTCAGTTAACAGAGGCATGTTCACATTTGTAATTTCTGGTAATTTAATGAGAACATACTGAACTTTGGAGTCACAATAAATTTTCCTGTTATGTAAAATATTTTGCACACTGGCTGAATCATTGTGAATTGTGGGTAGATGTGCTTCGGTTCCTGTGGAAGAGATGCAACTTTGTGAAGACAGTTTCAGCCAATTAGCAAATTCGACTCTGGTTCCCCATTGGCCTCGGTACTTTCTGTGAGTTGGATTGTTGAGAACTTCCAGATGGAGAGATGGCAAAGGTGGAACTTGTTAAGGTTAGACAATGTGGTTTTGCCGTAATCAGTTGTTCTTTTTAATTCTGGGGATGGAGAACCTGCTAGGCAGGCACTCTACCACTTTACCACTTGAGCCACACTCCTTTTTGGTTGGTTGTGGGGCTTGAACTCAGGGCTTGGGCACTGTTCCTCAGCTCCTCAACTCTGCAAGTGCTCAAGTGCTCTACCTCTTGAGCCACAATGCCACTTCTGGTTTTCTTGTGGTTTATTGGAGTTAAGAGTCTCATAGAATGCTGGGTGTGGTGGCTGGGTATGGTGGCTTACTCCTGTAATCCTAGCTACTCTGTTTTTTTTTCTTTTTGGATCCGGTTGTGAGCCTGAACTCTGGGCCTGAGCGCTGTCCCTGAGCTCTTCAGCTCAAGGCTAGTGCTCTACCACTTGAGCCATAGAACCACTTCTGGCTTTTTTTTCCTGCTTATGTGGTGCTGAGGAATCGAACCCAGGGCATCAGGCATGCAAGGCAAGCACTCTACCACTAAACCACCTTCCCAGCCCCAATCCTAGCTACTCTGGAGGCTGAGATATGAGGATCGCAATTCAAAGAAAGCGCAGGCAGGAAAGGTGGTGAGACTCTTATCTCCAGTAAACCACTCAGAAAACCAGAAGTTGCACTGTGGCTCAAATGGTAGAGCCCTCGCCTTGAGCGGAAGAGCAGAGGGACAGCACCTAGGCCTAGAGTTCAAGAGTCTCATGGATTTTCCCACCTGGGCTGGCTTAGAACCTTGATTCTCAGATCTCAGCCTTGTGAGTAGCTAGGATTACAAGTGTGAGCCACTGTTGCCTAGCCCTTTTGTTTTTAGTTCGTTTTGTTTTCCTAGAACCTTGATAATTTTGCTGGAACTGATCTGGGAGCATAACCCTTCTCCTCCTACCCTCTGATTAGCTGGGATTACAGGTGTGACCCACCACATCTGGCAGTGTTATTTTTGTGTGACTGGCCTGTTGTTCTTAGCATGATGTTTCCAAGGTTTATCCATGTTGTAGCACATTTCAGTGGTTAACAGTAGGTTGTTATAATGTCAGCTGTTATTGCATTGTATGGACACTTGGAGGTACTCATCAATCCTGTTAATAAACATTGGTGGTGGTGTGGCTTTTTGGCTGTTATGACATTCATTCATTCACACACAAGAGTTTGTATAAACATAACACACGTATGTGTACACACATACGCACATACTTAGGAGTTTATGATATCATTATATCATGCTTCTTTTATTTACTGTTCTGGTTCCCATTTTTATGTGTGAAGAGGTGTTGCTGCTTGTCACTGGGGCTCGTTTGGCCTGTGTCGATCACTCAGTGGCTGTGTTCTTCGGGTTTGAAACCCTTGGGACCCACTGTTGCTCAGGGAAACAAACTTCCCTCGCCCTTCTTTCCCAAGACCAAGTCAAACCTGACAGGCATGGTGCAGTCCTGTCTGTTAGACTTTGGGCAAAAAACTAAGCATATATTCTAGTCAACTAAATTTTGCCTTTATTTTATTGTACATTTTGTTCTTTTTTTTTTTTTTCTCCTACTTCCTCTTGGGGACATCCTTTGCTGTTCAGCTCCAGCAGTACTGAGAGTGACTGGGAATGATTGTGTGTTTTCCCTTCAGGAAGTGTTCCACCCTCTCCTTTAGTTTTTTCATGTTGATTTAGGTACTGTGTTGTATTTTTTTCTTCCTTCTTTTCTCCTCCTCCTCGTTGTCCTCCTAATCCTCATTCTTCTTTTTTGACACTTCTAGAGCTTTTTGTGTGTGTGCCAGTCCTGGGGCTTGAACTTGGCCTGGGCGCTGTCCCTGAGCCTCTCTGTACTCAAGGCTAGCACTCTTCCACTTGAGCCATACAACCACTTCTGGCTTTTTTCTGCTTATGTAGTACTGAACAATCAAACCCAGGGCTTCATGCATGTTAAGCAAGCACTCTACCACTAAGCCACATTCCCAGCTCAGGTTCTGGAGCCTTGTTGAACTCAGAGGCCGGGCACTGTTCCTGAGCTTCATTTTGTTCAAGGCTAGCACTCTACCACTTGAGCCACAGTGTCACTTCTGCCTTTTTCTGTTTATGTGGTGCTGAGTATTTCTTGAATGCTGGGCAAGCACTCTACCACTAAGCCACATCCTCAGCCCTGGGTTGTATTTTTGAAGTGGTAGGTACCTTAGGGTAGTAATGGTGCTCTTTAGCATTTTGTTAAGTATCCAAATGAAACCTGTACAGATGCCTCCACAATTATATCAAATCTGTGTAAATGTCCATTAGCTGATTTGTCTTAATTAGATTATTTTTATTACTGCTGTTTAATAAAGAGACAGGTTTGCCATGGTTACTCCAATTAATAGTGAGAGTCCTTTAGTTCTCTCATCATATACTTAAAGTGAGTGCTTTGTGGCTACATTTTGTAAATGTTTGTGCACACTGTTTGGTTTTGTTTTTTGTGGGTTGCAGGGCTTGAACTCCCGGCCCAGGGGCTGTCCCTGAGCTTTGTTGCTCCAGGCTAGCGCTGTATCACCTTGAGCCACAGCGCCACTTCCTGTGTAAACATGTTGAGGTATCCTGTCCCTTCAGGAGCATTTCACAGCATTGCCTCAGCTGAAAATGAAATCAACCCTGTAAGGTGGTGAGTATAGTCCTCACACCTTTCCTGGGATTCTGAGGGCATGATGGATTGGAGGAGTCAGAGCCTCAGGGCCCTTTCTGCTCCCCTGCAGTAGAGGTAAGATGTCTAAGTCCTGCCCTTGCCAGGAGCGCCCCACCATGCCCACAGAACCAACGGAGCCGAGGTGAAGCAGCTCTGCTTGCGCACCACAGGGGCACCTGGAAAGTTGTTTCTCTGTTGGTCTTGCCCCCTCCCCATCTGTAGAGAAGAGATGGCACAGGCACCTCCACTAGCCATGGCGCCTGGCTCTTGCCCACTGAGTTTCCCCGTTGTTGGCTTAGCGTCAAGCGGACAGGTGATTTGGAGGGATGCGTGGCGAGCTCCTCTGGCCCTCCCCACTGGCAGCGCGGGGAGGCTGCTTGTGTTCTCTTCAGGCCTCTCCACCTGCATGCGCCGCCTGCCCGTCCATCTGCCAGCCTCTCTCTCTGTCCATCCCAGGAGACAGAGCCTTGATGTGAGACCTCTGTCTTCTCCCGGACCCAGGGGCTGGCTGCAGAGGCTCGGTGGGGAAGTCGTGTCACTGCACTGCAGTGACAGGAGTGGGGCTCCACGGGGAGGAAGCCGTGGCTCCTGACTTGAAAGGCAGGGTTCTCTTGGAACTTCTGTGACCAGAGGAGCCCTGGGGCCCAGCGGCTTCTGATAAAAGCTCCTCTGGGGCTTTAAACTGCTCTGGTGAGCTTATAAAGCAGTGATGGGAAAAGGGATTTCCTCATGCCTCCTGTGTTCTTTCTCTGCTCTTCTGCCACTGCTGTGAGATTTTTTCCAGTCAGGAATTTATACAAGGTGTGTCTGCTTTGGTCTGATACTCAGTCATGCATCATGAGACGATGGGGATGCATTCAGAGAAGTGGTTCATTAGCTGGTTTTGTCATGATGAGAACATCGCAGAGCTCTTTGTAAGAGGGCCCAGAGGCCCTGGGCAGTGTGATGTTCGGGTTCTGTGGTCCTCTGGGCAGTCCCTTGACCAGAATGCCGTTCTGCCACGTAACTATTCACTTACTCATCTTCCCTTGAAGATGGGAAGGAGGGGTCAGACTGCTGTGGAACTGCCTTTCAGGGTCCCGTCAGCGCCGTCCCACGGGCATGGCCTCAGTGCTGTCCTGTCAGTCCTGGCTGGAGCCTTGCCACTGCCCATGAAAGCAAAAGATGGCCAGCAGGGGTGGTGCGGGGGCAGGGCCTGGGCTTGGATCCCCGCTCCTGTGATTGGACGTGACTTCGCTCCTTCATGCCTCACACTCCCTGTCTTGTCAGTTTGGAGATGATACTGGGAACAAATGAGTTGGGGGAGAGGGGCTGGAGTGCTGTCTATGTGTCTACTGTGAACACAGCCACAGCGGTAATTAATGCCTTACACGTGTGGATATAAAATTGACGGTTGGTACAGTGAATTGACTGGTGAGATCAGGAGCCTGGGCAAAGGACCCTGTGCTAGGGGTGGGAAGCCTGAAGACTTCCTGCAGGAGAGGATTCCAGAGCATCGGGGTTCAAGGGGAGTTAGTGGATGGGGAAGGCAAAGAAGGGGTATTCTCATGCAGAGAACAGCACGTTGTCCGCAGGTGTGCTGCTGGCCGGCTCACATGAGTGCAGCGAGGGACTGACTATCAGTTCTTAATGTGTGTGTTCATTCATCCCGTTTTTAGTGCTTGATCACTGTGGGTCTGGGCACTAGGTACAGTGCAGAGGCGGTACAAAGAGTAGCTGGGTCCCTGCCAGGAGTATCGCCAGGATCACCATGAGCCAGTCCGCTGCTCTCCGCTGAGGGCGGCGTGGTGGGATAGCCTGGCACACAGCTGCTACCACCTGCAGATTCTGCACCTCCTTTCAGCCCCTTCATGCCTCGGGCATGCATGTGACTCAGTGTGTGTCTGTTGTGCGTGTGCAGAGCTGCTGTGAGGTCTGGGGGACAGAAGAGAGCCTGTGCACCATTGTTGAGGATCCGGAAAAGGATGCTTATCCTCATTCCCCCCTGTTCCAGGCCCAGCGGAAAGGATCAGAATATCCTTTCACTCCCATCAAGTGCTCCTTCCCCGTGGGGCTGGTCCTAACTCCTGGCTGCGTCCCCAGGGTTGCTCCACTCCCCCTCCTGTTGTGTGCTGGCCCTGTCTGTAGTACTTGTCCTCGCTCTCTGCAACCTCTAACTTACGTGTCCTTTTACATAGAGCAAGTGGCTAGTGTATTGAATAAATGCATGAATGAATGAACAAATGAATGGAGGTGGTTTAGTGACCGTGCTGTTTCAGAAGTCTTGTTATGAATCTAATAGGTTTACTATTTCAAGTGCTCTGAGCACATCATGGTTTGTACCACACTGGGAGGTAGCTGGGTGTCTGGGTGGTTGCTGCCTGCATCTGAGCTAGACATGCTTGCTGTGCTTGCATTTTTCATGTGTTGAAAACCGTGGTTTACTCCTACGAGCTCTCTGCAGGGGCTGTGAAGCTGGAGTTCAGCAGATGTGCAGGGAGTGCTCGCGCATTAATGGGTGTGTGTCACAATGCACATTACATCCACTTCAGCATTTGCACCCAGTACGACCAACTGCCATAGCCATCCTCCAGTAAAAACCTCAAACCAATCAACCTGTAGGAAACAGATTGGAAATCTAGAAATATCCCCAGGAGTTGGTAACACTTTAAAAAGATCCTTAAAAATCCGTGTGATTCCAAAGGCAGCTTCCTCTGCTGGGGAGTCTCTCATCTGCGCTGTTGCTCCTAAGGTTAGTAGCTTTCAGAAAGACTGCAATGCAGCGGTTATCAAAGTCTCTGTAAATATGGAAACCGCCCGTGGTGGAGTCTTTTACTCCCCTTCACACTGCTTCCTGGGAGCTGAAGGAGGAGCTGCGGGAGGCAGCTCTGCCCTGGACCTGCGGTTCAGCAGTCAGAGGTAGGCTGGTAATTGTGTGAGTGCCGTAGCAAGCATAGCCTTGTCCTGCAACCCTGAGGTTCTGGTGCAGTGGGCTTTCCTGTGCATCGAGTATGGCTTTGCAGTTGGTGCCCAATAATTTTTTCATTTTTCTGTTCAGATGGTGGATTATACAAAGGTAAGGGACTTTTAAAATCCTGCATGTATTTTAAATGTTCAGGAATATTCCACATCAAAGCATTATGATTAATTAGTCATTAAGTCCCTTCTAAACCTAAGAAATAAAACTTTATTTTTGTTATTTTAGTAATAATTGTGACATTTGAAGGATTATCTTACTCAGTGTGGACAGTGTCCTCTAAATGGATTAGTAAATGTGTTCTTAGAAAAGCTCTGTGTGTTTTTCTTTGTCCTTCTACACAGAATTGCATTTCAGTGCTGTAGCTAAAAATTTTAACATGTTTGTTTCTTTTGAACAGTGACAATTTCATGAATCTGGCGGGGACATTTCCTTCTTATGAGTCCCGCCGTATGGTAATTTAGGGTGAGGAGGTCCAGTTCCCAGAGTGTTTATTCTGCTTTCAGCAGGGCATTTTGTCAGGTGTGGGCTCAGAGCTTGTCGGTGGGGTATGTGGGTACTACCTCCAGCTGCTCCTTTTTGTTTATCTGAGAGGGAGGAAAAGAGTCTGAACTCAGATTTATTTTGCTGTGAATTGGTGGCCCCAAACTGTATTAAGTGCATTATGGGTAGTAATTCTACATGTCCAATGCCAAAAATACAATGTCAAGGTTACCATGGCAACTGCAGGAATTTTGAAAAGCATATGAATGGGCTCAACCTTCTGGCATTTCAAGTGAGATTTTCCAGCTGAGGGCCTGCATTCACAATTAGTGTAAATAAATTTGGCTATTCATGATTAGTGTAAATGAATTTGGCTGTTGATGGGACGCATGTCCTTTCTCTTTGCATACCAGAGTTGGCCATTCAGCTCAGATTTTTCTCCGGTGACATCTTGCCTCTTGGTTCCTTGGTTCACAGATGGTTTGGCCTCAGGTTGGGGCTGGTTTGTGTGTGACTCCCTCGGGCTGGGAGTACCTACCTGATGCCCGCAAAAGATCGTCGCAGCAGAGTGTTGCTGTGACTCTGGCAGGCTGTCTGTATGTCTGAAGCACTCTGTCCAGGCACATACCCGAAGCTCCAGAGACCCTCACTTTCTGGGAGGCAACCCTGCCTGTTTATGTCTAGGGTGTCATCACCGTTGGTTTAGTGGAGGGAGACTCACATTAGAAAGAACATGTCCTAGTGAAATTTCTTCGTATGATTAATATATTAAAAAATTTAAGGTAGGCACCAGTGGCTCATGCTTGTCATCCAAGCTACTCAGGAGGCTGGGATCTGAGGATCATGGTTCACAACCAGCCCAGGCAGGAAACTCCGTGAGACTCTTATCTCTAATTGACCACCAGAAAACTGGAAGTGGCACTGTGGCTCAAGTGGTAGAGTGCTTTCCTTGAGCTGAAGAGCTGAGGGACGACCCCCAGGCCCAGAGTTCAAGCCCCACGACCAATTAAAAAGAAAATTGACAGAAGAGTAAAACAGGCTCTTTGGTGGGGGAGGAAGTAGTTATCAGCAGGAGGGAGGAGAGAATGAATATAGTGAACAGTTTGTGTGCGTGTAATTATTTATTTGATTGATCATGGTTCTTGAACTCTGGGCTTGGACGCTGTCCCTCAGCTCTTCAGCTCAAGGCTAGTATTCTACCGCTAGAGCCACAGCACCACTTCCAGTTTTCTAGTGGACTCTCCTTCCCCTTCCCCGGGCTGGCTTTGAACCGCGATCCTCAGATCTCATCCTTCTGAATAGCTAGGATTATAGGTGTGAGCCACCAGCCTGTAATCCTAGCTACTCAGGAGGCTGAGATCTGAGGATCGTGGTTCAAAGCCAGCCTGAGCAGGAAAGTTCATGAGACTCTTATCTCCAATAAACCCTGCTAGAAAACTGAAAGTGGTTCTGTGGCTTAAGCGGTAGAGGGCTCGCCTTGAGCTGAAGAGCGCAAGGACAGCGCCCAAGCCCAGAGTTCAAGCCCCACGACCGACAAAAAAAAAAAGAAAAGAGAACAATGAAACCATTGAAATTATTTTAAGAAGGGGCTACAGGAGAGTGATAGAAAAGGTATAGTTGATAGGGTGCGTTGTGTATATGCCTGGAGATGTCACAGTGAACTTCCCTTTGCACAACTAAAGTATGCTAATAGAAAAAAGTCTTTAAAAAATATGTTCAAGGTTAAGCCAGGTACTGGTGATAAATGCCTGTAATCCTGGCTACTCAGGAGGCCAAATCTGAGGATTGTGGTTTAAAACCAGTTCATGCAGGAAAATCCATGACTCTGAGGAGGCTGAGATATGAGGATTGTGGTTCGAAGCCAGCAGGAAAAATCTGTGAGATTGTTATCCCCAATAACCACTGAAAAGCCAGAAGTGGAGCTGTGGCTCAAGTGGTAGAATACTAGCTTTAAGCAAAAAAGCTCAGGGACAGTGCCCATACCCTGAATTCAAGCTCCAGGAATGGTGCGTGCGCGCGCACGCACACACACACACACACACACACACACACACACAAATACAAAAAACTTGAAGATAATGAATAAGGGCTTACTGTTTTCATAACAAAAGATCATTTTTTGTTTATTGCTTAGTTTCTTTGAAATTACTTCCTATTGAACATTTAGACTACATTGACATTACCAAATTGAAACTTTTTTTTTTTTTTTTTGGTTGTGGGGCTTGAACTCTGGGCTTGGGAGTTATCCCTCAGCTCTTCAGCTCAAGGCGAGCACTCTACCACTTGAGCCACAGTGCCACTTCTGGTTTTCTAGTGGTTTATTGGAAATAAGAGTCTCATGGACTTTTCTGCCCGGGCTGGCTTTGAACCTCGATCCTCAGATCTCAGCCTCCTGAGTAGCTAGGATTACAGGCATGAGCCACCGGCGCCCGGCTGAAACTTCTTTTAAGAGATCTGAGATTAGAAACCTGGAGCTACAAGAATGATGTCTGCCAAGGTGGTGATTCCTTGGCCAGTAGGACATTTTCACATTCATTTGGGATTCTTGTTGGTATTGGAGCTTTAACTCAGGGCCTGGGTGTTGTCCCTGAGTGGTTTTTTTATTCAAGGTTAGTATTTTACCATTTGCTTAATTGGAGATAACAATCTCAGACTTTCCTACCCAAGCTGTCTTTGAACCATACTCCTCAGATCTCAGCCTCCTGATTAGCTAGGATGACAAGCATGAGCCACTGGTGATAGTTCATTCTTTTGTTGGTCGGTGCTCTGCTCATACAGTTAAACTTGGAGGAAGGCTAGTCTTTCAGGTCTGTGTCAGTAGCTGTATTGTTGTGGCTTCATTGAAGAATCTTTGTCTAGGTCAGGTGCTGTGACTCGTGCCTATAATCAGAGCTGCTTGGGAAGAGGAAGTAAAGAGGATGGAGTCAGTCTAACCTGGGCAAAAAGTAGACTTCATATCAAATAAGCTGGGCCTGGTGCTATGGTAGGTAGAAAGATTGAGGTCAGGGTCAGCCCTGGGCAAAAATGCAAGGTCCTATTTTATCGATAGCTAAGGGCTGGGGTGTGACTTTGGTAGATGGAAGAGCCCCTGACTGGCAGGCAGGGTCTCTCAGTTCACAATCTAGTACTGTTGAAAAAAGGAAGGAATTATTCACTCCTATCCCTTTATTTTACAGATGAAGAAACTGAGGCCCAAAGAAGTTATGCCACTTGGTTAAGATCCCAAAGCAAGTCAGAACCAGATTTAGGATCAGAAACCTGGCTCCTGGCTCTCTAGTCTCCTGAGGATCACTTTCCTGACAGACAAGGTTTGCTCTCGGCTCATTGTTTGTTTTCCTTTTGTCAGAAAGAGGCCTGTCATAACAGGCCTGTGACAGAGCTTTCTAGTTAAGAATTTTGAAACACCCCATCTTCCCTTTCTTGGGTCATTTATCAAACTTTTATACTCAGTGCTGGAGGCAGCTGTAAAATCAGGTGAAGAACATGACCTCTGCCTTCAGACCGCATACCATGTAGGAGAGGACTTGCACACCCGAGTGTGGTCTGCCTGCTTGCTGTGCTCTGTGCCCTGTAGAGAGGCTGCAGTGCCCAGCAGCCCCTCGGCAAACCAGACTCACCACCAGTTAAATGAAGGTCATGAAACTGAACTTAGGAAAGCAAGATAACAGAGTGACTGTAGATTTGCTTACAAATCACAACTGATTTATTATGTTAGCTTACAAGTGTTTGTAATGCTAATTAATTTTTCTAGCCAAATTCTTGTTAACCCTGGCTTATTATTTCCAGTGTTTAGAGAAGATTGAGATTTTATTGTTGTTGTTGTTATTATTATTATTTTTGATCATGGGGCTTGAACTCAGGGCCTGGGCCCTGACCCTGAGCTTTTTTTTTTTTTTTTGGGTCCGGTCATGGGGCCTGAGCTCTGGGCCTGGGCACTGTCCCTCAGCTCTTCAGCTCAAGGCTAGCACTCTACCACTTGAGCCACAGTGCCACTTCCGGCTTTTTTTCCCTTGCTTATGTGGTGCTGAGGAATCGAACCCAGGGCCTCATGCATGCACGGCAAGCGCTCTACTGAGCCACCTTCCCAACCCCTGTCCCTGAGCTTTTTTGCTCAAGGCTAGCCCTCTGCCACTTTGAGCCACAATGCTACTTTTGGTTTTCTGGTGGTTAATTGGAGATAAGAGTCTCACAGATTTTTCTGCTGGAGTTGGCTTTGAACTGTGATCCTCAGATCTCAGCCTCCTGAGTAGCGAGGATTACAAGCATTAGCTACCAGCGCCCAGCCAGGAAGTTGAGATTTTATTGTAGCTCACTTAGTATGACTAATGGCCCCAGTGACATTTCTTGTACTACATATTCTTTTTGTTTTGTTTTGTGTCAGTGCTGGGGCTTGAACTAAGGGCTTAGGTGCTATTCTTTACGGTTTTTTTTTCACTCAAAGCTAACATTCTTAGCACTTGGCCCACAGCTCTACTTCCAACATTTTGGTGGTTAATTGGAGGTCTGAGTCTTATGAACTTTCCGGAAAGCCCAGGCTGGTTTCAAAACATGTTCTTCAGGGGCTGGGAAGGTGGCTCAGTGGTAGAGTGCTTACCTTGTATGCACAAGGCCCTGGGTTCAATTCCTCAGCACCACATAAGCAGAAAGAGCCAGAACTGGTAGAGCACTAGCCCTGAGCTGAAGAGCTGAGGTACAGCGCCCAGACCCAGAGTTCAAGCTCCATGACTGACAAAAAACAAAAACAAAACAGATTCCACAGATCTCAGCCTCTTGAGTAGTTAGGATTACAGATATAAGCAACTGGCATCCTCTCTCTCTCTCTCTCTCTCTCTCTCTCTCTCTGCCAGTCCTAGGGCTTGAACTCAGGCCTGGACAGTGTCCCTGAGCTTTTTTTGCTCAAGGCTAGCACGCTGCCACTTGAGCCACAGCGCCACTTCTGGCTTTTTCTGTTTACATGGTACTGAGGAGTCAAACCCAGAGCTTCATGCATGCTAGGCAGCAAGCACTCTACCTCTAAGCCACCTTCCCTTCCCAGCCCCATCTACATGTTCTGATGTGGGATTTTCACAAATAGATGGAGTTCCTGTTCCTCTGTTGTGAACCTAGGGTGGGAATGACCCTGTCACGGGAGAGAGTCTCTGGGTAACTTCTGAGTTAGGTCTTGAATGGGACACAGTTTTTGCTTGGCTTCTCTTTTTGGGATATTTGCTGTAGGGAGATCTAGTTGCCATGTGGAGGAAGTTCATCTAGTCCACATGGAAAGGCCATGTGGCAAGGCCTGCAGTTCAGCAGCCACCCAGCAGTTGAGTGAATGGTCCTTCAAGTGACTGTAGCTTTATGTTTTTCAGTCAAGGCACTGAAGCAGACTGACCATCATCCTCTCTGCTCTGTCCAGATCTCTGAACCACAAGTCCAGGGACATAACAAGTGTGGGTTCCTGTGCTACATTTTGGGGCCATTTGTTCTATAGCCTAGTTCCTAAAATTCTTAGTGCTTCATTCATGGATATTAGATGATGGAGGTTTCGTTTTAACATTGCTGTGTTAAGAGATTAAAACATGCAGAGTTTGTACTCTTTTGATAATCAGGCATTTAAAAAATAAATGTTTTAAGCTGGATGTCCATGGCTCATACATGTATTGGAGACTTTTATCTTCAGTAATGGTAGAGTGCTAGCCTTGAGCAAAATAAAAACCTTAAGGAAGCCAGGTGCCGGGGGCTCATGCCTGTAATCCTAGCTACTCAGGAGGCTGAGATTTGAGGATCGTGGTTCCAACCTAGTCTAGGCAGGAAAGTCCATGAGACTTATCTCCAATTAACACCAGAAAACTGGAAGTAGTGTTGTGGCTCAAGAGGTAGAGTTCTCACCTTGAGCTGAAGAGCTGAGGGACAGCGCCCAGGCCCAGAGTTCAAGTCCCATGACAGACCAAAAAAAAAAAAAAGAAGAAGAAAACAAATGTTTTTGATAACTGAGTAATTTGCATATCAAACTTGACCCTATTAGTCAGGTTACTCATTCACATTGTGCAGCATCACTACCAGTTCATTTAGAATATTTTCACTGACCTGAAATGATGGACTATTAATTTATTCTGTGGCCCAAAATGAAAGATTAGGATATTAGGGTATAATTGTAGACCTACATGTCTTGAGTCCTCTAGCATGAATTCAGGTCTAAGATGGAAATTGGTAAACTGAAGGTTGCTGGTAGCTTTAGCTGCAGCATTTTTTTTTCTATTGTGAAAAAACTGTACAGAGGGGTTACAATTACATGGGCAAGATAATGAGTACATTTCTTATCAAGCATTGTAGCCTCCTCCTTTGTTTCCCCTTCCCATCCCTTCCAAGCTTCCCCCGCCCAATCCTCCCCCCACCCCCAAGGCTGCAGCATTTCTGAAACATTGGTTACATGCATTATGGGTTCATGTTTAGGCTTAGGTAGATGTGAACTTTAAACTAGGTTTTTGCTGGTAAAGATGTGAGGAAAAAAGAGGAACTCTTTTACACTGTTGGAAATGTAAAGTAGTCTGGGCCTTATGGAAATCAGTATTCAGGTTCCTTGGCAAATAGAAGTAACTACCCTATGATCCTGCTGTGCCACTCCTGGGCTTATATCCAAAGGAATCAAAGTTAGTATGTCAAAGCCAAGCAATAGGCTTAGCCTATGTTATGAATTATATATACAATGTAGTATTATTTAGCCATGAAGAAGAATGAAGTTATACCATTTACAGGAAAAATGGTTAGAACTGGAGAGAATCATGTTAAGGGAAATAAGTCAGACTCAGAAAGACAAATATAGACTGTTGGGTGCTCGTGGCTCACGGCTGTCATCCTAGCTACTCAGGAGGCTGAGATCTGAGGATTGTGGTTTGAAGCCAGCTCAGGCAGAAAAGTGCCCCTGAGATTTATCTCCAGTTAACCACTCAAAAACCAGAAGTGGCACTGTTGCTCAAGTGCCCAGGCCCTTAGTTCAAGCCCCACAACTGACAGAACAAAAGAAAGAAGGAAGGAAGGTGGGAAGGAGGGAGGGGGAGAGAAAGAGAAAGGGAGAAAGACAAATACAGGATGTTTTCTTTCATATCTGGAATCTAGATCCAAAAACAAACAAAAAGATATGAACATATAAGGGACACTATTTGGAGTGGTAAATATATTATATTGAAACCCATTATTTGTTTGAAAAAAAAAACCCAAACATGCAGGTTTTCATGGTGGAGGGGGAGGGGATGTCATGGGAATGTGACTGGCAGAGGCTGTGCTGTAGGCAGAAAGAACATCTCGAGCATATCTCCCATCAGGAGAAGGGAGCGCAGGGGTTTTGATGCACATTGGCTGAGTTCAAGTGTTTAGCATGTCTACCCACTCTCCCCTTGCCATACTCATGTACTGAACACTTTCGCCAGCCTTCCCATGGGCACATGGGCACTCTTTCGTGCCTACTCGTGTACACACAGAGGTGATACTGTGGACAGAAGCAATGGCACGGTCCTACTGCTGGACCAGGACGGCCACATGGTAAATGTTTGGGGGCAGTTCTGTGTCTCTGCATTATGAAGCAGGCTCGAATATTAGAAGCATGTTATATACCAGAATTGAATTCAATAGCATAATCTCATTAAAATGGTTCTTTGGCTTAGAAAAAGAAAAATTTCATTAGTTGAAAGAGGACAGTATCTTGATTTATCAAGAAAAAGCTGATAGTCAATTAAAAATGACAATTTGGCCAAGTGCCAACAGCTCACGCCTATAATCCTAGCTACTCAGGAAACTAGCGTCTGCAATTAAGCACCAAAGAGCTAGAAGTGGAATTATGGTTCAAATGGCTCAAGTGCTAGCCTTGAGCAAAAACTCAGAGATAGTGCCCAGGCCCTGAGTTCAAGCCCCAGGACCAGCACAAAAAAATGTGGAGGGTGTAGCTAGAGTGGTAGAATGCCAATTTGAGCAGCAGAAAAAGCCAGGCAAGAGTGCTAGACCCTGAACTCAATTCCGAAGGTTTGAAAAACAGGTAGTAGGATTTAAGCAAATTGTTTACATAATGCGAGAAACTTTACTTTAGTATAATCACGTAGTATCTTCCTCAAAGTCAGAAATGGCTTTGGTTCCATGAAACGTGCTCTACAGTCAGCTGTAAGGTTACGGTGAACTTCCTGCTTTGTCCAAAGCAAAGAGCAAACAAGCCATGCCAGAGCCGAAACCCAAAACAACGAGAAAAGATGGTTTTAACATGGGACATGCACATCTGTTAAACAGCGATATTTAAGCGTAAGTGTGTCTGAATGCGCGCGTGTGTGCCAATATGTGCGTGCACTGGTTCTGGAGCTCAAACTCTGGCCTTAGGTGCTATCCTGTAACTTTTTTTATTTTGCTCAATGTTAGCACTCTACCACTTGGGCCACTGTGTCACTTCTGGCTTTTTCTGTGATTAATTGGAGATAAGACGTTCATAGACTTTCCTGCCTGGGCTGGCTTTGAACTGCAATTCTCAGATCTCAGGCTCCTGAGTAGCTAGGATTGCAGGTGTGAGCCACCAGCACCTGGCAATATTTGGGAATTTTGAGGTATGTATTTTGCATCTGGGTATGGTGTAGTGTTTGAATTTATAAGTCTTTACTGTGACTGATACCTTGGTCAGTCACCATGAAAGGAGTACTGATCCTTGAGGACCTAGGTTTCAGTCTTGAGCTTTGGGCAAATTAGTAAATATCATCCTAGTCACTCAGCAGTTGTTTTAAAATCATTGAGAAGCGTACAGAGCAAATTTGAGGTAATGGTGTGTTTGCTGATTCTTACAGCACAATTCGTTGGCATGCTTTTGTTGATGTGGTCACTGTCCAAACAGATGTAGTAAAGAACATAGAATCCAGGGAGTGAATCTTTGTGTTGCAGCTTCCTCATTTCTCTAATGGACCAAGAAAAAAAGAAAAGTTTCTGGACATTGGTGGCTCACGCCTGTAATCCTAGCTACTCAGGAGGCTGAGATCTGAGGATCGCGGTTCAAAGCCAGCCCGGGCAGGAAAGTCTGTGAGACTCTTATCTCCAATAAACCACCAGAAAACCGGAAGTGGCACTGTGGCTCAAGTGGTAGAGCACTAGCTTTGAGCTGAAGAGCTGAGGGACAACACCCAGGCCCAGAGTTCAAGCCCTATAACCGACAAAAGAAAAAATATTCATAATTGTAAGGAATAAATTAATAAAGCTACAGCTTATGAAATACTTTCTGTGTGTTAGTTTTATTCTGAGTGCTGAGGATGTGAACCTGAATGAGACCCTGTCTGTCAGAAAGTTAGCCGGGTGGGAGAGAGAAGGCAGGAGAGAGCGAGCACAGGCTTAGTTAACAGTAGTGTGAAGGGTGTCCTCACCGGGCTGGGGCTGGAGGAGATTTGGCCAGTTTCACTGGGTAGGAAGAGTTCCAGAAAAGGTTAATTCCACAGTCAGGAAATGTCTGCTCTGTGTGCTGGTACCTGGCTAGATGCTGGGCCCAGGTATCTCTTGAGCACAATCCTTGCTCTACAGATGCATGCACTTGAGTAAAACCCAGAGTCTCATGGCAAACAGTAGATAATGTCACAACTAGAACACTAGAGTGGAGCCCAGAGGATAGTGTTTGACAGACAGCTCAAGAGTAAACCCAGAGCCCGGCGCTGGTGGCTCACGTCTGTAATCCTAGCAATTCAGGAGGCTGAGATCTGAGGATCACAGTTCAAAGCCAGCCCAGGCATGAAAGTCCATGAGACTCTTATCTCCAGTAAACCACTCAGAAAACTGGAAGTGGTGCTGTGGCTTAAGTGGTAGAGCACTGGCTTTGAGCTGAAGAGCTGAGGGACAGCGCCCAGGCCCAGAATTCAAGCCCCACGACTGACAAAAAAAAAAAAAGTAAACCCAGATGAAGACAGTCAGGGTGAGGTGGAGCCACTGTGTGGGATAGACCCACATTCAAAGGCCAGGTTGAGGAGCAGTTGTGTTTTTGTGAATTTCAATGGACATCTGACAGTTAAATGGAGTACCATGAGTTCTAGACAATGCTTTCATAAAGTTATAACTTTTAATTTCATTATCTTTGTTTTTTCCACTAACTTTATTCCTATAAAAAACTTTTTAGTTAAGAAGAAAATTGCTGGTGCCAGTAGCTCACAGCCGTAATCCTTATTACTCAAGAAGCAGACTTAGAGGCTTGTGATTCA
Source organism: Dipodomys ordii (assembly GCF_000151885.1). Lineage (NCBI taxonomy): Eukaryota > Metazoa > Chordata > Mammalia > Rodentia > Heteromyidae > Dipodomys > Dipodomys ordii. The sequence goes on along the minus strand of NW_012267218.1, from coordinate 2,109,757 downwards.
AAGCCAGCCTGGGCAGAAGAGGCCGTGAGGGTGCCATCTCCAAAATAATCAGTAAAGGCAGAGTTGACGGTGCGGCTCAGGCTTTGCAGAGTGCCGTACAAGAAGGCTGAACAGACACAGGCCTGAGTTCAAACCCTGGGCTGGGCATGATGTTACATGCCTGTAATCCTAACACTTGAACTGGCTAAAGCAAGAAGGTCTGAGGTTTGAATCTAGTCTGGACTACGCAGAAACAAGCTTACAGTCTTAGGCCTGTAATCGTAGCTATTCTGGAGCCTGAGATCTGAGGATCGTGGTTCAAAGCCAGCCTACGCAGGAAAGTCCGTGAGACTCTTATCTCCAATTAACCATCAAAAAAATAAAATAAAAAAGTAGAGCGGTGGCTCAAAAGTGGTAGAGTGTTAGCCTTGAGCAAAAGAGCTCAAGGACAGTGCCCAGGCCTTGAATTCAAGTCCTAGGACTGGCGCGCGCGCATGCGCGCACACGCGCACGCACACACACACACACACACACACAATGCATTTGTAGTATACACCCAAAGATATATTTAGAGGGATATTTATAGTCTTTAAAAAAAAGTATCACATCGATACTAGAAATAGCATCATGCTGACAAATTTGAAAGGTATAGACATAATTCTTGGGAAAATGTAACTTATTAAATGCAACATAAGAAATAAAAATTTATCCCTATAACCACTAAAAACATTTAAGAGCTGGGCATGGCAGTGCCCCGACACATTGGAGGCTGAGACAGTAAAATTGAGAATTGGGGGCAGCTTGGGCTACATAGTGAGTTGCAGGGTAGTGTGCTCTGTTAGTGAGATCATAATCCCCCCAATTTCCTTTTTAGGTTGACAGACGTGCAAATGAAGGAATACTGGGAATGTGTGTATGCATACGTGTCCATGTTGTATTACCTTCATTGATCTAGATAGTGTTCCTTGAGTACAAGATTAAAGATTGTATTTTAAATACATCATTGTATCTTTCTGAAAAAAATTTAAATGATTTGCTGACAATCCAGCTAGAAAACTTGCAACAGGCTGGCTGGAGATGGCTCCAGTTGGTAAGGTTCTTCCTCTTCTTCTACCTTTTTCTCCAAGTTTGCGCTGACTTACAGCAAACTCTACTCACAGGTGGCACGTGGCAGCGTCAGCTCAGACTTTGGTTCTTTGGGAAAGAATGTCCTAATGTGGAAAGTAGAATTTTCATTCATACCGACCTGGGTTTTGTAGTCTCAGAAGGCAGCCACCTCTGGCCAGGGAACTCGTGATGACAGGGCCCTTGTGACAGGCTTTCCTGGGCTCAGTCTGCCATTAGTCTCTAGAAGCTGGCGGGCTCTCAGTGAGGAGTTACACCTGGTGAAAAATCAGGGTGCAGGGCTGGGAAGGTGGCTCAGTGGTAGAGCGCTAGCCTTGAGCTGAAGAGCTGAGGGACAGCACCCAGGCCCAGAATTCAGGCCCCACAACTGGACCCCCCCAAAAAAAATTAAATCTCCATAGAAGTATTTGACAGATGTAAAGTCTTTTTTTTTTTTTTTTTGTCGGTCATGGGGCTCTACCACTTGAGCTACAGCGCCACTTCAGATGTAAAGTCTTATATTGCTCAATGGATACACAGAAAGGAACAAAGAATATATACCAAATGAGTCTACTGATAGAAAATTCTGAAGCAAATAAAAAAAAACCCAGTGCATGTAGCACTGCTCAGCTGTGTGATTAATCTGTAAGAAAACTAAGGAAAGCTTAAGAAGTAGTTTTTTAGAGGTAAAAGGGTTGGATGGGAGAGGCACACAGCCTTTCTGGAATACTGTGGCCCAGCCTGGGTGGTGCCTGCTCTATAACAACATAATGATGCTGTAATTGCTATGTTTTTCTGTAGTGTGTAATATTTCCTGATAAAAGGGGATTTAGAAGGAAAAATGATTCAGATTTTGTAGTACAAACTCTTTTCAAAAAAGAATAGAAGCTGGGCACCGGGGTCTCACGCCTGTAGTCCTAGCTACTGAGGAGGCTAAGATCTGAGGATCGCAGTTCAAAGCCAGCCCGGGCAAGGAAAGTCCGTGAGACTCTTATCTCCAATAAACCACCAGAAAACCGGAAGTGGCACTGTGGCTAAAGCGATAAAGTGCTCGCCTTGAGCTGAAGAGCTGAGGGACAGAGCCCAAGCCCAGAGTTCAAGCCCCATGACTGACCACCAAAAAAAAAAAAGAATGGAAAAGCTGGACACCAATGGCTGGCACCTATAATCTTTGCTACTCAGGAGGCTAAGATCTGAGGATGGAGTTCAAAGCCAGCTGGAGCAGGCATGTCTGTGAGACTGTTTCTCCAATTAATCACTAAAAGCTTAAATAGAGGTGTTGCTCCATTGGCAAAGCACCATCCTTGGCAAAAAAAGGTAAGTGACAATGTGTAGGCCCTGTCACTTGAAGCCCTGCTACCAGCACAAAACAAAGAAAAAAGAATGTAGAAAACATACAATATGTGTGAATATAGGGTGGTTGAAAACATTACTTTATAGAAATATATATTTTTGAAAATCTGTTTTTAAAATTTTTAGTCTTACTGAAAAAAAAAAAAAACTTATTCATCTAAGAGTTGACCAAGAACTACTCTTATTTTCCAGGTAAGGGACACCACTCCAGTTGAAGAGGGGCAAGATTTCACAGCTGCTTCTTGCTTGTGGAGATTCAGTTCCTCCTTGATCACTGTTCCCTAGATCTCCGTGGAGCCTATGACACACAGGTAATGCTACATAGGTTCCATTCTTCAGCTCATTTTTTATTGTGTGCTTTGCATAAAAATAATCTAATTCTGCCGGGCGCTGGTGGCTCACGCCTGTAATCCTAGCTACTCAGGAGGCTGAGATCTGAGGATCGCGGTTCAAAGCCAGCCCCGGCAGGAGAGACCGTGAGACTCCTATCTCCACTAAACCACCAGAAAACCGGAAGTGGCGCTGTAGCTCAAGTGGTAGAGTGCTAGCCTTGAGCTGAAGAGCTGAGGGACAGCGCCCAGGCCCAGAGTTCAAGCCCCACAACCGACCAAAAAAAAAAAAAATAATAATTAATTCCAAATATACTCATTTTTTGGTTTTAGCAATTTCCTTCTTCAGCAGATGTTTTGAGAATCTTCTGCAGTTGTGGCACTGTGTTTTGGGTTGTATCTGACCTTACTTCTTAACTACTTTAACCCTACATTAAGTTTTAAGAAGAGCAGACAGGACCCCTATGATACAGGAATGACTTAGTAAGTTTGGACATTAGAGTAATGCTTTATATCCTGTCTCAGAGACCCAATCCCCTCTGAAGAAGGGTGCGTTTTTGATTTGTGAACTGTTTGCTTGTTAATCGTCATTCTATAAGAATTTGAAAGGGAACAAAGTATTTTGTGTTTTAAGCTCTACTTGTGATTAGGTGGCATTTTTACTTGAAATTAGAAGCCTTCATATGTAGAACATTAAGATGAATATTAAAGAATTATGAAATATTTGCATCAAAAGTGGCATTTCATATATAGCTACTTTTTCTTAAATTTATTTTCTGTTACCTTTAAATAATTGTACAAAGGAGTTTTAGTTCAAGTCAATTTGAGTACAATGCATCTTGAGCTTTTTTTTTTTTTCCTCTCAGTCATGGGACTTGAACCTCAGGGCCTGGGCCCTGTCTCTGAGCTCTTTAGCTCAAGGCTAGCATTCTACCACTTTGAGCCACAGTGCCACTTCTGGTTTTCTCATGGTTTATTGGAGATAAGAGGCCGGTTGCTGGTGGCTCACGCCTGTAATCCTTGCTACTCAAGGAGACTGAAATCTGAGGATGGTAGTTCAAAACCAGCCTGGCAGGAAGGTCCTTGAGACTAATATATCCAGTTAACCACCAGAAAACTGGAAGTGGTGCTGTGGCTCAAAGTGGTAGAGTGCTAGCTTTGAGCAAAAGTGCTCAGGGACAGTGCCCAGGCCCAGAGTTCAAGCCCGATGACCGACAAAAGGGAGAAGAAAAGTTTTACAGCTTTTCCTGCCAGGACTGGCTTCGAACTGCAATCCTCAGATCTCAGCCTCCTGAGTAACTAGGATTATAGGTGTGAGCCAATAGCACCCAACCTTGAGAATTTTTTGGGGGGGGTCCAGTCGTGGGGCCTGAACTCTGGGCCTGGGCGCTGTCCCTCAGCTCTTCAGCTCAAGGCTAGCGCTCTACCACTTGAGCCACAGCGCCACTTCAGGCTTTTTTCTTTTTGCTTCTGTGGTGCTGAGGAATGGAACCCAGGGCCTCAGGCATGCAAGGCAAGCGCTCTACCACTGAGCCACTCTAACTTTGGTGGTTTGCACTGAGCATGTGCTCTGCCTGGGTATTTCCTGTGGCAGGTGGGTGGACCCAGAGCCCTCAGGACAGGCTCCTGGCCCATGTCTTCCTCAGGAGGCTCCAAGTCTGCTCCTGGTGCTCAGTGTCTGGACTTATGGTCATTAGAGGGCACAAAATGGTGTTCTATTTTGTCACTTTTCCTTATCATTATTATTACCCAAACAGAAAGTACAGGATACATAAGTACCTGATTCTTCATTTGTGTCAATTATCAACCAAATGGATCTGTGCTACTGCAGAATGGCCAGTGAGGGTGTTGACTATCATTAACTTGAATTGCAGTATATGTTACAGTTCATCCTAGTTAATCTTTTTTTTTTTTTGGGTCCGGTCGTGGGGCCTGAACTCTGGGCGTGGGCGCTGTCCCTCAGCTCCTCAGCTCAAGGCTAGCGCTTGAGCCACAGTGCCACTTCCGGCTTTTTTTTCTTTTTGCTTATGTGGTGCTGAGGAATCGAACCCAGGGCCTCATGCATGCAAGGCAAGCGCTCTACCACTGAGCCACCTTCCCAGCCCCCATCCCAGTTAATCTTAAAGTGTTCAACTTGTGCTGCTTCAAGCCAGCCGACTGCTTGAGTTTCCTGTTTCCGTTATATCCCCATCAGCTTGATGTTCCATATTCCTGTGCCTTTTCTGCCCAAGACTGAAATGGCCTGTTTTTCTAAACAGCTCTCATTTCCTGCTGTCCAGGCCTTTTGGGTGGACGGCTGTCAGGGCCGCAACACCCTTGTACTCGGCAAGGCTCTCGCCACGGCCAGGAGAGGCACAGATCTGCAAACCATAAGGGCAAGCAAGTGTTCAGAATTTAAAATCCACAAACACACACTTTTTGTACAGTGCAGGGCCTCATGATTCTTGTTTTCTTAGAGATTGTAAGACCAGGCTTTATCCTGTGGTAAATCAAGCTCTTTTCCAGTTGTTGGCCTGTGTGGTTTGATTGTTGTTTCTCTCCCTCACTCCCTTTTAACAGGCTTTTCATAAAGTGGTTGGAGTTGTCTAGTTTCCTCTCTTCCTCTCCACCCCCACCCCCCCATCCTCATGTTGGCCAGGGCCCTGTCCCACAGTGGAACGTTTGGCATAGGAATCATGAAGGGAGTGATTGTGTTGAAATGTTTGCATAAAGATGGGTTCCAGAAGATGTCTTTATCATCAGACACTCCTGCGTGTTTCTGGATTAACTTCTGCCGCTTTAGTATTGACATCACTTGCATGACACTTCTCATTTCCCCGCTGGGCTTGATGCGGAGCTTGTTTTCCTTCTGTGTGATGTTGTGTCTTTTCCTGCTGGTGAGAGCCATTTTCTTTTTCTATGTCCCCTTTTTGGTTTCCCCGGGCTTTCCAGTCCTAAGAACACCCTTCTGTCAGCAAGTGTACTTTTGTTTCCAGTTTCTAAGCGCTGGAATTAAAGTGAGGCTCAACTTAAATCACAGAAGTAGGCAGCATGACTACACCATTACAGAGCTGGGTGCTTTGTGTGAATAGCCAGCGCTTCTAGAGCAGCTAACTGGATAATAAATTCTGATACTTCCTCAGAAAATTGGAGATGTCTTTCATTGAGTAAAATAAAACCTTAAAATACAATAAATTCATACCTAAAAATAAAGCAAATAGTAGTTAATGGAGAAACAATTTTTCTTGAAGGAAACTGCAGAATCAGTTCTAGTGGCTCACACCTGTAATCCTAGCTACTCAGGAGGCTGAGATCTGAGAATCGCAGTTTGAAGCCCTCTGGGCTTTAGATAAAGCCCATGATACTCTTTTCCCCAGTAAACTAGCAGTCTCTGTGAGATTCTTATTTCCAATTAATCACCCAAAAACTTGAAGTAGTGCTGTGGCTTAAGTGGTAGATCACTAGCCTTGAGCACAAAGAGGATCAGGAACAGAACCCAAGCCCTGAGTTCAAGCCCCACAACGGACCCCCCACCCAAAAAAAAAAAGAATAAAAGAATATCAGATGTGCTGGTCGTCGGTGGCTCACACCTGTAATCTTAGCTACTCAGGAGGCTGAGATCTGAGGATTGTGGTTCAAAGCCAGCCCTGGCAGGAAAGTCCATGAGACTCTTATCTCCCATAAACCACTAGAAAACCAGAAGTGGCACTGTGGCTCAAACGGTAGAGCGCTCACCTTGTGCTGAAGAGCTGAGGGACAGCACCCAGGCCCAGAGTTCAAGCCCCCCGACAGACCAAAAAAATAAAAAAAGAATATCAGATGTGGCTGGGTGCCCGTGGCTCATGCCTGTAATCCTAGGTATTCAGGAGACTGAAATGTGAGGATCATGGTTTGAGCCCTGGCAGAAAAGTTCATTATACTTATCTCCAATTAACCACCAGAAAACCAGAAGTGGTGCTGTCACTCAAAGTGGTAGGCCTTGACCGAAAAAACTCAGGGACAGCACCCAAGTTCAAACCCCATAACCCCACCCACCACACCCACTGCCCCCCCCCCAAAAAAAAAAAAAAAGCCAAATGAGGCCAGGACAGCAGCTTCTTGGCTGTTTTGAATAAGGCTACTTGGGAGCGTGTGCACCGGCTCTTGTGTGAATGTTGCTTTCATGGTCCCTTGGTAAAGTATGTAAAGTAGAATTGCTGGGTCATGAGGAACTGTATAACTTAAGGACCTGCTAGACTGTGTTCCTCAGCATCTGCGCTACTATTACAGTTCACACATTATGTAATGTGTGAAGATTACAGTTTCTCCATATTTTCAGCAGCACTTTAGTTGTTCTTTTTCTGTGTGTGTGCTGGTTTTGAGACTTGAACTCAGGGCCTGGGTCCTGTCTGTACCTGAGCTTTTTTGCTCAAGTCTAGTACTCTAACCCTTGAGCCAGAAGTCACTTACATATTTTTGGTGAAGGTGAGAGTCTCACCGATTTTTCCTGCCTGGGCTGGCTTTGAACTGCAATCCTCAGATCTCAGTTTCCTGAGTAGCTAGGATTATAAGCATGAGCCACCAGTGCCTGGCAGTAAGTTTTTGTTGTTGTTGTTGTTTTTTGTTTTAACAGTATTTTTAGTTGAATTAAAATTTATGTAATAATTTATGTTATATAAAGTTTACTTTATTCTTTTGGAATGTGACCTCTGTCTCACAGGTGCTAAGAAGGTGCTCTACTGATGAGCCATACCTCTGGCCTTTTTTTACCCTATTTTTTGAAATAGGGTCTCGCTTTTTTATCCAGGTAGGCTTGGAACCATGGTTCTCCCAATCTTAAGTATCCTGTGTAGCTGGGCTAGCAGCCATGTACTGCCACACCCGGCCGTGGGCCGAGGACTCTCAAGGAACTGTCAGCCTCCCAGACTCAGCATCCCCAGTAGGTAGGATCAAAATTGGGAGCCTCTGGCGCCCAGCCTCAAATGCACTGTTGTAAATGAGTGGCCCGTGGTATATTCACAGAACGGTGCAGCTACAGCCTCTCTCTCATTCTAACATTCTCATCGCCCCAAAAGGAAACCCTTTACCCTTTAAAAAGTCCCCACTATCCCCCCCCCAAGCACTGCCAACCACCAGTCAGCTTTGTCTCTGTACATTATTTATTCTGCACCTTTTATAGGAAGGGAGTCCTACCCTATGCCCTTTCGTTCTGTTCTGTTTTGAGACGGGGTCTCTGTCATCCAGGCTGGACTCAAGATTCTCCTGCTTCAACATCTGAGTACTAGGATTACAGGTGTGCATCACTGGCACCTGGCTTAAAATTAACATGACCTTTTGTATCTGGTATATTTTACTTAGCCTGATATGGCACTGTCCCTCAGCTCTTCAGCTCAAGGCCAGTGCTCTACCATTTGAGCCACAGTGCCTCTTCCAGCTTTTTCTGCTTGTATGGTGCTGAGGAATTGAACCTATTGAGCCACCCTCCCAGCCCCTAGCCTGATATTTTCATGGTTCATCCACATTGTTATATGAATCACAATTTCTTTACAAAAGGAAGTGTTATTTGTAGTTAGGAAAATAAATCTAAATGTTCAAGAATAGAACACAGCTAAGTAAATTAGGCAGTAAGATGGGCTATTACTAAGGTTCAGGGTTGTGGGTGCTTTATTTTGTTTTTATTTTGAGATTGGCTCTCTGTGTAGCCCAGGCTGGCTGGAGTATGGACTCTTCTCCCAAGTGCTGATATTACAGGTGGACATTTCCAAGCTCGGCTGACAATGAGTTGACTGATGGCTTGCAACTCCTAGGTAACTTCAGGTGGAGGCTGGTCACTGGAAAACCCCGTACAGAATTAAGAGAGTTGGGCCTTACATCCCTACCCCTAATTTTTCAGGGAGGAGAAAAAGGCTGGAGGTTAGGTTAGTCACTGATGGCAGGTGATTCAATAACCATGCAGATGCAATGAAGCCTCAATTTAAACAAAAGAACTGTTTTTAGAGATAGCTGTCAGGTGGCTGAGCTTGAGGTTTCCGGAGAGGGCTCCTGTCCTCTCATCTGTCCTCTCAGCCGCTGTGATGCACTTCTTAACCAACCACTGTGTTTCCCAGAAAATGAAGCTCACCTAAAGAAAGGTTATGAGGATTTGGTTTGGTTTGGTTGTTTTTTTTCTTTTTGCTGGTCCTGGGTTTGAACTCAGGGCCTGAGGACTGTCTCTGAGCTTTTTTTATTCAAGGCTAGCATTCTACCACTTGAGGCACAGTGCCACTTCTGGCTTTAATTGTGTGTGTGTGTGTGTGTGTTGAGGCACAGTGCCACTTCTGGGTTTAATTTTGTGTGTGTGTGTGTGTGTGTGTGTGTGTGGTTAATTAGAGTCAAAGAGTCTTATGGACTTTCCAGCCTGGACTTCTTGCTTTAAGTGTGTGTGTGTGTGTGTGTGTGTTTAATTGGAGTCAAATGTCTTATGGACTTTCCAGCCTGGACTAGCCTTGAACCATGATCTTCATATCTCAGCCTCCTGAGTAGCTGGCATGAGCCACTGGAACCTGGCAGAACCCCAGGTTATATCCAGTTGGCAAGATAGATTAAACTACTTGGGGCTTGTGATTAACATCTGAAAAGGGACAGTCTTGGGGACTGAGTCTTGAACTATCTCAGTGTCAGAAGACATGGAGTTCAGTGCTGTCCATACTGATAGGAGTATGTGTTGCTGTCTGTCCATGCGGAGCCCTGTGGCATTCCCCCATGAAGCTGGTCATTTGTACAGCCTACCCACTAGCAGTTCTGCACTCCCAAGGTATGGAGTCGAGGTAGGGCTGGCACACACTTTCTGTAAAGGGCATACCTTAGGCTTTATGGAGCACTGGTGCTCTTCATCACATCTTATTTTCTCTTTTATTTTTTTTAAACCTTTTTAACCCTTACAAAATGGAGCTAGATATGATGACTCTAATCCTAGTACTTGGGAGGCTAATATAGGAGCATCTTAAGTTCAAAGTCAGCCCAGGTTTTAAATGAGATCCTGTTTCAAAACACACACACATCCGTGAGTTTGGTGGTTGTGCAAGGGACTGTATTTTGGGGCTGGCTTATATAGGGCTTACAAGGAAGTGGATAATAAAAAATGGGCTGAGGTCTCCTTGGGATCAAGGGCGATGTCCTTGGCCAGGCCCACAGTGGAAGCTGGGTATGGGGTCGTTGTCTCCTGGGGGCCAAACTTGGAAGGACCTGCCTGTGGATAAGCGTGTGAGCACACAGCTTTGTGCTTTGCTTGTCCCTGGGGAATAAGGCAGGACTCAGTCCTTCAGTCTAAGCTGATGCTACCAGGCTGTTGGCTTGATTTGATCCAAATGAATGTAGTTACATTGATCTAAGGCCATTTGCCCTAGAAAAATTGTCCAAGTACCCAAGAAGTGTGTCAGGATGTGCAAAATAAACTGTTCACAACCTGGAGACAGCCATCAATGTAGCAGCAAACATAAGTAGACATGGACGCATGTGTATGATGCTGTGGACACAAGTTTATAATGCTACAGCAGACCACACGTGTAGGATAGTTGAAACACACAATAGGCAAAAAAAAGTCTATTGCTTAAGAAGAAATATGCTAGCAGAATCATAAGCAGGAGGTTCAGGTGATGTTTACCTTTGAAGAACAGCAGAGCATGGGCTGAGGCACAAGGTGCTGCCTGAAGTGCCCACTGCATATGCAACACGAATATTGCACATACTTGCTTGTGTCAGGTATTGTCTAATTTATCTTTTGAAGTGTAAGGAAAGATTTCATCAGAGAGGGTCTAGAACCTACCTCCTGCCCTCTTCCAAACAGTATTTTCTACAGCAGAACTTGGCAGAGTCAAATCCCCCTGGAGGTGATAGAAACAGGCATTTAGGCAGTTACTGGCTGATGACTAGCAGTGCAGCCATTAACACCTGAGGAGAAAGCCCAGGAACATAGCCTTCTGCTGTGTAACAGCAGGGAGTCTCACGCTGAATGTACACCTAGGCAGGAAAGTCTGTGAGACTCTTATTTCCAACAAAAACTAGACTCAGAAAAGGCCAAAGTGGTGCTGTGGCTCAAGTGCCAAGCACTAGCCTTGACACAAAGAGGCTTAGGGACAGTGCCCAGGACCTGGACCAGAAAAAAATTATTTGCTTAGCCAGGCACTGGTGGCTCACACCTGTAATCTTAGCAACTCAGGAGGTGAGATCTGAGGATCGCAATTCAAAGCCAGCCTAGGCAGGAAAGTCCCTGAGACTCTTATCTCCAATAATCCACCAAAAAACAAAACAAAACAAAAACAACAAAAAAATGGAGCTGGGGCTGGGAAGGTGCTCAGTGGTAAAGTGCTTGCTTTGCATGCCTGAGGCCTTGGGTTCGATTCCTCAGCACCACATAAGCAAAAAGAAAAAAGCCGGAAGTGGCACTTTGGCCCAAGGGGTAGAGTGCTAGCCTTGAGCTGAAGAGCTGAGGGACAGTGCCCAGGCCCAGAGTTCAGGCCCCACGACTGGACCCGCCCCCCACCCCAAAAAAAAAATTGGAGCTATGGCTTAAGTAGTAAATTGCTAGCCTTGAGCAAAAGTATCTCAGGGACAGTGCCCAGGCCTTGAGTTCAAACCCCAGGGATTAGCACAAAAAAAAGAGAAGGAAGGAAGGAAGGAAGAAAGGAAAAGAATCTTTGTTTATATTGTAAATTGAAATATAATTAACATGTCTTAAAATTCACTCATTTAGAGTATACAAGATGGTGGTTTTTAGTCTTTTACAAACTAGTATAGCCATCACCACTAAGTGATTCCAGAATATTCTTTCTTTCTCAATAAGAAACCCCACACCTCTTAGCAGTTGCCTTCCCTGTTCCCTTCATCCCCATGCCTGCCGAACTCCAATTTGCCATGTGTGTCTGGCTCTAATGGTTTCTAATGGTGCCCGGGACTGTGTAGAGATGGATTCTAATGCTGTCTCCCTCAGGCTGGGTTAGGATTCAGCAGAGGAGAGCTGGTGCTGTTTCTATCCCAGCAGCCCTCTTTCCTCCTTCCTCAAGACTTTTCCCGACAGCAGCTGAGCTCAGGAAGGGCCCGTGTCAGGGGCCGGCTGGGGGCTGTAAGAAGCCCTTCGTGACCCATCAACAGGGATATCTTTGTGGGAGCTTTGTACTCTGTGTAAGTTACAACTACTTTCTTGGCTTTGGGCTTTCCTTTGCCATGTGGGTCAGGGCTGCTATGAGGCTTTTTTCATTGATGCCCTTGGAGTATCATTTGCATCTGTTCAGTTTTCTTCTGTGAAACAAAGACCTTCGGTTGTATTCTTCCCTCGCTTGTATAGAGCATAGAGTACGACGTGCTGTTACAACAGGAGCACACATCGCATCACATTAGCCTGGTCCTTGCCCTTTCAGATTAGAAGTGTGAACTCACAGGGGCACAGATGGAGGGACAAATGGTGAACAAATGCTGCAGTGGTGTTCGTTAAACATTGTGTTGAAAATGAACTATAACACTTGTGGATGTGACAGGAGGGAAAAACTGGGGGAGAGCGAGGGAAGGGGTGATCCTGCCCCTAAGGAAACACACGCATCACCTGACTTACGTAACTGTTATCCTCTGTACATCACCTTTATAATAACAATAAAAATGAGGAAACGTGAATTCACCTTCCAAGGGCCAGTGTTTCTCATCACTTACTCTTTATTGAGCACATAGCCTCCTGGGCACTGTAGAGTAAAATATGAAATGGTTGTGGTAAGTAGCTTCTAATCCTGGCAGGACTCTTCAGGGCATAAAGCTATAAGATCAGCTCCAACAATTAGTTTTCCATTCCAGGAGGAGTGAGTTTGTCAAGAAAGAATTTGGGCTGACTAGCTGGGATCTTGCCTTCCCACCTGTTCATTAACTCACAAATACGTATTAAGCACTGAGTTCTTGGCAGCTTCTATTCTATGTATCTGGGCTTTGTTAGTCAGCAAAACAGATGGGAATTCGAGTCCTCAAAAGCTTACCTATGTTCTGCAAAAAAGGAGAGACACTTAGTGTGCCGTCCTCAAGGCCAGACATGCCGGATGGAGCCCGGAGGAGGGGATGCACCACAGAGGTGAGGCTTGCAGGGTGGGCTAGGGCATGGGCAGGGACACAGGGAAGGGGGTGGCAGGCAGGGGGCTCCTGGCTGGCCCTTCTGTCTGACAGCACTCAGCCGCCATCTTCATGAACCACATTCCAAAGGGCAGGGTTGGAAGAAGTTACTGACCTGTTGAGGTTATCTTGAAAATCCATGTTTCATTAATCTGCCGGATGCTGCTGCTGGACGTCATTTTCAGATACCATAGCCATGAAGCAAACAGTTCTTTTGGATTCCGAACCAGGCTCCGGGTAGAAGAAGCCAGTGCTGCACCCAGTCCATGCCCAGGCACCTGGGGTCTCCCCTGGGCCATCTGAGGGTGTGCGAGAGACTTTGGCACTGGCTGACAGCTTCATGTTTCATACTGTAGAAAGAAGGGTGAGACCTGCAGGTCTGAGAGACAGTAAATAGAAAGAATTCTCCTACCTCAGTTTTTTTTTTTGGCAGGGGGGGAGGGTCTGGTTGTGGGGCCTGAACTTGGCCTGGGCGCTGTCCCTCAGCTCTTCAGCTCAAGGCAAGCGCTCTGCCGCTTGAGCCACAGTGCCACTTCCGGTTTTCTGGTTGTTTATTGGAGATAAGAGTCTCATGGACTTTCCTGCCGGAGCTGGCTTTGAACTGTGATCCTCAGATCTCAGCCTCCTGAGTAGCTACAATTACAGGTGTGAGCCAGTGGCGTCCAGCCTGCCTCAATTTTTAACAGTACTAGGGGTTTTCAACTCAGGGCCTCACCCTTGCTCTTCTAGCATTCTACCACTTGAGTCACACCCCCAGCCTCCATATTCTTGTTAAATAACAAAAATAGACTGAACAGGAACACAGTGCATACTTGGGGGAGATGGGGCTGAACTGGGGCTTGAACTTGGGGCCTTGGTGCTGTCTCTTAGCTTTTTTGCTCAAAGCTGGCACCTCTACTACTTGAACCATCGTTCCACTTCCAGTTTTTTTTGGTGGTTTAATGGAGATTAGAATTAAATGGACCTTTTTGCTTGAGCTTTAAATTGCTGTCCTCAGATCTCAGCCTTTCTGATTGGCTAGGATTACAGTACCTGGCAAGAGAGCTAGTTTAGTTTTGAAAGAATCTTCTAAAGTCCCTTTAGTGAATAGATAGCATGGTGTGAGAAAAGGACGGAGGAGACAGAGATAGGAAGTAAATTGCATAGTGTAGAGGCCGGTGCAGGCATTTGAGAAAAGGGTCTGCTTGAAGCCACCAAGTCCTGTCCATATTTGGTCACATACTCTTCTTTACTGAAGCAAGTGTCAGAGTGGAGGTGACTGGGTCCAGAGACTGGAAGGTACGGGTGCCCACCCATTTGCTGGAGCCAACTAGCAGAGGCCACATCAAAGAGGGGCAAAGAGCCTGGGCTGAAAAGCTGGCAGTGTGTGGCTTGATCCTGATTCTTTCTGTGCAGCATTCGAAATTTTTCATTATAAAAGTTCACACTTTGCCTGGTGCCGGTGGCTCACGTCTGTAATCCTAGCTGCTCAGGAGACTGAGATCTGAGGATCTCGGTTCAAAGCCAGCCCGGGCAAGAAAGTCCGTGAGACTCTTATCTCCAATGAACCACCAGAAAACTGGAAGTGGCAATATGGCTCAAGTGGTAGAGTGCTAGCTTTGAGCTGAAGAGCTGAGGGACAGTGCCAAGGCCCAGAGTTCAAGCCCCACAACTGACACCCCCCCCCAAAAAAATAGTACACACTTACTGAATAATATCCAAAAAATAAAGAGAAGCCATTATACCACTATCTGAAGTCACTTAATACACGATTCAGATAAGTGTTGTTGGCAAATACTAAGAATGATGAGTCCATTATTATTGCATATTTATCAATGGAAGTATAATTTTAATTAAATCTAATATTTCCTAAGGAAACTTACTTCACTGCTTTTTACCTTACACATTTTTTGTTGTTGTTGTTGTTTTGTTGTTTTTTTTTGGTCCGGTCGTGGGGCCTGAACTCTGGGCCTGGGCACTGTCCTTCAGCTCTTCAGCTCAAGGCGAGCGCTTTACCACTTGAGCCACAGCACCACTTCTGGCTTTTTCTTTTTGCTTATGTGGTGCTGAGGAATTGAACCCAGGACCTCAGGCATGCAAGGCAAGCGCTCTACCACTGAGCCACCTTCCCAGCCCCATCTACCTTACACATTTTTATTTACTGACCTCGGGCTCAGCTGACCGCTGTCCCAGCTGGATCTTTGTGGCTCGTTTTAGGAGTGTCCGTTTGCTCATCAGTGGAACTTAGAGGTGGCAAGAAGACATCCTTGCAAAGAAACAGATCCTCAGGTACAGGACTCGCGCCTGTGCCTGTGCCAGCCCCAGCCCTGGCACCTCGGTGCCTGTCTCAGCTTTGTACAGAGACCTGCACCCTGTGCTGCTCATGGTGTGCTGTGATGGCACCCTGCAGGCCACAGTTGTGTGCAGTTCTGAGTCAGAGTGAATCAGGTCTGGTGTACAAGGGTAACGGGCAGAGACAGGCGCTCCGGGTCCTGTGGGCATGTTCTCCTGGCTTTACCACATCCATAGTAGAGTGATGCCATTGTCTGGGAGTGTGTCGCCTACAAGTACCGCTGTGGTAACTGGAGGCACATAGTGCTCCCCACATGCGCACTGCGTGCTGCAGGGCCACCTGGAAGGTCAAGAAGTTCACTGAGAAGGAAAATTAAGTGAGAATGGATATTGCTTTGGCTGAAAGACAGTGAATGATGTATAATGTTTGAAGTTACAACAGAGCAAAGTATTGTGTGTGTGAGAGAGAGAGAGAGGGAGAGAGAGAGAGAGAGAGAATTGTGGGGCGTGGGCACTATCTCTGAGCTTCCTTTGCTCAAAGTTAGCATCTGCCATTTTAGCCATCATTCCACTTCCCACTTTTGTGGTAGCTTTATTTGGATTTTCCTTCCCAGGCTAATTTTGAACTGCAGTCCTTAAATTGCACCCTCCTCAGTAGTTAGGATTGCAGACGTGCACACCAGCACCCACCTAGTATGTATATCTTACAGAACTTAGAAAAGTTTTTGTTTTTTGGTTTTTTGGTGTTTGGTCGTTTCTGGGGCTTGAACTCTGGGCCTAGGTGCTGTCCCTCAGCTCTTTAGCACAAGGCAAGAGCTCTACCACTTAAGCTACAGCACCACTTCCTGTGGTTAATTGGAGACGAGTTTCATAGACTTACCTGCCCAGGCTGGCTTTGAACCTCAATCCTCAGATCTCAGCCTCCTGAGTAGCTAGGATTACAGATGTGAGCCACCAGCACCCAGCTTTGAAAACAGTTTATTAGTTACACTTTTTATAAAGTATTTTGAGCAGTAGCATTAATAGTAGAAGTAAGGAAGCTGTGTAGTCATGTCTACTTCTATCATAGAAGTAGGAAATAGGATCGTTTCTTTACGTTAAAACTGAAAGCCTGCTGCTTAGGGACTTTTTGCCTGAGCAAGCTATGCAAACTGTTTGCTTTTTTTTGTTTTTTTTGCATGGAATAACAGGATACTACTCTGTTTTCCCTCCCCTTTCCTACCCACCCCTCCCTTTCCCTTCCTTTTTCTTCCCTTCCCTTCTCGCTCTTTCTCTCCCCACCCTCCCATCTCTTCTCTCTTTCTCTCTCTCCTGTCTCTGTCCCACCCCTCTCTCTCTCCCCCCCTCTCATATTTTTGCCTGTGTGCTTGAACTTAGGGTCTAGGCATGGTCCCTGAGCTTCTTTTGCTCAAGGCTAGCACTCTGTCACTTGAGCCACAGCTACACTTCCGACTTTTTGCTGGTTAATTGGCAATAAGAGTTTCGTGGACTTTCCTGCCTGGGCTGGCTTTGAACCACAGTCCTCAGCTTTCAGTCTCCTGAGTAGCTAGGATTACAGGTGTGTGCTACCTGTGCCTGACTTGGCACTCTATTTATTTATTTATTTATTGCTGTTTCTCTCCTGGCAGAATTTTATTTTCCAAAAATGGAATCGAGTAAAAAGATGGAGTCTGCTGGCGCCCTGCACCCCAACCCACCACTGAAGCTGCAGTCTGACCGTGGCACCGGAGCTGTGTTTGTCCCGGACCAGGGAGGCTACAAGGAGAAGTTTGTGAAGACAGTGGAGGACAAGTACAAATGTGAGAAGTGCCGCCTGGTGCTGTGCAACCCCAAGCAGACCGAGTGTGGACACCGGTTCTGTGAGAGCTGCATGGCCGCCCTGCTCAGGTGGGTGCGTGCATGCCTTCTGTTGCTGGACCAGAGCCCCTGTGGCCTCTCCCCTCCCACTGGTTACTTCGTGCTCTCAAAAGGAAACCTTGGGCTGGGAAGGTGGCTCAGTGGTAGAGTGCTTGCCTTGCATGCTTGAAGCCCTGAGTTCAATTCCTGAGCACCACATAAACAGAAAAAGGCAGACGTGGTGCTGTGGCTCATGTGGTAGAGCACTAGCCTTGAGCTAAGGAGCAGAGAGACAGCACCCAGGCCCAGAGTTCAGGCCCCACCACTGACCAAAAAAAAAAAAAGTAAACCTTAGGCCGAGTGCTGGTGGCTTCTGTCTATAATCTGATCTCAGGAGGCTGAGATCTGAGGATTATGGTTCGAAGCCAGCCTGGGCAGGAAAGTCTGTGAGAATCTTATGTCCAGTTAATTACAAAAAAAAAACAAACCCACAAATGAAGGTGTGACTTAAAGTGTTCAAGCGTTAGCCTTAAGCTAACACTTAAGCACTGGCATAAAAAAGAAAAGAGTAAAACCTTGTAGGCTTCTATCCCTGAGGATGTAAGACTCAGAGCCTAGCTTAGAAAGCTCTAGGGAGGCTCAGGATCTGCACACACCTTCCTGCGGCTCTGTGTGCCCTTCCTCCGCATACCACGAATTGCTTCCTCAAGCTGCTCCCAAAAAGTCTCTCCCCCAGCAGTGTCAGCCATGCTGACCATGAAGCATGGTGACCTCTGTGTATTACTGCGTCTTGCTTGAGAAGGCCCGGGTGTTGTGGGGAGTTGACAGTAAGTCGTTAAAATGTTAGAGTTCTGCTAGTCCATGTGGAGGGTGGTCATGGTCAGCTCGAGGAAAGGCAGGTCTCTCACCTATGCAGAATTCAGACTGCACATGCACACAGAGCATGCCTCCCTCACCAGCTGAGTCCTGATGCTGCCACGATCACAGAGGCTAACTGAGGTGTGCTGACAGAGATAGCACTGGCTAAGGAAGCATCTTCCTCATCGTGATTTGTCAGGCATTGTGCTGGGTGCTGAGTCACTGCAGGATGCACTTTGCAAGGTTGCTACCCTCAGAGCACAGTGGTCTGGGAGGCCACCCCGCTCTCCCCCCCACTGGCTAATCACACTTGGGCTGTCTCGAGCCCTCAGCTGATCATAGCAGTCTGTCTTCTCCTCCATCATCCACTTGCACCTCCACCTCAGTCTTCCTGCTGTGATCTTATCCTCTTGGCTGTGTGCACTTGAGGATGAGAGGCGTGAGGCAGGCTTAGTGCTGGTACCATGGACTCAGCTCCTGATTTCTCCCTAGTCAGCTGTGCCATAAGAGAGGTCTGCTGGCAGCCCAAGGCAGGGAGGCTGGCTGGGAGTGAGCAGTAGACATTAGACTGATACACCGTGAAGACAGTTTGCTGTAGAGTACACGAGGCAGGAGCACCCTGAGCTCCCAGTACCTGTGAGTATCAGAAGCACTCCTTAGCAGCTGGTGTGGCATCTGGTAGAACACGTCACGGTCGTGTGCATAGACAGAGCTTTCCACATAGGACTGAACTAGGCTACTGTGCTGTATAGCTTCCTTTGTTTTTGTTTTGTTTTTTGGGTCCGATCGTGGGGCCTGAACTCTGGGCCTGGGCGCTGTCCCTCAGCTCTTCAGCTCAAGGCTAGTGCTCTACCACTTGAGCCACAGTGCCACTTCTGGCTTTTTTTTTTTTTTTGGGGTCCGGTAGTGGGGCCTGAACTCTGGGCCTGGGCGCTATCCTTCAGCTCAAGGCTAGCGCTCTACCACTTGAGCCACAGCGCCACTTCCGGCTTTTTTCTTTTTACTTATGTGGTGCTGAGGAATCGAACCCAGGGCCTTGAGCATGCAAGGCAAACGCTCTACCACTGAGCCACCTTCCCAGCCCCATAAACTGATTTTTTTTTTAACTGACAGTTGTTGATTCTTTTTCTGCCTGTAGAGTTGGGAAATGCCTAAGGACTAAGGTGCTGTACACTATGTTGTTAGAAAGAGCAAGTGAACCTTTTTCAAAGGGAACATAAATTTTTAAATGGGGTTTAATTTCAAAGCCCTGGCAGGTTTTTATGTCCAAGGAGAACCATTTAATCGAAATTGACCTTCATGATACATATTAAAAACTTACTTTCCGGTGGAAAAAAATGAGTTATAAGCAGCATAACCTCAGGAGAAGAAACCAAAATCTGTTTACAAATCACCCCAAAGTGTGGTTTGTGTCACAGTTGGTTTGACTTAGCTAGCACCCAGTGGGAATGTTGCCAGTTCCTTTGGTAGGAGGAGGACTACACACTGCAGCCTCCTGCTTAGCTCTGATTCCCGTGTCTCCAGCATGTCTGTGAGCTGCTTAGCTCTGACTCCTGTGTCTCCAGCGTGTCTGAGAGCTGATTAGCTCTGACTCCTGTGTCTCCAGCATGTGCTGTGAGCTGCTTAGCTCTGACTCCTGTGTCTCCAGCGTGTGCTGTGAACTGATTAGCTCTGACTCCTGTGTCTCCAGCATGTCTGAGAGCTGCTTAGCTCTGACTCCTGTGTCTCCAGCATGTCTGTGAGCTGCTTAGCTCTGACTCCTGTGTCTCCAGCATGTGCTGTGAGCTGCTTAGCTCTGACTCCTGTGTCTCCAGCATGTCTGTGAGCTGCTTAGCTCTGACTCCTGTGACTCCAGCGTGTGCTGCTGCCCACCCTTTGGCCCAGGTTACAGCGTTCTGGGAACATGGATAATCCAAAGTAATCTTCACCAATTTGGTGTAATTCATTTGTTTTAGGTTTATCTAATAAGAGATAGTAGTTAATGTTATATGAATTAAATTATATCTCAGTGGAAACAATACCTTTGTTCTACTTGTAGAAATTAAGATGGTCCTAATGTTTCCTGAGGTCCACTCTGGACCTCAGATTTTTTTTTCTTTTTTCTTTTGGTCAGTCCTGGGCCTGGACATTTTTCCCTGCGCTCCTCAGCTCAAGGCAAGCGCTCTACCACCACAGCTCCACTTCTGGTTTTCTAGTGGTTTATTGGAGATAAGAGTGTCACGGACTTTCCTACCCGGGCTGCCTTTGAGCTGCGATCCTTAGATCTCAGCCTCCTGAGTAGTTAGGATGACAGGAGTGAGCCACCGGTGCCTGGCTGGACTTCAGCTCTTTATAAAGTGGTTTTGCCTTGTCCAATATATCAGATGTGATGGAAATAACTGAAAAAACCATCTTTCCATTACAGGTGTTTAAGGATAACTGCTGCAAGAGAGAAATTCTGGCCCTTCAGATCTATTGTCGGAATGAAAGCAAAGGTTGTGCAGAGCAGTTAATGCTGGGACATCTGCTGGTAAGACCCGACAGACACCAGAGGCTTTGACACTAGGAGAACAGGTCACCCACCTCATCCAGCTAATGACCTAGCCAGGCAGGATGATACCTTAAGGGCTACGTTTGCTATATTCTTTTAGAACACAGCCATACAGAAATTGGTCCCGTCCCCAGATGTGCAGTCTCATTTTCATGACATCATTGGCAGACACCTAGTTAGAATAGAGAGGAGTTTGAGCTAGATTTATTAATATCATATTTTATCCTGGTAGAGTGTTTGAATTAGAGTGAAACGAAGTTCTTTGTAGTGTTCTACCATTGTCTTAATCTGGAAGAATTGACTGTGCTTGTGGGCCACAGCATGGTGTGCCCCGCTCCGCTGTGAAGAGCTGGCTGGTCTGATGGCACACTGCAAACATGCCGTGTAGTCTCACTGTGTGGAGGTTAGCATCTGGCAGTTCAGACTTTTTGTGTGTGTCAGTTAAGAACTTGTGGTTTCCTCTACAGGTGCACCTAAAAAATGAGTGCCAGTTTGAGGAGCTTCCCTGCGTGCGTGCAGCCTGCAAAGAAAAAGTACAGAGGAAGGACCTGCGTGATCATGTGGAGAAGGCCTGTAAATACCGGGAGGCCACGTGTAATCACTGCAAGAGCCAAGTCCCAATGATCACGCTGCAGGTGTGGTATTGCCCGGTCCACCTCCCTCTGATCAGCTCAGATGCAGCTCCTCGCTTCTCCACAGAGCGGCTGGCTTTTAAGTGATGATTCTAGCGGGAATAAAGAGATAGATGGGACTAAATAGCAATTTTCATCTAACTTTATTTCAGAGTAAAGCTGTATTTGTTTTGCCTATTTTGATTTATATAATTAACATTTTCCATTGCCTTGATTGACTATCATTTGGGGCATCAAAAAAATGAAGAATGATTATTTCAAAAAAGGTAGAATTAGTAACTTGTCCCAGAGAATGGCCTCAAAATTTTGACAGATTGCTTTTCATCGTTGTGTGTCATAACCATCACTTGAAACAAGCTAATTTATCTTGCAGTGTGGAAGTGCAGCTGTCTGTCTTGGAGATGAGGGTTGGAAATGTTTACCTGCCTCATTCATTTTGGTGTGGTTCTGTACTGTGTGTATGAATTGGGATCATTTTAGCTTCCGTGTAAATGAAAGAGGAAAGAGGAGATGCAGAAGAGAAAGGTAGAGGACAAAACTGTACCCACTTGGTGGTCCCCACAAATACAGTGTCAGGAGCTGGTACATACTATGAAGAAGATCACCTGGCTTCTGGGAGGATTGGGGATCAGGGCTAGCTTCAGGGAGATTTTTCCCGAGAGCTCAGCGGTGAGGGAGCCCAGGATTTGGAGATGGGAGTAGACAGATATGAGGATAAGGATCAAGTACTGGATGGCCAGGGAGGTGGGTGTGGGAGGAAGAGAGCAGCCATATTGGGGTGTGTTGTGAGGTAGGGCAAGGGATTAGCTGATGATGGGAAGGGTGTGAATGGGGTGATGCCAGCACTCGGACCGTGGGGCAGAGTGTCTGTCATGGTGCTTCTTGGTGGGAGGTAACAGACTGGCAGAGGGAGTAAGAGAAGCAGGCTCTACGCCATGGGTGTATTTGAACTGGTAGTTTTGTGGCTAAGGGGCTGGAGCAAGAGGAGAGGAAGTTAGAGTTCACAGAAGTCTGGAAACAGCTGATTAAAGGAGACTAAGAGGAAGGTGTTCAGGTGCTGGGGAGTCTGGGTGGCAAGTACTGCTGAGATGCTGAGCAAGGGGACTGGACTTGGGAGGTGGTGACGGAGCCAGAGCTCAGCGCACCTGTTCAGCTCCTAGTGTACATTCCAGATCACAAGTTAGCAAAAGTCTGTTATTCTAGTCATTATGAATGTTTTGTTGGCCAGGCGCCAGTAGCTCATGCCTGTAATCCTAGCTGCACAGGAGGCTGAGATTTAAGGACCCCAGTTCAAAGCCAGCGTAAGAAGGAAAGTCCATGAGACTCTTATCTCTAATTAATCAGAAAAAGCTGGAAGTGGTGCTGTGACTCAAAGTGGTAGAGCACTAGCCTTGAACTGAAGAGCTCAGGGATAGTACCCAGGCCCAGAGTTCAAGCCCTATGACCAACCAAAAAATTTAAAAAAAACACAAAACAGACTTTTTTGGTGGTGGTAGTAGTTGTGGGGCTTGAACTCAGGGCCTGGGCACTGTCCCTAAGCTTTTTCACTTAAGGCTAATGCTCTGCCACTTTGAGCCACAGCACCACTTCCAGTTTTCTGTAAGTTAAGTGGAAATAAGAGTCCCATGAACTCTTCTCCCTGGGCTGGCTTTGAAACATGGTCGTCAGATGTCAACTTTGTGAGTAACTAGGATTATAGGTGTGAGCCACCAGCACCCAGCTTGTCACTAAGAATTTTTAAGAACTATGCCTTCCCCTTTGGGAAACATCAATAGTATTTATAATAATTGAGTCATTCCTCTAGTTGCTAACTTACAGAGAGATACATACCTAATGAACAATATTCCTGATCTTATACATATTAACATATTGTTCTTAAAGTTATATTTTGCTTCTTAGAAAAATGAAATATTTTTTCAATACTGAGGAATGAACTAGGGTCTTATGCATTCTGAGCCAAGCACTCTAGTCATACCCCCAGATACCCCTCCTTTTTGAGACAGGCTCAGTATTTTTGCCTGGACTGGGCTTGAACTCAGTATCATTCTGCCTCTGCCTTCTAAGTAGCTGTGATTATAGTCATGTCCCACTGCACCTGATCTAAAAATTGTTTGCAGAATATCATTTAGCAGTTAATTTTTGTTTGAGAAAGAATTATAGCTGGTACCAGTAGCTTATACCTGTAATCCTAGCTACTCAGGAGGCTGAGATCTGAGGATCGCAGTTCAAAGCCAGCCCGGGCAGGAAAGTCTGTGAGACTCTTCTAATATTTTTTTTTTGAGGGGGGGAGGGTCTGGTCATGGGGCCTGAACTCTGGGCCTGGGCGCTGTCCCTCAGCTCTTCAGCTCAAGGCTAGTGCTCTACCACTTGAGCCACAGCGCCACTTCTGACTTTTTTTCTTTTTTCTTTTTGCTTATGTGGTGCTGGGGAATCAAACCTAGGGCCTCATGCAAGTTAGACAAATATTCCATATAAATTTCATTATACTTTGTGACAACTGCCTACCGCCGTTATGGTGTTGGTAGTACAGTGTGTTTTAAGGCTTGGAGCTTTAACAAGCTTGTTTGACTCCTTCACACTCAATAATCCCTGCTGCTAACAAAATACTTGTGTGCTTCGTTCCTGTCCTGGGTGGAGCAGGTGCACACCCAGGTCCTCACACACCTAGCAAGGTGCTGTGGCCTCCCTGCCCTCAGCCTCCTCGGCTTGGTCTCTCAGCTTCAGCACACGTAAGCTCATCCTCTCAGGCCTGAACTTTATTTTTAAAAGAGCAGCAGACCTAGTGTATTTTGGTTGGTTGTGATCAGATGTACATTGACAAAGTATGCAAACGCTGGATGATTGCAGTTTATATGAAGATTTGTCAGCTGTTTCTAAGCTGTCTCATTTTGTGCCAGTGTGAGGCCTGCCTGGGCCAGGGTTTTGTTCCTCAGCTTTTCGTTCAAGGCTGGCACTCTACCACTTGTGCCCCAGTTCTGCCTCTGAGCTATGGGTGATTAATGGGAGATAAATCTCCAGACTTTCCTGCCCAAGGTGGCTTCAAACCAAGGCCTCAGATCTCAGCCTCCGGAATAGCTAGGATTAAAGACGTGACTAATGGTGCCTGGCTCTAAGCTTTTTTTTCCCTATAGGTTAGTGTTAGCAAAATTTGAAGTGTCAGAAAAAAAAATTGCCTGTATATTTAGCCTAGAAATAATCAAATATCAGTTTTTTCAAGGAGAGCTGTTAGTTTATGAAAAAGCTAGCTTTATGAAGACATCACACAGGAAAGTGCAACCACTGTGAGGTAGGTTTACCACCACAGCCCTTTGGAAGACAACTTAGCAATGCTTTGTTAGATTGGAACGTCATGTACACAACTCATTCGCAGTTCCTCTCCTGGATACTAGGAGAAACTATTGCACATGCCTATCAGGAAATCTGGGCAAGGGTCAGCAGGGTAGCAGACATCTGGAAACAGCTCAGATCTCTGTCAGAGGAGTGTGAGCCTCTTAAGTAAGTTTTAGAACTGCTCTCACATGTCTCTTTGCCATACTGCTTGTAGGCTTCTAATGAGAAATATAGTTGAAAAGCAGAATTTCTTCATAGTAGGAGAAAGACGCATCATTCACACAGTGCTGTCAAGAATGGAAGGTTCCTGGAAGTGGTGGTGGACATCTGTATTCCCAGAGCTTGGGAGGCGAAGGCAGGAGGATCAGGAAAGAATGGACTCTGGTGCCACATTCTCAGACTTTTGAGACCTCTGTATGTTGTAGAATTATTCGTACGTGTTTCTCTCCACCATCACTAGATGCAGTATGGCACAGAAAACTAAATGACCGCATGTGCACATAGCTAGCAGTGCCAGTCGGGGCCTGCCACCCCACACAGCAAGGCTAGCTTAAGAAGTATGGTGCTGGGCCAGCTCACTCTGTACTCCTGTGGTAGAATTGCATTGTAGAAGAATCCAGAATAACCAGAATGAAATAATACTGTCAGCCACACACACACACAAAACAAGTGATGCGGCTTGCCTTGTGTTAGAGTGGTACAGTGCTTGCCTTGTATGCATGAGGCCCTGAGTTCAATTCCTCAGTACCACATAGGCAGAAAAAGCCAGAAGTGGGACTGTGGCTCAAGTGGTAGAGCTCTAGCCTTGAGCTGAAGCGCTGAAGGACAATGCCCAAGGCCCAGAGTTCAGGCCTCACGACCAACCAAAAAAATGAAACATTTTTAAGGAAAAGAAGTAGAAAAAAATTCTTTAAATTGAGAGCTGGGCACCAGTGGCCCGCACTTATAATCCTGCCTACTCAGGATGCTGAGAACTAAGATTGCAATTTGAAGCCAGCCCAAGCAGAATGTCCATAAGACTCTTATCCCCAGTTTACCACCCAAAATATGGAGCTCCACCAAAAAAAATGGAGCTCCACCAAAAGTGGAGCAGTGTCTCAGGTGGTAGAGTGCCAGTTTAACAAAACAGCTCAGGGACAGTGCCCAGGCCCCAAGTTCAAAGTACCAGGACCAGCACCAAAATAAGTAAATAAAAGTTGAGGATTGTCTTAGTGATTGCTCCTTGAAACAAATGAGGATGAGAATAGGAGAGGATGGACAGGTGCGTGGTGGCTCTATGGATGGTCACTGTGTAGCTACACCTTCTACCTCCTGTACGTGCTGGGTGTACATCAGATTCCATTTAAACCAGATACGGTGGTGCATACCTGTAATGCTAACAAGGTGGGAGGTGAGGCAGAAAGACCATGAGCTCAAGACTAGCTTGAGCTACGCATTGAGACCTTGCCTCATAAAACAAAAACAAAAGTTTTTGTTTATAGATGTTTTTAGTTTATCAATATGCAGAATTCTTACAAACCAATAGACTAAATACGTGTATTAATATTCATTTTATTCTGGCTATTAATCATAGTGAACTCAGTTGGTGGCTTACCACAGTAGATGTGTATACTCTCACCTTTCTGAGTCTAGAAATGAGAAACCCACATGCTTCCAGGTGGCACATCTCTGCAAACTCTGAGGGAGATTCCTTGTCTCTTCCTAACCCCTGCTGGTTGCCAGCACCCCTACCTTCATCACTCTCCTCTGCCTCTGTATTCACATGACACTCTTTCTAAACAAGTCTTTGCCTCTTCTCCAGATGCTGCTCATCAGGTTTAGGGTCCAGCCTAATCCAGCATGTTTACACCTTCAGAGACCCTGTCTTTGTGACCAAATAAGGTCCCATTACTGAGGATCTGAATGGACATCAGTCTTAACTTGAGGGGGCACCTTTCAATGATTCCATCCACTACTGTAGACAGAAGCCTGAGAGGCACAAAGAATACCAACAATTCACCAATATTTTAAACATTACCAGAGAACTGCAGGCCCATTTGCTGCATTTTTTTTAACCTCTCGGGTTGCCAAATATTGAAAGGTATAGCATCGGCAGAGGGGTGTGGCACATACCCTCAGGAGGATGGCAGGCCACCGGTGTTACGTTAGTGGAGGGAAGTTGGGCACCTATCAAAATCCAACTTAAGGGCTGGAAAGGGGCTCAGTGGTAGAGCGCTTGCCTTGCATGCCTGAGGCCCTGGGTTCGATTCCTCAGCACCACATAAGCAAAAAGAAAAAAGTCCAAAGTTCAGGCCCCACAACTGACACCCCCCCCCAAAAAAAAAGCATATGACTGCATGCATAGCTTCCTTTAATCTACAGGGAGATGTCCACAGGGACTGATGTGTGTTGAGAGTTGACGTGTTTCCTTTTTCTCTGTAGAAACACGAAGACACGGAGTGTCCTTGTGTGGTAGTGTCCTGCCCTCACAAGTGCAGCGTGCAGACCCTGCTGAGGAGCGAGGTAAGGCACAGCCAGGGCTGGCGGGAGGAGCCTCCAGCGCCTCAGAATCCCCGAGCCCTGCTCACTCAGAGCACTCTGAAATAGGATCAGAGTTGGTTCTAGTTTTGCTTCTGAGCTTTTATTTCAAAATAAGACCTTTAAACTGCAGCGCTCTTAAAGTGAAAAGAGCTGTTTGGCTGTCGATTAGTCTCGCCTCCTGTGAACTCTGTAGGTGTTAGAGGGTGCTGATGACAACAGGTTAGAAGGAGGCAGGACACAAAGCTGCCGCGCCACCCTCAGTCCATCCTTGACTGGAACAGTGTCAGTGTTCACCGTTCAGGTTTCTGATGATATTAATGGGCTTGGAAGAATGTATTTTAGTTTTGAATTGACTTTGCTAGAAGCCTTCTCCATGAGGTCCCTTGCTAACCTCCGGCTGGGCGCCCTTGTCTGATTTCCTTAGGTATAGCTCAGGACTTGCCGACCAGGTTCTGGGAAATGGTGAGCTCAGCCCTGGCTGGCTCCCAGACCATCCTCAGAGCCTGGCTGGGTCTCTCAGCCATTGCTCCACGCAAGCCTCTTCCTTACTAATGGAGAGCCAGGTGTCCTCTAGACACAGCCTGGAGGAATGACTGCCTCACCTGTGGTAGACTGAGAAGTCCCAGTTCCAGCTTTATTCAGGTGCTGCCCCCATATTTAAGCCTCTGGGGGCAAGACCACACACCAAAAGCACATCCTGGAACTGCGGTTGAATTAGCCAAGTGCACAATTCCATGTCTTTAATACAGGTTTGGGTTTTTTTTTAAATTTCATTTCTTTTCCTGGGGCATCACAAGTGTTTTTACTGCCTCACTAGTATTAGAGCTGAATGAGGGGTTTTCCCTGTGGGATAAGGTGTATGTTTCCAGTCCCTCCTAGTCAATTAGAGGAGACATCAGGTTTGTGTTAGAATGGTCATGGAGATCTTTGAAAAGCTTTTGAGTAACCTGTGCTGGAAGGGAAAAGCCTTTTCGTGTGAAAGAAAAACTCACTCCAGTTATCTTGAGTCCTTGGAGTACTGGGGTGGTAGCATGTGAGCTTACTTTGAAAATCGGGGGATTTTTGTCTACTGTATTTAGGTGTGTGACCCAGTTGCATCCCTAATGCTTTCTATTTTTTGTGTTTCATGTAACTTTTGTTTATAGTCTTTAAATGTGCATTTCAATTTATGTTTCCTTTTCTTTCTTTTTTAATTCTGGCACTTCAGATAGCATGTCACATTTTGAACAATTTGTTCTAAAGAGACCTCAAGTTTAAGAAATGTAAATGTATCTGTATATTGGTATGTATGTGTGTACATGTGAGAAAACTATATTGACTGCCTCTAAGTGTAATAGGCAGATGATGCGTACACACCTGGATTTGATAAACACCCTTAACAATATAGCCCAGATGCTCTCTGTGCCCTGATATGTTTGAACATTTTCATGCAAACGTTTGTGCCACAACTCATGTCTCTTTCCCGTTGCAGTTGAGTGCACACTTGTCAGAGTGTGTCAATGCCCCCAGCACGTGTAGTTTTAAGCGCTATGGCTGCGTTTTTCAGGTCAGTATCCAACATCTGCCCTTCCCAGTCCCTGACGTACTGCTGTGAGAGAAAGTTCTGATGTTACCATTTTAACATGCACATGCTGGACTTCTTAGTCTCTATTGTGAAACTGAAACACCCTGCTGCGTGGGTGCAGCAGGCGTGGGTGTTGGCTTGCCAGGCCGGGGGGGTTTGAGACCCTGTGCTGAGGAAGAAGCCAGGACATGTGGAGAACTACAGCAAAACCAGCGAGTCGTGGGTAGTGCTGCTCTTGGTAGTGTTTCTACAGAAGCGGTAGCTGTTTCTTGACTACAGTGAATTATCACTGGACATAGTTTTAATGTCATGTGTGCCAGCACTCAGCTGTAAGCATCACACACACGTGGCCATAAATGTGTTTTGTTTTCTTGCCTGCACTGACTGATCCAAGTGGAGCGCAGAGCATAGAAACCATACCTACCCCGGGAATTGGGGGTGCTGCACACTGAGCCGGAGAAACCCGCTTCTGCATTTTAGTTGTTTAACTTGTCTGAAATGGTTAGTGAGTTAGGACTGAGTTTTCATTTAATTGTACATCTTAATCTTTACATTACTGAAAGGCAAAATATATCATTATGAAAGTATGGCATACTTAATTTTAAGTACCACTCATACATTATTATGAAGTCATAGAGACAGCTGGCATCATGGTATTGTCTGAGAAGTGCAATGCTGTAAGTAAGAGCATAGCTCCCCCTTGCTGTAGTCCCGGATGAGGTGGAGCCCTGTTAATGTCGTACGTAGTGCCATTCATTCTCTGTGTATGTGTATATGTATGCTGATATGGAGCAGTGCTTATATCAACATACATATATGGATATTCTATGTACAGAGTATATGTTTTGGAGATCATAGACATGCTTCCTCTGGCTTTTCAATTTTCCAGTATCAAAACAAATTGCATTCTCGTATTAAACATATGAAGTACTATTTAATGTGATTATCCTTGACTCTTTAATGGTCTACATCTTATGTACTCTGTAGATTGTTTATGTTTTTGTATGTAACTTTCTCAGTATACTCAGGCAGGGGAAGATCAGCAGCTTTTTGGGTGCAGTGAAGACATCAGTTAATACGCAGTTGCTCAGAATCCTTCTTGTTGTGCGTTCTCGGGACCACTGTCCCAGCACTCAGCTGTGACTGCAAGTTCCTGGACATTCTCTAATGATATTCAATGAGAAAATAATTTATAGAGGAACAGGAATGAGTTTAAAATGTGATTTCTTGACCTGGCAAATGGGAAATGTTGCTAAGACATGATTCAGCTGGAGGAAGGAGGCACGCAGGCTGGAAGCGGCTTTCTCTTGGTGTGGCAATCACAGCCAGAGCTAGGGGGCCCGGGGTGAGCGCACATGAAGACGCCTTTGTCCCGTGCGGTGCGGTGCGGTGCTGCCGTGGGAGCTGGAGGGACTGGCTCACTGGGACTTGCCTTTGCTCTCTCAGGGGACGAACCAGCAGATCAAGGCGCACGAGGCCAGCTCTGCAGTGCAGCATGTCAACCTGCTGAAGGAGTGGAGCAGCTCCCTGGAGAAGAAGGTACGGGGCCACCACGCCAGCTTCTCTGGGGCTGGCTAATTATGCACATTAATTATTTAAAGAAGGAGTCTTTTATAGTTATTAATAATTTGGAGATAAAACATGAAGAGATTATCAGTAAAGCCTTTGTGTGATCTTGGACTGACAAATGAAGATTTTTTTTTTTTTAGCTATCAAACAAAAATACAGTGTTTTTAAAAAAATTACTTTATTGTTATTTTAGAGGTGATATCCAAGGGGGTTACCTTTACATACGTCAGGTGATAAGTACATTTATTTCCTTGGGCTTTGTATCATCTGTTCCCTCATTCTGTCTCGTTCCCTCCTCCTCCTCTCTCCACCCAAGAGTTGGTAGTTCACTTTCCTCAATGTCCAATGCAGCGGGTGGGCCCTGGAGCTGCACATATTCACCCACTTTCCACTGGTCTGTGTCCCCCAGATGTGTACATGTATACACCGTAGATGAGATGAAGAACACAGAGTCATCTAAAAACAATAAGGCAAATTAAGAAAGGGTCCTTTGTTTCCTTATCTTTGGAGTTGTTTCAATGTATATATGATATACCTATGAGGAGGTTCTTGGGTATTATAGTTTGGTACTTTTCTCCTAAGACTGTCCTCTTTTGGTCTCACTGTGTATGGGTGTCTAGAATCCTGTATACTTGGTCATATCCTGTTGCATTTTAAATCTCACATCCACATATTAGGGAGACCATGTGCCATTTGCCTCTCTGATCTTGGCTTACCTCACTCAACATGATTTGTTCCGTCCATTTTCTTGCGCATGCCATTATTTATCCTTTCTAATGGCTGTGTAAAATCCATTGTATATAGGTACCACATTTTTTGGGTCCATTTGTCTATAGTGGGTCATCTGGGCGGTTTCCATGGTCTGGCCATTGTGAGCAGTGCAGCAGTGAACATGCATGTGCAGGTGTCTTTATCATATCCAGACTCATGATGCTCAGGGTAGATGCCTAGGAGTGGTGTGGCTGGGTCATAAGGAAGGTCTAGGTTTAGGTTTTGATGAACCTCCAGACTGCTGTCCAGAGTGATTGTGTCAGTTTACATTCCCACCAGCAGTGCACATCCCCTCCAGCATTTGTTGTCTGAATTCAGAATCTTGGCCAGTCTAATGGGTAAGATGGTATCTCACAGTTGGTTTGATTTGCATTTCCTTTACGGCTAAGGATGATGATATTTCCTCATGTGTGTATTTACCATTTTAACCTCTTTTTAGAAGACTGTCTTTAGCTCCCTTGCCCATTTAGCTTTTTGAAAAAGTTCATTAGATTTGGAAAGGATTAGTTTCTTTTTTTTTTTTTGGGTCCGGTCGTGGG
>NW_012267218.1:2064827-2076587 GCF_000151885.1 Dipodomys ordii | reverse complement strand
CTTTTTTTGGGGGGGGGGGGGGGGGTCTGGTCGTGGGGCCTGAACTCTGGGCCTGGGCGCTGTCCCTCAGCTCTTCAGCTCAAGGCTAGCGCTCTATCACTTGAGCCACAGCGTCACTTCCGGCTTTTTTCTTTTTGCTTATGTGGTGCTGAGGAATCAAACCCAGGGCCTCATGCATACAAGGCAAGCGCTCTACCACTGAGCACCTTCCCAGCCCCAAAGGCTGTCACTTTTTAAAGTTAACCAAATAAATATAAAATATCAGGATCCATTCTAAGCTATTAGTGTAAGTATGGTTTTGTGAACCCTGTTATCCAGCTACACACACAGTGTTTCTGCAAGCAGCGAAGTATTTTTTTGTTGTTTCCTGATGGCAATTTGTAAGCTGTTCTGGCGAGAGATATGTTCTTCTGTCAGCAGATACTTAGCGAGCACCCCTCTCATGCACTTTGTCAGCAGCTGCTCATGCGGCGCTAACTGATGAGGACGATCCGGGAGCCCGTGGCGGCAGGCCTTGTGCTCTCCAGGATTTGCCTGTCAGGATAGGTGACAGGGAATCCTTGCCAGAGAAGATTTGTCCCGTGAAGTTATGGTCACTTGTCATGCTGTTTAATCAATGTCAGAAGTACTTTTTGCTAAGTTAATTGAAAAATTTGTTTTTCAGGTTTCCTTGTTGCAGAATGAAAGTGTAGAAAAAAACAAGAGCATACAAAGTTTGCACAATCAAATATGTAGCTTTGAAATTGAAATCGAGAGACAAAAGGAAATGTTGCGAAATAATGAATCCAAAATACTTCATTTACAGGTAAGCAGCTAAGACTAGAAGGGTCAAAGGGCAGTGGAGCTGTGTCTCCCTCAGATCTCCCTCAGCACTCTGTAAGCTGAGAACTGGCTTGGACAGGCCCAGAGGCCAGGCCCAGTGTTCCTTTGCTCTCTCGATTACGGGAAGATTTGGGGACAATCTGAGTGAGCAAGGGGCCGGCCGGGAAAGCAGCCCCTCCCCACCCTTCCGTACTTCTTACCTACTGTGGCGAAGTGCGGCTTCAAATTTGTGTTTTAGGGCTGGGAAGGTGGCTCAGTGGTAGCGCGCTTGCCTTGCATACCTGAGGCCCTGTGTTCGATTCCTCAGCACCACATAAGCAAAAAGAAAAAAGCCAGAAGTGGTATTGTGGCTCAAGTGGTAGAGCACTAGCCTTGAGCTGAAGAGCTGAAGGACAGCGCCCAGGCTCAGAGTTCAGGCCCCATTACTGGACCCAAAAAAAAAAAAACTTGTGTTTTAAATTTTGTTTTGGCCAGGCATTGGTGGCTCATGCCTGTAATCCTAGCTACTCAGAAGGCTGAGATCTGAGGGCTAT
The DNA here is from genome assembly GCF_000151885.1 of Dipodomys ordii. Taxonomy (NCBI): domain Eukaryota; kingdom Metazoa; phylum Chordata; class Mammalia; order Rodentia; family Heteromyidae; genus Dipodomys; species Dipodomys ordii. Next base: position 2,075,232 of record NW_012267218.1, on the reverse strand, counting down.
GGTTCAAAGCCAGCCCAGGCAGGAAAATCTGTGAGATTTTCTGATTAGCCACAGAAAACCAGAAATGGCATTTGGCTTAAAGTGGTAGAGTGCATGCCTTTAGCTGAAGAGCTCAGGGATAGAGCCCTGGCCCAGGCCCTGAGTTCAAGCCCCACCACTGACAAGAAAAGTGTTTTTCCTTCGGCCGGGGTGTACATGCCTGCATGTGCAAAGACCCATGTTCCATCCCCACTACTGAAAAAAAAAACTTTTATTACTACTTAAGATAGATATGTTGTTCATGAATCTTTGCACGCAAAGCTTGACTTCCCAATGTGAAATGAAGCATTCTGAGTGTCACACACACTTACCCAGCTTTACTTCACCGTGGTAATTCAGAGGCATCCCCAAATAACATATAAACCTTTGCCATTCTGAACTACGGTGATTTTAAAGATGGGCCTTATGAAGATTTTGTTGGCATCACTGTTGCCCTTAGACCTGCACTGGACCTGCTCTGTGTGTGGGGGCTGAAGAAATTCCAGGGGTCACCCCCATTGTGTCACTAAGGGGGGTTCAGTGCCTACACTTAGCAGTGCATTTCCCTAAATTGTGCTCTACCACTTTGAGCCACAGCACCACTTCCAGTTTTTCTGGTGATTAATTGCAGATAAGAGTCTGAGGGGGGCTGGGAAGGTGGCTCAGTGGTAGAGCGGTTGCCTTGCATACATGAGGCCCTGGGTTTGATTCCTCAGCACCACATAAACAGAAAAAGCTGGAAGTGGCGCTGTGGTTCAAGTGGAAGAACACTAGCCTTGAGCTGAAGAGCTGAGGGACAGCACCCAGGCCCAGAGTTCAGGCCCACGACCAGCAAAAAAAAAAAAAAAAAGTCTGAGGGATTTTCCTACCCAACCTGGCTTTGAACCATGATCCTCAGATCTCGGCCTCATCAGTAGCTGGAATTACAGGTGTGAGCCACCAGCACCCAGCTCTAAGTATTTCTAATGATGTGGGTGTAGCATCATTGAGAATGCTTTTCCTCCCATCTTCTTTTTTTTATTATTGTGAAAATACCGTACAGAGGGGTTACAATTACATGGACAAGATAATGAGTACATTTTTTATCAAGCATTGTAGCCTCCTCCTTTGTTTCCCCTTCCCATCCCTTCCATCTCCCACCCCCTTCCACCCATTGCCCCCCCCATCCTCCCATTTTCATACTGGAGATTAGTCATAGTCTTCAGAATTATGTAGGGATTTTTCCCCCCAGACTTGGGGTCTGGGGGTCTATTCATTAGAATAGAAAATTAACTGTTGGAAAATCACCTATAAAAATGTCCACAAATTGGTAGCTCACATCTGTAATCCTAGTTACAAAGAAAGCTGAGATCCAGATCATACTTTGAGTCCACATGATTCTATCTCCCAAGTTAGCTAGCAAAAGGCAAAGCTGGGCTAGAAGTGTGGCTTGAAAGCTAGAATGCTAGCTAAGCCAGAGTGAGGCCCTGAGTTCAGACTCCCCGGTACTAGCAAAACATAGTCCACCACAGAGTACATATGTAGTAGACTGGTCATGTGTAACATCACCATTTATGTCAAAATTAGGAAAATGATGTAGAGAAGCCCTTGTCCAAAACTTGAGATTTCCCATGGTTTGGTTTTTTTTTTTTTTTGGTTGGTTGTGGGGCCTGAACTCTGTGTCTGGGGGCTGTCCCTCAGCTCTTCAGCTCAAGGCGAGCGCTCTACCACTTGAGCCACAGCATCACTTCCGGCTTTTTTTGCTTATGTGGTGCTGAGGAATCGAACCCAGGGCCTCGAGCATGCAAGGCAAGCGCTCTACCACTGAGCCACCTTCCCAGCCCAGGATTAGTTTCTTGAGCTCCCTGTATATATTGGACATTAGGCCTTTGTCTGATGTATTGTTGATAAAGATCTTTTCCCAATTGGTTGGCTGTCCTTGTGTAGTAGCTATGTCTTTAGCTGTGCAGAAACTTTTTATTTTAAGGTAGTCCCATTTGTGGAGTCTCTCTCCAATCTGTTGTGCTTCTGCCTGTGCCTATAAGTTCCAGCGTCTCTCCTACTCTGTCTGGCAATACTTTCAGAGGTTCCAGTCTGATGTTGAGGTCTTTAATCCATTTTGAGTTGATGTTAGTGCATAGTGACAGGCAGGGACCACTTTCAGTTTTCTGCATGTGGCCACCCAGTTTTCCCAGCACCAACAGCTGAAGTGACTGTGTTTTTTCCACTGTATATCTTTGGCTCCTTTGTTGAATATCAGCTGAGTGTAAGTATGTGGTTTTATTTCTGGATCTTCTAATCTGTTCCATTGATCTTTGGGTCTGTTTTTGTGCCAGTACCAAGCTGTCTTTGTTATTATGGATCTGTAGTAGAGCTTGAAATCTGGTACTGTGATACTGCCTGTATTGCTTCTTTAGCCTAGAATTGCTTTAGCTATTCTAGGTCTTTTGTTGTTCCATATGAATTTCTGAATTGCTTTCTCTGTTTCAGTAAAGAACATCATTGTGATTTTTTTCTTTTTTTTTGGTCCGGTCATGGGGCCTGAACTCTGGGCCTGGGCGCTGTCCTTCAGCTCTTCAGCTCAAGGCTAGCGCTATACCACTGGAGCCACAGTGCCACTTCCGGCTTTTTCTGTTTATGTGGTGCTGAGGAATCGAACCCAGGGCCTCATGCTTGCAAGGCATGCACTCTACTGCTGAGCTACCTTCCCAGCCCCATCATTGTGATATTTGATGAGGATTGCATCAAATTTGTGTATCATTTTGGCATTATGGCCATTTTCACTATATTGATTCTACCTATCCAAGAAGGTATTTCCATTTCCTGGTATCCTCTATGATTTCTTTCTTTAGGCTTTTATAGTTTTTACCAAATAGGTCCTTACATCTTTGGTTAGGTTAATTCCTAGATTTTTTTTGAAGCTATTGCAAATGGGGTTGTTTTCCTGATTTCCTTTTCTGTTTGTATATTGTGGATATACAGAAAGGCTACTGATTTTCGTGGGTTAATTTTATATTTTGCTACTTTGTCAAAGTGATCTATTAGTTCTAGGAGTTTAGGAATAGAGTTTTTTGGATCCTTCAGGTATAAGATCATGTCATCTGGGCTGGGAAGGTGGCTCAGTTGTAGAGTGCTTGCCTTGCATGCATGAGGCCCTGGGTTCGATTCCTCAGTACCACATAAGCAGAAAAAGGCCGAAAGTAGCACTGTGGCTCAAGTGGTAGAGCGCTAGCCTTGAGCTGAAAAGCTGAGGGACAGCGCCCAGGCCCAGAGTTCAAGCCCCACAACCAGCAAAAAAAAAACAAAACAAAAATCATGTCATCTGCAAATAGGAATAGTCTGATTTCTTCTTTCCCTATGTGAATCCTTTTAATGTCCTTTTTTTGCCTTATTGCTCTGGCTAAGGATTCTAGAACTAAATTGAAGAAGACTAGAGAGAATGGATATCCTTGCCTTGGTCCTGATTTGGGGGGAAATGGTTTTAGTTTTTTCCCCATTTAGTATGAGGTTGGCTGTTGGTCTGTCGTATTTGGCCTTTAAAAAAATTTATTATGAGGCTGGGAAGGTGGCTCAGTGGTAGAGTGCTTACCTCACATGCATGAGGCCCTGGGTTCGATTCCTCAGCACCACATAAGCAGAAAAATCTGAAGGTGGTACTGTGGCTCAAGTGGTAGAATGCTAACCTTGAGCTAAAGAGCTGAGGGACAGAATTCAGGCCCCACGACCAACAAAAAAAATTATTATTATTATTATTTTGTCTGTTGTTGGGCTTGAACTCTGGGCCTGGGTGCTGTCCCTCAGCTCTTCAGCTCAAGGAGAGCACTCTACTGCTTGAACCACAGCACCACTTCTGGTTTTCTGGTGGTTAATTGGAGATAAGAGTCTCTCAGACTTTCCCGCTTGGGCTGGCTTTGAATGGCTATCCTCAGATCTCATCCTCCCGAATAGCTAGGATTACAGGAATGAGTCACTGGCACCCAGCTTGGCCTTTATTGTTTTAAGGAATGTTCCTTCTATTCCAAGTTTCTCTGACGCTTTAAGTATGAATTGATGTTGTATTTTGTTGAAGGCTTTTTCTGCATCTATTGAGATGATCCTGTGGTTCTTGTCCTTAGCTGTGTTGATGTGGTGAATTATATTTATTGATTTGCATATGTTAATCCAGCCTTGCATCTGTGTTATGAAGCCTACTTGGTCATAATGTGACTTTTTTTTCTAATTTGTTTCTGGATTCTGTTGGCTAATATTTTATTGAAAAGCTTTGTATCTGTGTTCATCAGAAAAATTGGTCTGTAGTTCTTTTTTATTGGATCCTTACCTGGTTTTGGATGAGTGTGATATTGTCTTCATAGAATGAGTTTAGGATTTCTACCTCTTGTTCTATTTCACCAAAAAGCTTGAGGAGTATTGGTGCTAGCTCATATTTAAAAGTCTTGCAGAATTCCACAGTGACTCCATCTGGGTCTGGGCTTTTCCTTGTTAGAAGACTTCTGATTACTTCTATCTTATTTATTTAGTTGATTGATATCTTCTTGGTTCAGTTTGGGCAATTGATACTTCTCTAGAAATTCATCCATTTCTGCTAGGTTTTCCTTCTTTAGTGAGTATAAATTTTGGAAATAGTTCTTTATACTCATTTAGATTGCTTGGATGTTTGTTGTGATTTTTCCTGTGGCATACCTGATCTTATTCATTTGAGTTCCCTCTCTTCTTCTTCTTTTTTTTTTTTAATTCTCATGAATGGTCTGTCAGTTTTACTAATTTTTCAAAAACCAACCTTTTGTTTCATTAATTTTATGTATACTTTAAAATTTTTTATCTCATTGGTTTCTGCCCTAATATTTGTTATCTTTCTCCACCTACTAACTTTAGATTAAATTTTTTCTTGCTTCCCTAGCAGTTGTAATTGAGCTGCTTCTGATTTCTTTATGTGTGCACTTAGGGATATGAACTTTCCCCTCAGCACTGCTTTTGCTGTATCCCAGAGTTTGGGTTGTGATGTATTTTCATTTTCCTTGAATTGTCAGAACTTCCTAATCTCTTCCATGACCCAGGCGGTATTCAGTAGTATACTGTTCAGCCTCCATATATTCATAATTTTGTTGTTGAGAACTAGTTTGATTCCACTATGGTCAGATAGGATGCAAGGGATTGTGCCAATCCTCTTGTATTTGTGTAAATTCTTCATGTGAACTATGATATGATCTATTTTGGAGAATATTCCATGGGCTGCTGAGAAGAGTGTATTGGGGCATTGCTTGGTGGAAAACTCTGTTAGATTACTGTTAGGCCTATTTGGGTTACAGTGTCATTTAGTTGAGAGACTTCATTGCTTATCTTTTGTTTGGTTGACCTGTCCTTTGGTGAGAGTAGGGTGTGAAAATCTCACTATTACTGTGTTTGTGCATATTTTGTTCTGTAAGCCTGAGAGTATTTAACGTATTTAATTACTCCTTTGTTTGGGGCACAGATGTTGACCACTGTGATTTGCTCTTCATGGATCATTCCCTTTATTAATATGTAATGACCTTCCTTGTCTTTTTGTACTGATTTTAGCCAGAAGTCTATCAGGTATCAGTATGGTGACCCCTGCCTTCTTGCAGGGTGCATTTATGCTGGGAAGATCTTCCCTCCCTTCACTCAGAGTTTGTTTATATCTTTGGCTGTGAGATGCGTCTCTTGGAGACAACAAATGGATGGATCTTGTTTTCTGATCCACCCTGCAGTTCTTTTTCTCTTGACTGGGGAATTGAGGCCATTAATGTTTAGGGTTATTGTAGAGAGATGTATTACATTTCCTGCCATTTTTTGTTTTCCTGTATTTTGCTTCTTTCTTCTTCCCGTGCTTACTAAATTGATCTAGTGGTTTTCATCTGATGTTTCCTTGATTTTGATAGTTTTCCTCCGATTGAATTCCTCCTTTTAGTATTCTTTGTAGCGTTTGTTTAGTTTTCATGAATTCCTTTAATTTTTGTTTGCCATGAAAGGTTTTAATTTCACCATCAAATGTAAATGATGGCTTTGCTGGTACACCGGTTTGGATTGGCAGTTGTTGATCTTCAGGTCTTGGATTATACCATTCCAGGCTCTCTTTGTGTTGAGGGTTTACGTGGAGAGGTCCACAGAGATTCTGATTTTCTTTTCATTGTAATATAGTTCCTTTGATTTTGCAGCATTTAAAATCAGCTCCTTGCTATTCAGGTCTAATGTTTTTACTATGATGTGTCTAGAAGTGTTTCTTCTAGAATCCTGTCTACTATGTGTTATATATGCTTTTGTTATGCAGATGAGATTTTTCTCTCAAGATTGGGGAAGTTTTCTGTGATTATCTTACTGAATTCTTCCCCCTCATCCATCTTAATTATATGTAGGTTTGATTACTTGGCTTTGTCTGCCAATTCTTGGATTTCCCTTTGGTAATATCTGAGTGTTTTTTCCATACCTATGACTTTCTCTTCCAGCTCCTCTGTTTTATCCTCAACTCCTGATAGTCTATTTTCCATCTCACTTATTTGTTACCTATGACTTCCATTGTGGTTTACATTGTGGAAATTAAATCATTTATGCTTCCTATATCCATTTTCAAAGTGTTAATTTCATCATTTAATGAGGTATATACTGTGTCTATTTTTGTCTGCCTCTCTTTTTTGAAGTCTTGGAATTCCTTTGATATTTCTTCTTTGTGCTCTTGAAATTGTTTTTGTGTCTTCCCTTTTACTTCATTAACCTGTTCTGTTACCATTTCTTTAATGGTTCTGTTATCCTCCATTTCTTCACTCTCACTGGAGTTCTTCCCTGGATTGTTGTTGGCTTTTGAATTTGGTTGGTTGTCTTGATTATCTATGAATCTTATAACGTTTCATTGTGGGTTCAGGGATTGTGAAAGCTGTGGTCCTGGCTTGGCCTGGGGTGGTTGGCGCGGGGCAGGCTGACCCAGGGGTGCCTGTGGGCCCTCTGCCTGGGCTAGCTGAAAGGTGCTCTGTCCTGTAGCAGCCGGGGCTGAGACAGTAGATCCAGGCCTCTGGGATTCGCATTGGCCTCTAAAAGGCTGGGCTCGCACAGGGGCACAGGAGTGTTTGTGCGGGGAGCCAGGGCGAACGCCATTACAAGATGGCGCCCGCTTCCTTGCAGCTTTGAGGTAAACAACTCCATATTAGGCAGTGCTTGGCGGGACTGTGGGTCCCGGGCTTTGCGCATGCGCGAGCCACGTAGAGTCCCCAGCCAATCCCGTGGCACCTGGTGACGGTGAAAGGCAGACGACCAATGATAGAACGACCCGTGTCCCTATTCCTTATATAAGCGGCCACATTTTCGTGTACGGGGTCTCTCCCTCAAGCTCTCCCATCAATTCAAAAGCTCTCCAATAAAGTGTGATCTGAGAAGACTCCTGGTGTGGTGGTCGTCCTTCCTTGCTGGTCGAGAAGGCGTTCGCCGCATGTTTGTGCCTTAGCCCCGGGTCTTGTGCACATGTGCGTGTGCTCCATCTGTTGCTGGTATACTCACGATCTACAGTTTCCCACGGACCAGCAGCACAGCTACTCACAGGGGTGTGCTGTGTCAGTTCCACAGTTCGTAGTTTACACTGGTTTTATTTTGCCAAGACTCGTGGTGATTATCTTGGCATTAATCTAGCACAGAGATAGTCAGGCTCCCCAGTCCTCCCCTCTCTACCCCTCACCGCAGCGCATTGTCATTGTTGCTGCTTTGGCTCTGAGTAGGGTGCTGAGATTGAGCTGAATGCTCTGTGGATCCCCAAATTCTTGCCTCCTGACAACAGGTTTGCCAGCCCCTGATGTGACTGGCTGCCTGTATCAAACGTGTTATAGCTGTGTCTGTCATGAGCAACAGTAGAAGCAGACATCACCCTATCCTGAGGGTTGGAGGTTGATAGAATAGCTGGCTCTCGAGCTGCAGACTCCGCAGCGGAAGGACTTGGTCCTCCAGCCGCCCCCCCCCCCCCCCCCCCACCCCCTGTCAGTCCTTCCACACACTCCTCTCAGCGTGCTCCTCAAGGGGAGGTGAAACTCACCCAAGCCAACAGTTCTTCCCCAGTGGCTTATTTACAAAAAAACAAAATTAAGTATTCAGCATCTGTGAAGAACTTTGTAGCCGGAGGGGACTGAGATTAATTGAAAAAGGCAGTAGAGTTGACATTTGAGTTTTCAAAAATTTGTAAAGAGGGGCTGGGAATTGTAAAGATTGGAATGTCTTGTTTCTTGTGCTTTGAGATGGGATCTTGCTACCTTTCCCCTCATTGTATTGAACTCTATCCTCCCACCTCTGCTCCCGGAGTATCTGGCTGAATGTTATGGTTTTTTGTTTTTTTTTGGTCCGGTCGTGGGGCCTGAACTCTGGGCCTGGGCGCTGTCCCTCAGCTCTTCAGCTCAAGGCTAGCACTCTACCACAGCGCCACTTCTGGTTTTTTCTTTTTTGCTTACGTGGTGCTGAGGAATCAAACCCACGGCCTCATGCATGCAAGGCAAGTGCTCTACCACTGAGCCACCCTCCCAGCCCATGGCTGAATGTTAAATATACATGTCTAAACTTTTTGTCGCTTGTGGGACTTGAATTGAACTCCAGGCCTGGGTGCTGTCCTTTAAAGTTTTCTCTCAAGGCTAACACGCTACCACTTTGAGCCACACAGCCACTTTTCAGGTGGTCAATTGGAGATAAGAGTCTTACAGACTTTCCTGCCCAGAATGGCTTACAACGCAATCCTCAGATCTCAGCCTCCTGAGTAGCTGAAGATTACAGGCATGAGCCACCAGTGCCCTGCTTAAGCCTTTTGGGGGGGCGGGGCAGGACTAGAACTTGAACTCATGTCCTTACACTTCCCAGACAGGCAGGCACTTTCCCACTGGAGCCACATCCTGGCCCTGAGTCCAAACATTTAAAGCAGAGGTGCTCATGAAAGCTGTCAGGACATAGTTCACTACAGTCAGCACCTACGATCAACCAGAAGCACTGAGAGGTAACACCACACCTGTGCACACGTGCAGCAGGTGTGCACAGGCATGCTCATTCAGCAGGGAGGTGAGGCTCAGGGCGGTGGCAGCGGTGGTGGTGTTTTTCATGTGAGCACATCGTGTCTGCTCTGAGTTCATCAATGGCTTCACTATAAATCCATTTCCTCTTTTTGAAGAATGTGTTGTTTCTGCTATTTTAAAACTACAGACAAATCTCAAGGCGACTCGCCTCCCGTAGATGCTGTTTCTCATTTGAAAGGCTCCTCCTTTCATTTTAAGAATTGATACTGTTACCACTGTACTGGCTGTGTGGTGATTTAGTGGCTCTGAGGTATGTGGTTGTGCGTGAAACAATCTGGAAGTTCCAGTGCGGTCACCCGTCAGCCTCCAGGCTGGCCTGGGGATGTGCTCTCCTCCCACTTGCCTTGTGGCCAGAGGTTTCCCAGAGTGAGCAGTGTGTGAGGTTGGAAGCCGCAGGACTGAATAGCAGCCTGCCCGCTGCATTTTCTCTCTGAACGATCACCTGCTGGGGCAGGAGTAGGTCATGATGGTGTGAGACGTATCGAGACGTATCTTATCGTATCGGATTGTGTAGTTCTGAGCTGTTTGGGACGGTTGCTCAAGACTGTCTTCCTCTGGCTGCCCATCAGAATGGACACATTGCCCCATTGTGTGAGCTGAGCCTCGTTTGGGCTGCCAAGGTGTGTGCTGCCCTGCTCTGCCCACACAGGCAATGGCTGGCCACAGCCAACACACCTGCACTTTCCCACACTGGGAAAGTGTTTCTCCTGATAGAATTATTCTACTGGGATCTTCTGGTCCTTTGTTGATCATGATAGAAGATAGAACATTCGTGTTGGTTGAGGAAAAACTATGTAAAACTGTAGATATTATTAGACACACTCATTTTTTTAAGGTAAAATCAGAAGTAAATAAAAAGAGAATGCCTTCACTGAAAGAGGCTAAGGTAAAGGGTGGAGAGTGGTGAGGGGGAGAAGGGGACCCCATTCTCATTGGCCATGTGCAGATTACTCTGTGCTGTTGACGCGCACACCTGCCGGCTCCACTCCACACCGAAGGCAGCTGCCTGCGAGATGGATAGAGCACGGTCTGCAGCACTCAGGGCTAGGGTGGTTGTTTAAGATGAGCAAATTAATTCAACGTTCAACTTAGGGAATCCTTAAATGAAAGATATTAAGAATTTAGTTAGAGCTGGGCGCCAGTGGCTCACACCTGTAATCCTAGCTACTCAGGCAGCTGGGATCCAGGATCGCGGTTCAAAGCCAGCCTGGGGGGGGCTGGGAAGGTGGCTCAGTGGTAGAGCGCTTGCCTTGAATACCTGAGGCCCTCAGCACCACATAAGCAAAAAGAAAAAAGCCGGAAGTGGCACTGTGGCTCAAGTAGTAGAGTGCTAGCCTTGAGCTGAAGAGCTGAGGGACAGC
>NW_012267218.1:2063536-2064777 GCF_000151885.1 Dipodomys ordii | reverse complement strand
GAAGTGGCACTGTGGCTCAAGTAGTAGAGTGCTAGCCTTGAGCTGAAGAGCTGAGGGACAGCGCCCAGGCCCAGAGTTCAGAGTTCAGGCCCCACGACCAGACTGCCCCCCCCCCAAAAAAAAAAGCCAGCCTGGGCAGGAAAGTCCAAAGGACTCTTATCTCCAGTAAACCACCAGAAAACCAGAAGTGGTGCTGTGACTCAAGTGGTAGAGTGCTATCCTTGAGCTGAAGAACTGAGGGACAGCGCCCAGGTGCACAGTTTAAGCCCCACGACTGACAAAACAAAACAAGAGTTTAGTTAATATGATATATGCTCATTAATGGGAGTTGCTTCTACTCATACTTGATTTATTATAGATAAGTTGATGTTTTGGAAATACTTAGGTTTGTTTGTTTTTTGTCAGTCTTGACAAAAGAACTCAGGGCCTGGGTGCTGTCCATGAGCTCTTCAGCTCAAGCCAAGCACTCTACCACTTGACCCACAGCACCACGTCTGGTTTTCTGGTGGTTTATTGGAGAAAAGAGTCTCACGGATTTTCCTGCCTGGGCTGGCCTCGAACCATGATCCTCAGATCCCAGCCTCCTTAGTAGCTAGGATGACAGGCATGAGCCACCAGCTCCTGGCTTGAAATATTTACTTTTTATTAAGTTAGTATGCACAGTGTGAGAACAGTTTTTAGGAATTTGTTCCCAGATGGGATTAAGTGAAATATAAGAGGCAAAGATGCTATGTGTCTCTACCGATGCTCCTCCCCTCTTCCTTAGACTAAAGTTCATAACCTCAGGCTTCATCACTTGGAGTTCTTACATTTTAGGAAGGAAAATTGATTTGTGTGTGTGTGTGTGTATGTGTGCATGCACTAGTCCTAGGCCTTGAACTCAGGGCCTGGGTGCTATCCATGGATCTTTTTGCTCAAGGCCCACACTCTACTACTTGAGCCACAGCTCCACTTCTGCTTTTATGTGTAGTTTACTGGAGATAAGAGTCTCACAGACTATCCTGCCTGGGCTGGCTTTGAATTGTGATCCTCAGATCTCAGACTTCTGAGTGCTAGAATTATAGGCATAAGTCATAGCTACTGGTCTTTAGTTATTTGTTTTTAAATTGATGGCTTCAGGGATCATTTCTTACCACATCTTTTTTTTTTTTTTTGTCGGTCGTGGGGCTTGAACTCTGGGCCTGGGCGCTGTCCCTCAGCTCTCCAGCTCAAGGCGAGCGCTCTACCACTTGAGCTACAGC
>NW_012267218.1:2048704-2058501 GCF_000151885.1 Dipodomys ordii | reverse complement strand
CTGTCCCTCAGCTCTTCAGCTCAAGGCGAGCGCTCTACCACTTGAGCCACAGCATCACTTCCGGCTTTTTCTGCTTATGTGGTACTGAGGAATCGAACCCAGGACTTCATGCATGTGAGGCAAGCGCTCTACCACTGAGCCACCTTCCCAGGCCCTCTTCTCCCTCCTCCCATCAGTTTTCATCTACACTGGTTTTTAATCCAGTTTCATCACTTCATAGTATGTGGTTTTGAAGACTTCTTGCAGTTGAACAAATGAAGGCAAATGGGAGTGAGTGACGGGGCAATGGAGGCAGAGAAGTAAAAACAGGGAAAGTATTGTTGAGTATTCTCGGACTCATGAGGAAGCGGAGGAGAATCAGAAGTCTGCTCCATGGAGAGAGACACAGAGAAGACAAAAGTCAGAGTTTCATTTTAGTTAATTTTTGTTCTGGCCCTGGGGCTTGAACGTAGGACCTGGGTACTATCTCTGATCTTTTTTTGCTCTACTACTTGAGCCATGGCTGCACTACCAGTTTTTGAGTGGTTAATTGGAGACGAGTCTCACAGGGATTTTTCTGCCAGGGCTGGCTTTGAACCTCAAGCTCAGCCTCCTGAGTAGCTAGGATTCTAGAGCCAACAGTGTCTAGCACGTGTGTGCCCCGTGCAGAGTGCTCCCTGCCCCACCCAGCTCCCAGAGGCCTCTTCCAGTGTGCGGGGCCTACTGCGCCCCTTCTCGCTGGCCTGTGCGTAGTGGGTGGCAGCACAGTGTTTTCTGAGAAACCTGACTGGTGCTTGCCTTTTAACACCTTTGGTCTGGAAGCGAGTAATAGACAGCCAAGCGGAGAAACTGAAAGAGCTCGACAAGGAGATCCGACCCTTCCGGCAGAACTGGGAGGAAGCAGACAGCATGAAGAGCAGCGTGGAGTCTCTCCAGAACCGTGTGACCGAGCTGGAGAGTGTGGACAAAAGTGCGGGGCAGGCGGCGCGAAACACAGGTAAATGGTGCACGCGCAGACGCGGGCTCTGGGTCCTCCGTGGAGACAGGGGCTTGCCCTTAAACTGGTTCCTCTGTGTGCTGTCCAGCATGGCCAAGAGTGAGAGGTTGTGGCCATAAGGGGAGCCGTAGATCAGGGCTAGTCCGGAGCCGGGGCAGACATGGCAGGAGCGGCAATGGATGAGCCTCTTCCTGCCCTCGTCAGCAGATGAGTCCCGTGGCTCTGGGCCCAGATGGGTGCTGCGATTGTTCCCGTGGGAAGGATTAATGGTTGAGGGAATGGGAGAATTGTGGTGCTGTGGGGTTGGAGTCAGCGGACCTGAGATGAGGGGTTGGAATAGAGAAGGTGACAGCTTACACTCAGCCTGCCGGCCCTGCGGGCATCGGGGCTGCAGAGCAGGAAAATGTAGGCCCTGGCGGTCCACCTGGAGCGAGCCACCTCAGCAGGCGTGCACTGCTGCTACCTGGGGGAGGGAGGAGATCAGTGTCCATGTCTGGGAACAGCCACCTGCCACAGCCCAGCTCGGGCTTCTGTGCCATGTCAGCCGCCTTGCTGGCCTGGGTATGGCTGTGGAGGGGCTGGATGGTGCCATTTGCTTTCCTAACCCTGTGCTGTTCGCGAGTCTCACCACCGCGTCTGTCCTCGCCTGCGGCAGGCTTGCTGGAGTCCCAGCTGAGCAGGCATGACCAGATGCTGAGTGTTCATGACATCCGCCTGGCCGACATGGACCTTCGGTTCCAGGTGCTGGAGACCGCCAGCTACAACGGCGTGCTGATCTGGAAGATCCGGGATTATAAGCGCCGGAAGCAGGAGGCCGTCATGGGGAAGACCCTGTCTCTCTACAGCCAGCCCTTCTACACTGGCTACTTTGGCTATAAGATGTGTGCCCGGGTCTACCTGAACGGGGATGGGATGGGGAAAGGGACACATCTGTCACTCTTCTTTGTCATCATGCGTGGAGAATATGATGCTTTGCTACCGTGGCCATTTAAGCAGAAAGTGACGCTCATGTTGATGGATCAGGGCTCCTCCCGGCGTCACCTGGGTGATGCGTTCAAACCCGACCCCAACAGCAGCAGCTTCAAGAAGCCCACCGGAGAGATGAACATCGCCTCCGGCTGCCCCGTCTTTGTGGCCCAAACTGTTCTAGAAAACGGGACGTATATTAAAGATGATACAATTTTTATTAAAGTCATAGTGGATACTTCGGACCTGCCTGACCCCTGACAGCGGCCGGAGGCGGATTTCGCAGAAGGTAACTCCTCTGGGGGGCTTGCACCGGTCTGTCTTCACTGAGGTCCTCGCGCTCAGGAAAGGATCTTGTAGAAAAGAGGAAGCGGCAGGAGGAGGATGTGCGGCCAGCGGGAGGCGCCACACGTGAAAACAGACCCCGATATGTTTCTAATAGACTCAGCCACACTCCACTCTGAAGAATTACTTACCTTCAGCAAGATAAATATTGCTGTCAGAGAAGTTCCATTTTCATTTCTAAAGATCTAGTTAATTAAGGTGGAAAACATATATGCTAAACAAAAGAAACGTGATTTTTCTTCCTTAAACTTGAACATCAAACAAAGAAAATACACATGGGGGTGGCTGGGCCCGTCAGCATGTCAAGTAAAAGGAGATTTTACAAAATAATAACACAGTTCTGATATATTCATTCTAAGATTCAGAGTGCAATCTTGTTTCAAATAGAGTATATTGTCTATTTTTCAGGCCTCATCTGGTCTCCATTTTAATAATTTGCTTGTCAGAAGACCCTGACGTACACCCAGGTCTTTGTTTTTTTTAAGTTTCTAAATTCAGAAATCATTTTTTAATTTAAAGTTCTACAGATAATTGTTACTGCAAACATTTTATTTGAAAACGTTGAAGGACTGATATTTCTTGGAAGAAAATGTAAACTATCAAACACTGGTTATCACTTGTGATAGGAAAGAGAATATTCAACCTGTTGTTATTTCTCGTTAGAAATGTAAACCTTCAATATCTGTCGTAGTTAATGACACTACTTCAAAATTATTATGAAAGGAACATTGCTCATGGATGCTGTGCATCATTTTCAGACTTATAATTGTTTTCACCCTAAAATAGGGCGTTAGTTGAACTTTGGAGTTCTAAACAAAATCCTGTAGGTTTTTAAAATTCTGCCCCACGTTTAGACGAGCTCTGTTGCTGACCGCACAGGCCTCCCGCGTCCAGTGCCGGGTGGGGGCGGGGGCTGTGCTGCAGGGGCCCGGCTGGTGTTGCTTCGTTCTGTCGTGCTGCTGCGTTTGCTCAGTGATCTCTGAAAGCGACGGCTTAGCTTAGAGATGGTGGCGTACGGTACATGTGCCTTAGTTGTGACATGCTGCTTTTTGCCCCGGGTGGGTTTGTGTTCAGCGTGATTGTCAAAAGTGATAGCTTCCGCAGACTCTCTCTCCACGGCTAGATCTTTGTGTCCACGAGGGCCCTCAGCAACTCCATACCTTCCGGGGGAAGCCAAGCTCCATCCACAGCTCCTCGAGTCTTCACTGCTTAATTACCACAGATTCCAAACTCTCGGCCCCACTCCCAAGGAGGCTGGTGTGAGAAGCCGCGCCTCTCCGCGTCCCCACCCAGGCCCTGGGAGCCCGCCCAGCCCAAAGCAGAACCCCGAGCACTCCGGGGGACCGCGCTCTGGAGTCATGCCTGGGCTGGCTGCTGCACAGCCCTCGCCACCCGGTCGGGAGCGGTGCCAGGCGGACGGCGCAGCCCGCGCCTGCGCCAGGCGGCGTTGTCACCTCCCTGTCGCCGCCTCTCGCGTGTCCACCTGTGACTGGAAGCCTGGAGCCCTGCCCCTGTGCCCCTTTCGCTATGCACCACACACCATGGTGCTCTTACACTGACGGGTGCTACACGTGACGGGTGCTTCTTAGGCAAAACCAATGTGTGCGAACACCACATCTGTGCACTTGCCCAAAAGGCGCGCCCACCATTGGCCAGCTGGGCCGCGTGCTCCCGACTGCCTGCCTCTGGGCTCGCCCGTGGTCGCGCGGGGACTGCTGGGTTGGTGCCCCGGTGGCCCATCTTGTCTCTGGTGCTGCCATCTGTCCTGGGTGTGCCTTTGCCCCAGTGCCTGCTGGAAGTGCCCTCCTCGCACACTCATCCCGCGCTTCCATCCGCCGCCTCTTTGGTTCCATGCCCCTCCATGTTGAAACCCTGCTCCGCGCCCTGCTTGTCCAGGCGCTCTCCTGGGACGGCCGAGGGCTAGATCCGCGCCCTGGCTCAGAACAAAGGGACTCGAGCGGAAGCTGCCGAGTTCACTGCCCAGCACCGGCAGCCCTGGCTCCTGGCTGGCCCTGGCTCCGCCCCAGGGATGGATGGAGGCCCCGGAAAGCCCACACCCCGGGCTCTGCAGCCAGGGCCGGCAGCGGCATGCCCGCGGCCTGTTCATTCAACAAGTCATCCAGTCCCCGGAGACACGTGGCCGGGGAGGGCGGGGGCAGCGGCAGACCCCGGCGGGGTGCGGCCTGGGTGTGCTGGTACTTCCCCTCTCCTGGGACTTTGCCAAGGGGTCTCCTGGGGATGTGGTGTGCTCCCCTCCCCCCCACCTTGCCCCAACGCCCATATGAAAGCTGGGGTACACTGTCCCGAGATGAGGGTAGGCTCTTTGCAGCCATCTTTCGTGTGACCTGGTAACAGTGCAACAGTGGGGCGCCGTGTGTCTGCCCGGCACGCGCGCTCGCGTTTGTCACGGCCCTGCTAGAACACCGTTCCGGGAGGTGCTGGACACGTCCTGCCGTGTGCTTGTGCTGCTCACCCCCATATTCCTCAGTGCCCCTTTGGTGCTTGCAGCCTGGGCCGTTTTGGGGCTTGGATGCCCGTGCGGCTGGCGCCCGGCAGCAGGTCCGGCGGCGGCAGGGCGCCCTCTGCCTGCACAGGGCCTCGGCTCCAGAGAGCAGAGCGCGGGTCCTCATGTGTGTCTGGGTGTTGGCTTTTATGTACAGGGACACGACTGTTTACCTTTTGAAGAAACTAAGTCTTTGGCTCTGAGGGAAAGGGACTCAGCTTGCTGTTTCTGCTGGCCCAGAGGCCCCGCCCCTGGCACAAGAGAGGCTGAGAGTGAAGGCCTTCCCAGCAAGGCCAGGTGCTCAGGGGTGCGGTAGAGGTGTTGGGGGCCGTGGCTGGGCGTCCTTTGGCTCTTAGAGACCAGACAGAGCCCGCTGGAGGTGGCTTTGGGATGGGGGGGCGGGCGATGCAGTGAGTCTGAGTGGAAGGCGGGCAGCCCCACCCCCACCCCCAGCTCCCAGGAGCCCGGACTAAGCCTGGGCACACTGACACGTGCCCCGTGCAGACCAGCAGAGGATGCGGAGAGGCTCCCGTCTTGGTCTTGGTCCCTTTCCTCTCCAGAGCAGCTCTGCCTGGACAGCACCATGGCCCTGTGCTCCCAAACCGGCCAAAAAGGGGCCCTGGCTCGGCGGTGGCGTCACGCCTCTCCCTTCTCTGCCCATCCCGGTTTCCTCGTGGGGAGGCGGGGCTCCGACCTGCTGGGGGTCACCAGGGCCTGCACACCCCCACCCTCGGACATTCCTGCTGCACCGGCTTCCCTGTGGTGCCACGCCATCGCCAGATGCCCGCCATCCCGGCTTGTCATTACCAACACTCCTTCCTTTGACGCTGGCAGCGCCGACGGTCAGTGCAGGCCCCAGCAGCGAGCAGGTCGCACCCAGAAAAGGATCGGGTGCTAGGGCAGGCCTCAGCAGCGTGCGATCCCGTCCCGGCTCAGGCCTCCGCCACAGCCACGGGTCAGTGGCAGACTCTGGCGCCACAGGGAAGCCTCTGCCGGGCAGCCACGCACGCGCACGCGGGAGCGCCCCACAGAGCTCCAGATGCTGCTTTTTTTCTTTACTTTCAGTCCAGATTTTCACTTGGAGGCTGCGAGGCCCGGGCCTCTGCATTTGAGGGAGGCCTGAACCCACACCCACTTCTCGGCCCAAGACCATGGTTCTGTCTTCCGTGTGCAAATCATAGTTTTGTTTTCTTCCCAGAGTAACCCGTGTCCATGAGGGGTGTCGGTGAGGTCGGGGTTGCAGGCGGGCCGGGCGTCCGGCCATGGCGCTGCCTGGCAGACCACCGTGGCCCCTGAGGTGTCACCGCTTATTGAAGTGTGCCTTGGACGCCAGGCAGGTGGGCAGAGTGTGACCCGCAGGGAGGTCAGTTGGGGGGGGGGTGCAGCCCCTCCCACTCGCCCCGCGTCTGGAGTCTGTCTTGTGAGCTCAGCGTGAGAAAGGGTTTGGAGTCCAAGGTTAAGGGTCCAGAGTCCCTGCGCCACTCGTGTAGGAGCGGCGTGTGGTTTTATACCTTAGTCCCCTTAGACAAGTAAGACAACCTTCACGAGCAAACTAAACAACTTAATTGGAAACCCCAAAGCCGGCCTTATTTCGAAGGATTTCCATAAGAAACACCTAGAACCTCTGTGATGAAGGAAGTGTGGAAGTCACGTAGACTGTGGTACGTTTCTAGAATTGCATTCTGTTCTCTGACGGTACACCTCTTACGTTCAGTTCTATTACCCAAAAACACGAAGACCAAAGAAGGCCAATCTCTCATTTGACTGTATTTTTAATCTGCCTGTTTTACAAATTGCCGTCTGTAGTAGCGGCTCGCTGTGAGGACCCATCTTGACAGTCCAAGTGATCGTGACCAGTGACTCGAGTCCTGCGTTCCTCTGCTCTTCTAAGAAAACAAGGATGGTGTGAGTTATTGCTCAGCAATAATTGTTGTTACTAGGAGTTAGCAACATATCTGATTCCTGAAGCATTATTATGTTCCATACTTTTGTTTACTGTACAATGTGTGTGGTTTTATTTGGTATTTATTTGTTTTGAGGTCTTGCGATGTTTTTGTTTCCGATGCTAATAACTAAAGTTTGTAAGACTGTAGAATGCGAAACTTTGAAATGCTAAACTGTCTTATTAGAAGAAAATAAATCTGATTAAGAATCCCTGTTTCTTCTTCTTTGTGTGCCAGGCCTGGGGCTAAACTCAGTCCCGCGTGCTTCCTCTTCCTTCTTGTCCCTTTACCTTTGTGCTACTGGCTAGCATTCTACCACTTGGGCCACACTTACACTTCTGGCTTTTTGGTGGTTAATTAGAGATGAAAGTCTTGTGTGCTTTCCTGCCTGTCCTGGCTTTGAACCATGATCCCCAGAGCTTAGCCTCCTAAGTAGCATTACAGGTGTGAGTCACTGGTGTCCCGCTAGGGCTTGTCACCTCTGGGCCTTGGGGGAGAGGCCCTGCCCCAGCCCCGTCCTCCAGCCGTCATCCTCTGGCCTTGGGTCCTCATTTGCTCAGAGCTGCCAGAGCTCTGGAGCAAGGCCTGCTGGCTCAGCATGCCCGGCGCGGGCCTCTGGAAGCGGGGGCTTGGTGCAGGGTGAGCTGCCGCCTCCTACCAGACGCGTGTGCAGGTCTGACTCCGACCTGAGCTCAGTATCGGCAACACCACTGCGAGCCCCTGCGCCTCACGTCAGCCGTGCGGTGCAGGGACAGGGTTGAGCCCGCTCTGCCCACATCCATGTCCCCAGATAGACCTCTGGGGCAGGGCTGGCAGGGAGCGCCCGTCCCTGCTGGGTGCCCAGCCCCCATCTGTCTACTCCCTTCAGATGCCACCGGAAGCCACCACAGCACCTGCTCAGCCGCAACTGCCCTCCGAAGCTGAAAGCTAGATCCAGACACGTCCTGAGCCTCCAGAGGCCCTGGCCAGCGGGAGGGGATAGGCCCGCAGGCAGCGCCCTCCCCCCCGTCAGGCCCCTCCCCAGGCTGGCGGAGCCAGAGCCTCGCAGGACTGGGTCCTCCAGACTTGACGCCCCATGGTAGCCCGGCACAGCCCCAGAGCTAGGGGCTTCTCTGCCCCGCCCCTTCTACCTGAGCCAGCGAGCGGCAGCCCTTCCTTCCACCCCTTGAGCCTGGAGCTTGAGTTCTGCACAGGGTGGGGGCATCCCGGCCCCAGGATGCCTGGGGCAGCATGAACGGGGGCTGAGGACGGCCAGGAGAGCACTGGCACCTGGGTGCCAGAGTGGGATCCACGCGCATGCCCATAGCAGGCAGCTCTGCGGTCAGCGGCGTCCGCTCCTCGGGCCTGTGGTGGCAGGTGCGCACGGGCTGTGCCTCGTGCCCCTCCCTCCTGAGCAGGTCAGTCTCTTGGGTCCAGAGAACTGGGCTGTGACAGGCTCCGTGGCCCTGGGTCGTGGAGCCCTGGAGCGGCCAGGGCTGCGCTGTGGGTATGCTTCGGAGAAGCATGTCACCGGAGATCCCTAAGTGCTGGAGATGCTGCCCTTAGTTAACTGCCTTCGTCCTCCTCATCCCATCTTCCTACCCGCTCCCGGGCCAGCTTCACACAGGCCCTGCCCAGGGGACGCAGATCAGGCCCGAGCATGCCCTCCTCACCTCCAGCCATGGCTCCCCTTGGCCCAGAGACCAGGGGCCATCTGTCTTTCTGTGCCCGTCCTGCCTCAGGCAGGGTGCAACAGAAGCGGGTGCTGGGCCGGTGCCCTGGGAGGCAGGCACGGCTACTGCGTGGCGGCCGAGGGGCTCAACAGAGACACGGTGAGTTGGATAGCGTCACACAGCACTTACAGGACAGGTGTGAGCAGCCCAGCCCCACAGGCCAGGGAGCCCCGCTCCGCTCACGGCCCACACCCAACTGATTCCTGCAGCCACTGCTCCAGTGGTGTCTGCCCTCCACACGCTCCTCTCCTTACCTCGAACCCCCCCCAGCCTCTGCCTCAGGGCCCTTCCTGCATCTGCTCCAGCCCTCTTCCTCCCCCCCCCCAGCAGGTGCAGAGCTGTCACCCCTGGTGCCACACATCACTGCCAGGCTGTGAGCCAATGGCCAAAACATAGCAATTGGTACAGAGCTGGAAATGAGAGCCAATCAGAGGCCTCGCAGAGGCCTCCTCAGGGATTCTAGCTCTGGGGTCAGGGAGGTATGCACCAGGACCAGCACAGGAAGGTGACCAGGCCAAAACAGACGGACCAGCGGCTAGACAGAGCCGCATGACACTGCCCTCCCTGACCAGCCACACGGTGAGATTCTGGAAGAGACAGTAAAGCAGACAGCAAGGCAAGGGTCTGTCCTCCCCTTCCTCAGAGGCGCCCCTCCTTCCCTCCCCTGGGCATGAGGTTAGGGCCTGCCGTGGACACACGCTGGGCGCAGCGGATGGATTCCTGCAGCACTGTGGCTGCAGCCCTGACCTCCTGGGGCTGGTTTCATTAACACCTAAGGCCACCTCTTCCTGGAGTTAACCGTTCCCCCCACACACACGCGCGTGTGCACACACACGCACACACTGCTCTCGCTCTGCAGGCTCTGGGAGTGGGCAGCAGCCAAGGAAGGCCCCACTCCAAGGCCCAGCCTCCACCTCGTGAGTCTCCCGCCCACCAGCCCCTGGCCACCGCCTGCCCCCGGTGGAGCTGTGCGGCTCCTCGGTGAGGCCGGGCTTCCCGGGCCGGCAGCCACCCCTCCAGCAGCCCGCCCTGCCTAACTGCAGGGCCCGACGAAGGCCGCGAGCGGGCCTTCTCCTCCTCCTCCTCAAGTCTCAGCCCTTCGCCGGTGCCAGCTACTCAGGAGGCCGAGATCTGGGGATCGTGGTTCAAAACCAGTCTGGGCCAGAAGCCAGCGTGGCGCTGGAAAGCTGACAGCGCCCAGGAGCAGCACCGAGCAGCAGCAGGAGGGCAGACCGGAGAGCCCTCGGGTAAGGGCTCGCCGCCGGCCCCACCAAGTGCCAGGCCAGAACCGGGGTCGGCGGGCCGCGGGCCGGGAGCGCGGGACGGGCTGTGCTCCCTCGGCCTGCGGCCAC
>NW_012267218.1:2046768-2048306 GCF_000151885.1 Dipodomys ordii | reverse complement strand
GAGGCGGCCTGTCCGGGAAGGCGGAGGCCCGGGCAGGGCTGGGCCGCCTCCCGGGCCGCTCTCAGGCGCCCTTTCTCCAGCGCTCACCCGGGCCGCCGACAAAGTCTGGGTCCCCAACACCGGCTTCGAGACCGCCGCCAACTGGAACCAGAACCGGACCCCGTGCGCGGGCGCCGCCGTCCAGTTCCCCGCGGACAAGGTGCCCGCGTCCCCGCCAGGGTCGGCGCTGCGGGGCCGGGGCGTCGGCCCCTCCGCGCTGACCCGCGTCTCCCGCAGGTGGTGACCGTTCTGGTGCGCGAGAATCACGCCATCTCCGACGTGGTAGGGTCTGGGGCGCGGGGGCTGGGGTCCCCGGGATGCGGGGGGCTGGGGCGCGGGGCGGCGCCGCGGGGAAGCGCGCACGTGCTCCGCCCGCCGCGCCCCCCGCGCGGCCTTCTGCCGGTCCCCGCCGCAGACGGGCGCCGGGCCGCTTCCCACTGCCTGCTAGAGTCCCCGGGGATGGCGGGACGGGGGTGCCGGGCCTTCCCCATCCCGCACGGTCTCCACGCGCCGAAGGCTCTGAGGAGACCCGAGGACGACCCCGGGAAGAGCGGCCGCCGGGCACACGCGGACCCGGGTGTCGGGCCCGAGAACGGTGCTTGCATTTAAGATCCTGGGAAACTCAAAAGGGGCTGCGTGTGTCCCGTCGACGGTTCACGCGCGGACGGAATTCACCTCGGCCCCAGCGACCGCGGCAGCGGCGCGGGCCGGGACTCCGCCCCAGCAGCGCGGCCTCCCGCACCCCCTGCCCGGACTGAAGGTTCCGCCGGCTGGAGAGGGCCCGGGGCACCGCACGCCTCAGTCCGCGTCTCCCGCAGCTCCTGCCGCTGGATGGAGAGCTGGTTCTGGCATCGGGAGCGGGATTCCGTGTGGCGGGAGATGGCCCGCGCCCCAACTGTAACGCCGGTGAGGCGCGGGGGCAGGTCTCGGCCGCTCGGGGCGGGGCCTGGCAGTCCCGTGGGCGTGGTCTCGGCCGCTCGGGGGCGGGGCCTCAGGGACTGGGACATCGCCGGCAGGGGGCCCCGCGATCTTCCGCAATCCGGACCGCTTCTCGTGGTGGGACCCGCACCTGTGGCGCACCCGGAACGAGGCGCAAGGCCTCTTCTCTGTGGACGCCGAGCGCGTGCCCTGCAGCGACGACGACGTCTTCTTCCCAACCAATGCCTCCTTCCGCGTGGAGCTCGGCCCGGGCGCCAGCCCCGCGCGCATCCGCAGCCTTTCAGCCCTGGGTCAGGTGAGCAGGGCTGGGGTTCGAGTCCACCCCCGTCCGCATGCGAGGTCCTCAACACCCGGGGTCTCCGCGTCGGGCCGGCCCGAGGGAGACCCACGTGCCCTCCCGCAGACGTTCACGCGCGACAGGGACCTGGCGGCCTTCCTGGCGTCCCGCGAGGGTCGTCTGCGCTTCCACGGGCCGGGCTCGCTGAGCCTGGGCTCCCAGCCCTGCGCCGACCGGTCGGGCTGCGTCTGCGGCAACGCGGAGGTGAGCAGCCCGCGCGGCG
>NW_012267218.1:2043661-2045429 GCF_000151885.1 Dipodomys ordii | reverse complement strand
ACCCCGTGTTCGGCGAGGCCGCCTCCGTGGAGCTGGTGAGGGGGAGGCCCGGGGGTCCCCCGAGCCCCGCCCTGACCCCTGACCCTGACCCTGCCCCTGCTCCCTTCCCGCAGCCGCCCAGCCTGGCCCTGGAGAGGGTCGACGCCCGCCAAAGCTACTTCGTCAACCCGCTCTTCACCTTCACCGCCGAGGCCGAGGCCCAGGCCTGACCGCGGCTGCCCCGCCCGCCTTCTGCCTGGCCCCCGACCTCTGCCCTCTGACCCCGACCTTCCCTGCTCTCTCCTTGGACCAAGAACCAATAAAGGGTTTTCTGTGGCTGGCGTGGCCGCGCCCTCTGAGCACTGGGCCGGGTGGTCTTCCCCCCGAGCGCTGCGTTCCAGGCCCGGCCCGCCACCCGCCGACCGCCCTGGGCGTGGTGGGCCACTGCGCCCTAAACCAGGCTTCGCTTTGGGTTCTCGGACCGAGCTGTCAGGGTCTCGGCGTCCTGAGGGAGCGGCTGGGACGCACGGACATGCTGTGACTTTCACGTCCATTTTGTGAATTCACCGCGTCCACCCCTGGCCTCCAGGTGGTACAGGCTCCATCTTAATGACTCGCTGGTGACTAACACAGCAGGGTCCAGAGGTTACCCGGAGGGTCAAAGCAAAGGGTGTCCCAGTGGGAGGCCAGATTAGATCTAGTCAGGTCGGAGGAGGGGCTTGGACGGCCTCCGGCTGGATTCCAGGCAGTGGCTGAGCCTCGGGTCTGGGTGCCTGTGGACCCTCGAGCGGATCCACCTCGCAGGTGATTCCCATGAGGGAGTTGGGGAAATTGCAGACAACTGGGGCGCCTGAGGTTTTTGTGATTGGACGTGTTTCCTAATGCAGTGGTTTCCCGGTGCTGACCGTTGTGAATGAGCCAAGTCATTCTGCCAGGGTTCGAACTAGAAACACACCCTGGTCCACACCTGTCGGAGCGTCAGATCTGGCTCCGATAGAGAAGGGAAAGATGGCAGGCTGCCTGGGGCTAGAGGACTCCAAAGGCCACGTGGGTGACCGGACAAGGCACATGGAAAGGGTTTTATACAGCTCTGCAAAGGCCTCCTGCTTTAAGAATTCATGGCAACAAGAATGTCCATTTGTAGGGCCTCTCAGCCTGTGTGTCTGATTACCTCCTACAATAGGGAAAATGTGGCTGTCAGTCCTCCCCTGGGATTCTGTCACCTGTGGCTTTAAGCCTTTCTCCTTGGCATTAGTTGAGGTCTGTGTCTTTGAGATATCAATTTTCTCCTACGATTCAAGGAAGAGTGGAACCTGGGGCGAGCCTGTAGGAGATTGGGATTGTGGGGTGCTGTGGAAGTAGTCAGATGCACAGGGAGTGGTGGGCCTGGATGCAGGCTGTGCAATCTTGGGAGTTTCTCTGGTCCACCTTCATGCCAGGCTGAGCGCAGGTCTGTGCACACCTGGATGCTGGGTTTCCCAGCATCACGAGCATCACATGGCTAATAAATCAAGCTGCCGCCCTCCTGCTCCTGTTTGACACTGGGGATCAAAGGCTGGGCTCTCTCTGACTTCAGCCGCCAGAGCTCTTCTGCACTGGGTGCCACAGTCCCATCTTAAATACTGCACCCAGAGACCCAAGGAACTTCCAGAACAAGCCAGCACCAGCACAATGCAAATCCAGCAACTTGTAATTTTTTTTTTAATTTTATTTTATTTGTGAACATACTGTACAGAGGGGTTACAATTGCATGGGCAGGATAATGCGTACATTTCTTACCAAGCATTGC
>NW_012267218.1:2037973-2042456 GCF_000151885.1 Dipodomys ordii | reverse complement strand
TGGTTGTGGGGCTTGAACTCTGGGCGCTGTCCCTCAGCTCTTCAGCTCAAGGCTAGCACTCCACCACTTGAGCCACAGCGCCACTTCTGGCTTTTTTCTGCTTATGTGATGCTGAGGAATCAAACCCAGGGCCTCATGCATGCAAGGCAAGCACTCTACCACTGAGCCACCTTCCCAGCCCCTGCAAAATTATTTTTGCAAAAAAAAGACTGGATGCCCGTGGTTCATGCTTGGAGTCCTAGCTCTTAGGAGCCCAGTGGCTTTTGTTCTATTGTCAGACGTGGACTCAGTTGTGGAAATTGTTTTGCTGGTCCCCCCAGAGCCACCCCCTAGTCCCTACCTTTCCATGATCGCTGGAAGGCCCTTCCATGCCTCCTGCAGCCACTGCCGCCCTGCCCCGCCCCACCCAGCCGCCAGGCAGGGAGCAAGACCAGAGGTGACTACAGGACTCTGCTCATGAGACCCAGGGGTCTCCGAGGTCTCGGGCACTGCTCGGCACTCCACGTGCTTCCCAGCAGCACTGCCGCGCCCCGCCATGCCCCCTGCCCTGCAGAGAGACCTGGGTGCCCCCCACGCGGGTGTCCCCTTGCAGACCTGCTTTTGCTGCATTAGAGGACAGGTTCCCCGGGGGCCTGGCGCGTGCAGTGACCTCAGCCAGACAAACCAGGGAACTTTAAAACTGCCATCTGCTTTATTGACAGGTGAATTGCTCAAAAATGTTCTCACAATTCAATAATTACAAAGACTCAGACTGACATTAAAAAAGTAAAAACCAGAACCCCCAAACCCAGGGGGCACCTGGCCCAGCATGAGCCCGGGGGGGGCGTGCGCACTCGGGAGCCGAGCAGAGGTGGTGTGAGGACCTCACCTGCAGGGCACGAGGGGAGATTAAATACACGCAGTAGTCAGCACGCGGCAGCACGTGCGCGTGCATGGCCGGGCCTGGCATGGGGGGGGGCGCAGTTCTAGGTGGCAGACGGGGCTGGTGCGGGAGGAGGGGGTGCCAGGAGGCGCGGGGCACTGGTCGGGGCTCCATGCAGGGAGGGGTGAGGAAGGGCCCAGGGCGGCTGGGTGGCCCCGGGGCTCTGCCACGTCCTGGCACATGGTGGCTTGGGAGACACTCGGGAAGGGCGGGCACGCCTGTGCCGAGGCCGGTATGGGCCGGCTGGCAGGACACGCGATGGCCGCACTGAGGGGTCAGCAGGATCTTGGCAGCTGACCACTCAAGCGCCGAATGGACGAGGCCGCGGTGGCGGACGCCTGTCCTGTTCTCTGTGCTCTGGCTGAGGAAGGGGCGTGGGAGGCACGGAGCCCGGGGCAGCTTCGCTGGGGGCCCAGTTCTCCCGGCCGGCAGCTGAGGCCGGGGCCAAGCCAGCGCCTCCCAGAGGTTCGGCGGGAGAGGTGCGTGGTCCTTCATGTGCAAACGGAAGGGAGGGTGCCTCTGGTCTCCCGACCACGTGGTGAAAGACGGATCATTACTATAATAGACTTCTCTGCATCTCCGTATCTACAAACTGACTCTCCACCTCCTGCGGTGCGGTGCGGTGCGGCGGGGCAGGCAGCTCAGTCTCGGCGCTGGGCGCTGGGTTCAGGCGTCCCAGGCCGGCTGCTCCAGGCCTTCCAGGGGGAGCTGGCCGCGGTGGGGCGAGTTGGGGCTCGGTGGGCCGCTGGGAATGGAGCTGTTTGACGGGGTTGAGTGTTTGGTGGAATCAGAGTCAGGCTGGGAAAGCAAAGGGGACACGTGAGGGCCAAGCGCCGGGCTGTGGAGGGTCATGCGGGGGTCACGGGGGCTGTGGGAGCCCCGGTCAGCTGCTCCTCACACTCCACAGTGAGACCACCACCCTTCTGTGCTCAAAAGTGATCGAAGAAAGTGAGCTGCCAAGCCCAGAAATCACATACACCATGCTTCCAGGAAAGGCTCGAGGTGGAGGGAGGGAGACAGAGGGGGTGGGGGAGAGAGGGAGTTCTTCCATGGAACAGGGACATTATGGAAAGCCCGCAGTGATGTCATAGTCCAGGGTCAATCAGGAACGTGATAAGGATGCTCACCCACAGCTGAGATCACTCTCAAAGCTGACATCACAGACAACCGTGAGGTCAGAACATCACAGACGCAGCTCTAGCGCTGCTGTTCAACGTCACAATGCAAGTTCTAGCCTGACAGTTGGGCAAGAAAACACTTCCAAGGTGAAAAGGAAGCGAACCGACCTATTTGCAGATGACACTATTCTCTACATGGAGAATCTCACAGAATCCACACAGACCCCAAAGAGAACTCAGCTCAGCTGCAGGGTTCAAGAACAACACAGGAACAACAGCTTCTATAGGCCAGCAATGAACAACCTTAAAACACTGAAAATAACATTAGGAATAATTTTAACCAAAGAGATACACCAACCACTGCCACACAAAAAGAAATTAAATAGATTTACCAAGTGCCAATGGCTCACACCTATAATCCTAGCTACTCTGGAGGCTGAGATCTGAGGATCGCAATTGGAAGCCAGCTCATGCAGGAAAGTCCATGAGACCCTTATCTCCAGTTAACTACCAAAAAGCCAGAAGTGGAGCTCTGGCTTAGGTGGTGTAGCAAAAGAAAAGCTCAAGGACAGCACTGAGGCACCACTATCAAGCTACAGGAACAGCGCCCGCACACGCGCGTGCACACACACACACACACACACACACACACACACGATGGAAGGCAGCTCAAAGTCACCCTGGACAAAATGTAAGAAACCATCTCCATTGGGCTGGCTCCAGTGGCTCATGCCTCTCATCCTAGCTCCTCAGGAGGCTGAAATCTGAGGATAGTGGTTCAAAGCCAGCCTGGGCAGGAAAGTCTGTGAGACTCTTATCTCTAATAATAAAAAAAAAAAAAAAGCTGGAAGTGAAGCTGTAGCTCAAGTGGTAGAGCACCAGCCTCCAGTAAAAGCAGCTCAAGGACTCCAGGAAGGAAGGGAGAAAAGAAGGGAGTGAAGGAAGGGAGGAGTAGATGGAGGGAAGAACAGCTCAATAAAAAATAAAGCGGGGGGGCTGGGAAGGTGGCTCAGTGGTAGAGCGCTTGCCTTGCATGAGGCCCTAGGTTTGATTCCTCAGCACCACATAAAAGCAAAATGAAAAAAGCCAGAAGTGGTGCTGTGGCTCAAGTGGTAGAGCGCTAGCCTTGAGCTGAAGAGCTGAGGGACAGCGCCCAGGCCCAGAGTTCAGGCCCCATGACCGGACCCAAAAAAAAAAATAAATAAATAAAATAAATAAAGCGGCTGGGAGCAGAGCACCAGTGGCTCATTCCTATAAATCCCAGCTCCGCAAGAGGCTACAGTCGGAGGTAGCAATTTGAGGCTGACTCAAACAGAGTTCACTAGACCCAAACTAGCAACAAGCAAAACTAGAGGTCTAAGTGGTAGAGCACAAGGCCCTGAGTGCCTCCCAGTGTGGTTAAAAATAAACAGTTGGGTGCCAGTGGTTCACGCCTATAATCCTACTTAGAAGGCTGAGATCTGAGGATCACAGTTCTAAGCACTCTTTCTTAACTCCAATAAACTATGCACAAAAAGCCAGAAGTGGCACTGGTGGCTCTCACAAGCTGTAGAGCCTTAGCCTTGAGCACAAAGAGGCTCAGGGACAACGCCCAGGCCCTGAGTTAAAGCCCCAGGGCAGGGAAAAACAAAAAACGAGAACCAAGAGCTGGCAGTGAACAATGCTTGTTATCCCAACTATGTACAATGTGTAAACAGGAGGGCTAGCCAACGGAACAAAAGAGAAACCCTATCTACAAAAGAACAAAAGAGAAACCCTATCTAAAAAGAACTGAACGTCTGCCTGCTGGAGTGCAAACTCCAAAAGAAGGAAACCATCTCCTTCCCACTGTGTATACACAGATTAACATGGTACCCACCTCACAGAACAGTTAAAAACCTTAAGCGGAGGGTCCGGGGTTGGGTGTACTGGGGTTTGAACTGTACACTCAAGTGCTCTACCCCTGGAGCCACAGCTCCAGCCCTGAAGGATGAAGCCACAGAAGCTGGGAACTATGAAATGAGGTGTGGAGAGCTCGTCATCAGTAAGGCTCAGATCGCAGACTCCGTCAGCCCGGAGGCTGAGCAGGGGGCCGGGCGCTGGTGTTCACCTCTGTAAAACCTGAGGGCTGAGGACCGTGGTCCAAAGCCGGCCCAGGCAGAAAAGCCCCCATGGTCATCTCCGAGTAACCACCAGAATCTGTAGGGGGCGCTGTGGCTCAAGTGGTAGCAAAAGAAGCCCGGGGCCAGCGCCCGGCCCGAGGCCAAGGGCGGACACCTCCCGAGTGGCTCCGGCCGCGTGGAGAACACGGCAGAACACACGGCGGGTCTGGAGGTGGACGAGCAGGGGACACAGGACTGACCCACCCTGACGCACACGTGGGCAGCCGCCAGCAGGAGAGGCCCGCGGAGGCCGGAGAGGCTGCAGGAGGCTGAGCGGAGCCCCGGCCCCGCCCACCCCGCCA
>NW_012267218.1:2010946-2036511 GCF_000151885.1 Dipodomys ordii | reverse complement strand
GGCGGGGGGCTGCCGGGCGCCGGGGCCCGGCCGCTCCTCCTGGGCCGGGGGCGCAGCGCTCTGAGGGAGAGAGGCCCATGAGCACGGCCGCGGGCGCCGGGGCTGCGCACCCCCACAGCCACGACACCACCAGGCCTCTGGTCACTGGGAACCAACAACGCCAGTCCCACAGGAACCCCGAAATACAGCAAGCCACGCCACGCCACGCCACGCACGGAGACTCCCGCTACGGTGACACAAGGGGCCAAGGCCGCACACACACCAGCCCCACGCCGGCCCCAACGTGGTCCAGCAGTGCCAGGAAAACACCCACCAGAGACCACGGGACAGCACAGCACAGGCAGGACCCTGGGCGGGAGGGCGCGGGCCTGTCCCCCCACCCCCCTCCCCTTGTCCCCCCCCTCCACCCTCCCCATCCCTCTCCATGCGCACGCACCAGCGGCAGGTCCATGAGCACCTGCATGCCGTCCCCGGGGCCCATGTGGGCCACGTGGTTGAAGTTGGTGGGGTTGGAAATCATTTTGGATCTCAACTCCGGATCTCTGAGCATCTCTCTGTGCAAAGGAAAGGGCCTGAGTGCGGGAGTGCCGAGTCCAGCCCCCCCAAGCACCCAGCGCCGGCCAGGGGAGGGGACCTCAGAGCATCCAGTGGAGGATTCCCAGAGCAGGCCAGCCAAGGGGTTCCCCAGCGCGGGCCACACGGACGGGACCCCCAGAGTGGGCCAGCGGAGGGGTCCCCCAGCACGGGCCACAGGGAAGGGGACCCCCAGCGCCGGCCAGCGGAGGGGACCCCTCCCACCACCCCCGCCCTCACCTGCGCTGCTGCAGCCGCTCCTCCTCCGGCACCTTGAAGACGAAGCGCCTCTTGCTGCGAGTCCGGAGCATCTGCTTCTTGCTGCCATCCGAGGTGTCTGGCACGTTGAGGACTGTGCCTGGGCGGGGAGGGGGGGTGGGCAGGGCAGGCGTGAAGGGACCCTCCCCCAGCCTCTCCCTCTTCTCCCCCTCCCTCCCTCCCTCCGCTCCCCCTCACCCGAGGACCGGCTCCGGAAGTAGATGAGGCGGGCAGGCTCGCAGCCCAGCAGGTTGAGGCTGCCCTCCGCGTTCAGCGGCCGGATCTGCGGGGACCAGAGAGGCCACGGGCGCTGGATGGGGCAGGCACTGGGTGCACAGGGGCGGGCGGAAGGGGGGCACCAGGGAGGGGGCACCGGGGCTGGGTGAGCAGAGGGGACCCCACCCGCCTCACCCTCCGCAGGCCGATGGTCTGCACCCACTCCATGGAGCACACGTCGAAGACATCCACACCATACTCGCTGTACACCGTCACGTGTGAGGGGCTGCGACCTGCGAGGGGCGGGCCGTGAGCAGGGGCTCCTGTGCCCTGCTGTGCCCCCCCCCCGTGCCCTCTGCAGCACAGCCTCCTGCGGTGCCTCCCACCGGACCCCCCCAATGCCCCGCGAGAGGCCAGCGCGGCTGCAGCACCAGGTCTCAGCTCAGACAGAGCACAGTGCTGCAGGCACGCCGAGGGCCACGCTGCCAAGCAAAGGCTCGGGGTCAGGAAGCCAGGTAGGGCTGGATGTTTACACTAGCAAATCCGTTTTTAGAACGAGTGTTCAGGACACCACAGCTCCGCCCGGGCGGGCCCCGGGCTTCCTCTCCCCCCAGCCCCGCGGCACTGGGTCACAGATGTCCCAGACATCCCTGGCCACGGTCCGCGAGGTATGTGAAACTGAAGAGGGCAGTTAGGGCAGCACTGCCACCCAGCCCAACCCCCTGTCATGGCCCGGCCCCACACAGCACGGCTTCAAGGAGAGACTGCAGCCCAGACACGGGCCCATTCGCCTCTACCCAACGCAATGCCCACAG
Source organism: Dipodomys ordii (assembly GCF_000151885.1). Classification (NCBI taxonomy): domain Eukaryota; kingdom Metazoa; phylum Chordata; class Mammalia; order Rodentia; family Heteromyidae; genus Dipodomys; species Dipodomys ordii. The sequence goes on along the minus strand of NW_012267218.1, from coordinate 2,034,649 downwards.
AAAACGGATGCACTTAAAAAGCATCTGTCTCTAGCACATTCCAACCCGACTATGCAATCATCCTCTCCTTTAAGTACAAAAAAAGAAGAAAATGATTCCAGCCTGCAGGTAAGATGCAGCCCCTGTGTCAAACACCTCGGAGTTAGGCTCCAGGCACACCCGCAGTGCCATCACCGAGTGAGCTTTCGGAAGACCAAGCTCCGAGTGGGTGCCTACAGTGCAGGCTTGATCAATGATGATTAAACGCCAAAGCTCCAGGGGTGCACGTGGGCCTGCACGCCAGGGACGGCCAGACCCCAGCGCCAGCGCCGGCACCGGCATGGGGCTCCTGCAAGCACCGCTCCGGCCTCAATGCTACTTTCTGCCCTTGCCAATTCCACAGCTGGAGTGACATACGCGTTGCGAGGGGGTGAGAGGAAGGGGGGGGGCAGCCAGGATCCCCGAAGAGTGCACGCGGCTGCCAGGGTCCTGGCACGGAGAACACGGCAGAAAACGGCAGCTCTGGAGGCTGGCAGGGCGCGGAGAGGCGTGAAACCAGGCAGGGGCACAAAGGCCACGACCGCCTCCTTCTGGGGGCTCTGACCCTTGCTTGGCCCCACCTGCATGCGGCGTGTCAGGACGCCGTGCGCCAGCTCTGCTGTGCTGGGCACATGCCAGCTCAGCAAGGCCCACTGAAGGCCGCACAGGCTTTAGCTTCAGGTGCCAGCACACCCAAAGGCCGAGTCCATGCTGCGCCTCACTAGCCACCCGTTCCTGTGCTGACCTGTCCCCCGGCGCTACAAGCCCTGAAAAGAGACAGAAGCAGGCGTGCAGCGCAGCAAGCTCTGTGGAGCGCACGCCTCCCTCGAGGGCCGCACTAGCTTCTCGTGTGCCGCCCTCCGCAGTTGCTTATTATTATTTTTTATCGTCAGCCATGGGGCTTCAACACAGCCTGGGCACTGTCCCCAAGCTCTTTTGCTCAAGGCCAGTGCTCTACCACTTGGAACTACAACGCCATTTCCAGTTTTCTGGTGGTTAACTGGAGATAAGAATAAGTCTCAGGGCTGGGAAGGTGGCTCAGTGGTAGAGCGCTTGCCTTGCATGCATGAGGCCCTGGGTTCGATTTCTCAGCACCACATAAGCAAAAAGAAAAAAGCTGGAAGTGGCGCTGTGGCTCAAGTGGTAGAGCGCTAGCCTTGAGCTGAAGAGCTGAGGGACTGCACCCAGGCCCAGAGTTCAGGCCCCATGACTGGACCCAAAAAAAAAAAAAGAATAAGAGTCTCACAGACTTTCTTGCCCAGGCTGGCTTTGAACCACAATCCTCAAATCTCAGCTCCTGAGTAGCAGGGATTATAGGCGTGAGCCACCAGAACCTGGCTCAGCACAGCTGCTTATTCTAACCACATTGCACAAGCACAGAGCAACTGGCACCACACGGGCACAGCAGCACCGCACGGGCGCAGTAGCACTGCAAAGGCACAGAGCACCGCACGGGCGCAGCAGCACCGCACGGGCGCAGCAGCACCGCACGGGTGCAGCGGCACCTCATGGGTACAGAGCACCGCACGGGCGCAGCAGCACCGCAAGGGTGCAGCGGCACCTCATGGGTACAGCGGCACTGCAAAGGCACAGAGCACTGCACAGGCACAGTGGTACTGCATGGGCGCAGCGGCACCTCGTGGGTACAGGGGCACCTCGTGGGTACAGGGGCACCTCGTGGGTACAGGGGCACCGCATGGGTACAGCTGCACCTCGTGGGTACAGTGGCAATGCACGGGCGCAGCGGCACCTCGTGGGTACAGGGGCACCGCACGGGTGCAGCGGCACCTCGTGGGTACAGAGGCACCTCGTGGGTACAGGGGCACCGCACGGGCGCAGCGGCACCTCGTGGGTACAGGGGCACTGCACGGGCGCAGCGGTACTGCACGGGGACAGTGGTCCTGCAGTCCACCTGAACACCAGACCTCTAGCTTGTTCACACAGCCCTGTACGTTGGTTCTCTACGAGGAATGCCTTTCAAAGAAAGGAACCTTCAGATCATCTGTTGGGTGCACCCGAGTGCCCACGGAGCCCCCAGCCCCTGGGCTCCGGCGGAGGAGTGGCTGTGCCTGGGGCCGCTGGCAGGCCGGGCAGGCACAGTGGCCAGACCCCGCACTCCTTGGTGGTGTCCGGCCCAGGTCTGGCCCCCGTGGCCAGGCCGCTGTTGTCCTGTGACAGGGAGACAAACCAAAGCAAAGGGAATGCAAGCCGACTGCCGAGTAGAGCAGCAACAGAGAACATATACATACTGCAGGCAACGGGAGCCGCAGGCCACATGAGCTCCTGCCTACGCGACCTCCGGCCTTGAGGGTCCACGTACACTCCCATGTGGCTGAAGCAGAGCAGGTACTCCTCACTTTTGAGCTCCACAGCGCACAGAGCATCGAAAGACTGCTGCGAGAGGAACGCAAGCGAGGGGTCACTGGGGTTCACCAGGTCCAGGGGTGGCCCGTCCCCCTGGATGCTCAGCAGAGAGAACCCAGAAGGGTAGCCGACACAGAGCCTGTCCTGGAGCACAGCCATCCACTGCACGTGTCCCGGAGCCACGAGCTCACTGAACTTTCTATGGAAAGGCTTAGTTCTCTGGATCTCGTAGCAGAGGATGAGCCGCTTCACGGCCACAAACAGGCAGGTGCACGCGTTCTTCCTCAGCACGGCGGTGGTCATGAGCTGGCAACCTTTGGTCTCCGGGAGCTTCATGTCGAAGCTGCCCTCGGTGCCGTCCAGGCAGGCCCAGGGGTAGAGGTGCACATGGTGGTTGCGGCCACACAGCAGGATGACGATCTTCTCCTTGGGCGCGAGCTCGATCTGGTACACCTTCTTACAGTCGGCAGCACGCACGATCACTGCAAAGAGGGCACGTTGCGAGTGGCCGGGATCGGGCTCCGTGGCAGCTCTGCGAGGGCGGAGCCCTGTCTCGTGGGGACAGGGCCCTCATCCTGCCATCCCGGTGACACTCCATCTGCCCCGGCAGCCGGGCTCACGCGGCTCACGGCTAAGGCAGACGCCCTGCGGGTGGAAACCCAGGCACTGCGCCACTCCTCACCCACCCCTCACCGCCGCTCGCCAGGCCTCCAAGGGAGAAAGAACTTGGCTGCCCCAGACCCCCACAACAGGTCCAGAACTGGGGCCGGGGCCTCGGAAATCTCAGCCTCTGCCTATCTAGTCCTCTGCCCGGGCTGCGGGGTAAGGCTGGGTGGGAGACCCCACCTCCCCTGGCTGGCCAGTGAGCCATGCCGGGTGTACGAGGACCCCATCTCCAGGAGACGCTTCAGCGCACTAGGAACCGCACGGTTCTCAGGTCTCCATCCCTGGCCTGCCCTCCCGGAGAGCCCACACCAAACAAGGGCTCGCCGCTGGGTGAGGCACGCAACGCCCCCGACCACCGTGCCCAGGCACGGTCAAGGCCACACAACAGAACCCACGCCTGCACTGCCTGCTGTGTGCCTTTCCTTTCCCTGGTGCAGTCCTTGGGCATCCAAGTGACTCATGTGCCCGTGCTTGTCCCCGTAGAGCCTGCCACGCGGTCTCTACTCACCGTCGCGAGCGAGCTCTATCACGTACAATCCCTCTTCCAGGCCCACGGCCACCCTGTCTCCATCTGGGGACAACAAAGACGGGGCTGTGAGCCTGTTGCTACGTGCAGCACACAGCATTTGCACATGGGGGGGGGGGGGACCAGCAGGGGCGTGGCCTAAACCTGCTCCAACTCTCGGCAGCATTATAGAACTCCCTCCAGACCCTGCCTCCACGTACCCACGATGGCGGCGGCCAGGATGCCCTTGATGAGCGGCAGGGAGCTGTCGTAGGCCTCCTGTGGCACGTGCACCAGCTGGTTGCGCAGCCGGTTCTTGTGCAGGATGGCCTGGAGCCCTTCCAGAATCCCCACCCACTTCCTCTTCTCATTCTCGTTCTCCGTCAAGATGAGCAAAGAGCTGGTCTTAGAGGGGGAACCTAAGAGAGAGGCCGTCACCTTCACGAGAGAAAACGAGAGAAACAGCAGAGAGAGTCAGGTCACAGCGCGGCGCTGTGCAGCGGGGTCCGGGCGCCAGCGGGGTGGACAGCCTCAACGCTACGATGCTACTGCACAGACGCGGTCTGCAGCACTGCTACTGAGACGGCTCGGGAAGTCCTTCCTGGCCGGTTTCCACACTCTGGCAAACTGCCTAGTGGAACACTGCTTTCTTGAACACTCTTTGTGTGTATCTGTGGGACTGGGGCTCGAACCCAGGACCTCAAGCTCTCTTTTGGCTTTTATGCTCAAGGCCGGTGCTCTACCATTTGGGCTGTCCCCCCTTCCCTCTTTCTAGCTTTCTGGTGGCTGAGGTAAGAGCCTCACAGACTCTCCTGCCTAGGCTGGCTCTGAACTGCAGTCCTCAGCTTTCAGCCCTCTGGCACCTGGCTATAATGAAAAGTTACTCTTCGAGTGTGATTCCGGGAAGGTAACACACGCTGGCTTCCTGTGGCGCTCACTGGGTGAATCCAGGAGAACAGGGTGCTTGCTTCCACAGTCCCAAATGATACTTGCACCATCACACAGTGATAGCAATTTGGATCTGTGTGTGTGTGTGTAAGAGGTTGTTTCTGAATAAATGTGACTTACCAAAAAAAAAATCACTCTTGGACTAATTTTGTGGTTAACCAAATTTTGTGTTCAACAAAACTTCCCAGTGGCGGGTGGGAGGGTGTGGAGCGCTCACAGCTGACAACCCCACAGTGCCCAGCACGAGGCAGTGCGTGGGGACCCGACAGTCGGACTCAGCCAGCTCCCAAAGCAGACAGTTTGCACAGCATCTGCCAGAAGCTCCTCCAGCGCGGTGGCATGGTGGCTGATGAGGGCCCCCAGGGCGGCGCCGGCAGCCTGTGTGACGTGTGACGTGGGGGAGGGGGGAGGCGGGGGACAAGAAGCACGTGGCGGGCTGAGCAAGCCACAAGGACTCCCTCACAGAGCATGCGCGGCTCACAGAGCCACTGATTCTACCTGTATGGGTCTCTCAGGATTAATAAAATGGGCTCTGAAAGCTAGAACGGAAGAAATAAAAGAAACTCCTACCCTGAATATACAAGGAATGTCTCGGCGAGTTGCATGGATGACGTCCGAAGCCAGAACGGAGCTCACTGAAAACTCTTCATCTCTGGCAAGAAAGCAGCACTCAGAGCTCCAGGAAGAACAGCCGCCCTCCCGGTGCCCTGCTGCCTGGGCCGCCGCCGGCGCAAACCTCTCAGACTCCACGGCTGGCGAAGGCCGAGGGCAAAGCCCACACTGGACGCCACCGTGCTCACCCGCACCCCGTCTTCTGAGGTGCACTCAGGCAGTCGCCCCTGCCCAGTTGTGAGCGAGAGCACACACATGGAGCCGGCGGCCCGCCAGCTCTGACACGCTCCAGAACCTGCGCACCGTGCCTGGCACAGGCAGAGTTCCGGCTCAGACAGCAGCCGCGGCACGGGCTCATGCCAGGCTGGGGCACATGCACGCAGGTGCCCTCGAGCCAGGCCGTGGAGAGAGGAAGACACTGGCAGCCAGTTCTGATGGACCCACGCGTGCTCTGTGGCTGTCCCTGGGGAGCTGCTGTGGCCCCAGGCTGAGTGCCAACCAGACATGCCTGCCACCCAGTGTTGGGCAGAGCAGACCTGCATGTCCATGGCGCTGGTGTGGGCACAGCATTTTGTGCCATGGCCTGAGCACGCCCTCTGGCATGCCAGAGGCAAACTCTGGCCGCCTGCGCCTTCATTCTGGGAGTCGGGCAGGCATGTGAACCTGACAGGAGGTAGAGGGTGGCAGCCAGGCCACGCCATGGCTCGCACGGTGGAGTCGAGGCCACAGCGTCAACCTACTGCAGGGAGAGGTAGAGACAGCACATGCTGCCGCTTTTCTCAGGGCCCCTGTGGTTATTGCTCGTTCTCGGCACATATTTTTTTTTTTTTTGTCGGTCGTGGGGCTTGAACTCTGGGCCTGGGCGCTGTCCCTCAGCTCTTCAGCTCAAGGCGAGCGCTCTACCACTTGAGCTACAGCGCCACTTCCGGTTTTCTGGTGGTTTACTGGAGATAGGAGTCTCACAGTCTTTCCTGCCCGGGCTGGCTTTGAACCGCGATCCTCAGATCTCAGCCTCCTGAGTAGCTAGGATTACAGGCATGAGCCACCGGCGCCTGGCCTCGGCACATATTTTTATGTAACATGCCCGACAAGATTTCTACACAGAAATACCCAAAGCCAGAACATCGTATCGTGTTATTTTGTTTGTTTGTTTTGGGTCCAGTCGTGGGGCCTGAACTCTGGGCCTGGGCGCTGTCCCTCAGCTCTTCAGCTCAAGGCTAGCGCTCTACCACTTGAGCCACAGGGCCACTTCCGGCTTTTTTCTTTTGCTTATGTGGTGCTGAGGAATCGAACCCAGGGCCTTAGGCATGCAGGGCAAGCGCTCTACCACTGAGCCACCTTCCCAGCCCCGTATCGTGTTCTTTTGAAGCAGTACAATTCTTCTAAGGAGATGAAGCTGTGTTACAGGCTTGATTTGCCTGACTCATTTACACACTCATCGGAGCAGGATCTAGAAGTGAAGCACAGTTCACAGAGCAAACATCTACCTGAGGTCCAGGACCTGGCTGGCAACAACGCCGGGCTGTGCGGCCTTGCCCTCGGGCAGGTCGTACAGGAAGAGCTTGCAGTCGCACACCACGGCGTAGGCCCTCTGCCAGCCCTTCTTCACGCCCGTGGGCTTTGGCACCTGCAGACAAGAGGCGTGTTCTCTGGGGCAGGGGGCAGGCAACACGCACCCGGGTCCACCTCCAGCTGTGGGGCTGCCCCAAGCACGGCTCTCAGCCTCTTGCCAGGGGAGTGGCCAGGCCGTGCTGGGTGGGGTGGGGCGGTACTGGCGCATCGTGAGAGGAAGGGCTGGCTGTCAGCACACAGCGCGCTGCCCTCGGCAGGGTGGGCGCGGGCGACGCTCTGTGTGGCACCACTTAGAGCTCGCGGCTGACGCCAAGTCCCGAGTGCACAGTAGAATGCGTCCCGGGTTCGGGGCGCTGCTGGTCAGGTCAGACAGCTATGGAGCTGGCCTGCAGCCTCTCCCAACACACACGCCAGGCCCACATCAAGAGCGACTGGTGTGCGGCCACGGCCTATTCCTCCGGGACTGCAAATGACTCGGAAAACCAGCCATCCAGGCTGCGAGCAGCGCGGCCCCTCCCTACCTTGACATAGCCTTTGTAGGCGGTGCCGATGCCTCGCTGCACGTCCACGCCGAGGGGCCTCTTGGACTGCTCTGGAGGAATGGGGCACACCTGGGGGGCGCTGTCCTTGCAGGCCGCGTGGCAGACGAACGAGCACACTGCAAGTGAGGGCCGGCTCGTGAGGTGCAGCCCACGCAGCACAGCTGCCACGCCCACGCGGGAAGCCCGAGGGCCCAGGCATGGAGAGGTCCTCTCTCAGCTGCACCTCAACACGGGAGCAGCCCTCACAAGGAAGAGGAGGGAGGGCACACCTCAGGCTGTCCCGTGGGGTCCAGAGCACGTCCTCCACCACGCAGGCCAGTGTCCACATCTGCCCACAACCCTGTGAGGTTCCAGGCAGTGGGCACGAGGCGTGCATGCCAGTGCACAGAGCCCATCAAAAAACTTGTGACAGGGCTGGGAAGGTGGCTCAGCGGTAGAGTGCTTGTCTAGCATGCATGAAGCCCTGGGTTCCATTCCTCGGTGTCACATAAACAGAAAAAGCCCAAAGTGGCGCCCTGGTTTAAGTGGTAGAGCGCTAGCCTTAAGCAAAAGAAGCTCAGGCCCTGAGTTCAAGCCCCAGGACTGGCAAAAACAAAACAAAAACAAATCCTGACAAAGTGACAAAAGAAAAGGCTTCTGTGAAGACAACAGAAAAACTGCTTCTGCAGAACCCTTCTACAAACGACCTGAGGTCAGAGTGAATGGGCTGCCGGGCTGTCAGCAGATCCCAGCACAGGGTGAAAATAATGGCCAGGAGAGAGGGGGGTGAGGGAGGGATCACAGGCGTAATCCTACTCAGGAGGCTGAGATCTGAGGATCATGGTTGGAAGCTAGCCAAGGTAGGAAAGTCTGTGAGACTCATATCTATCAAAAAAAAAAGCTGAAAGCCTGGGTACTTGTGGCTCACACCTGTAATCCGAGCTACTCAGGAGACTGAGATGTAAGGATTGCGGTTTGAAGCCAGCCTGGTCAGGAAACTTCATGAGACTCTGATCTCCAATTAACTAGTCAAAAACTGGAAGTAGAGCGGTGGCTCAAAGTGTTAAGAGTGCTAGCCTTGAGCAAATGAAGCCCAGACCCTGAGTTCAAGCCTCAGAACAACTCCCAGGCAGGCCTGAGGACGGCCTGGTGGAATAGGCCAGCGCGGCCTGGCGCCCAGCGGAGGGCCGGAGGCCTGGCCCGCGCGGCACTCACCCTCAGAACAACTCCCAGGCAGGCCTGAGGATGGCCTGGTGGAATAGGCCAGCGTGGCCTGGCGCCCAGCGGAGGGCCGGAGGCCTGGCCCGCGCGGCACTCACCCTCAGAACAACTCCCAGGCAGGCCTGAGGACGGCCTGGTGGAATAGGCCAGCGCGGCCTGGCGCCCAGCGGAGGGCCGGAGGCCTGGCCTGCGCGGCACTCACCCTCACAGGCGTAGCCCTGTCGGATCAGTCCTAGCATCAGCGAGGTGCAGTGGCTGCACTGGGTGGGGCTGGAGAAGGACTTGATGGTGAACTGATGAGCTTTGGGCTGTGGAGAACAAAAAGAACTGATCAGTTTGCACTCCTAGCCATGCGCAAGGCTGAGATCCGAGGGTCCCAAGTGGAAAGTGGCGAAGGCAGAAAAGTCCATGGGACACTGGATCCAGTTAACCAGCAAAAAGCTGGACGGGAGGTGTGGTTCATCAGCTGTGACTGAACAAGCTGACAGCAGGACCTTGAATTAAGTTCCATTATAATTACCCCCCCACACACACACCCCTCACTCAGGACCAGGAACCAAGACGTGATTTTTCTGCTGTGATCAATTTATACCCAACTTTGCCATTATCTTGAAATGTAGCATTTCTCTGCAGTGGCCAAGGCTGCCATGGGGCCTAGGCAAAGCCCAGTCCACACGCTGCCCCACTGAGACCCGCCAGCACAGCCGGGCGCAGCTGCAGGACTGTGTGTGAGCAGATGCCTGTCACAGCACACTCCTTACCTAGGCACCAGCACTGGCCGGCTCTGGGAGCCCAGTCTACCTGGAGCAGCTCTGAGCAAGTGACCAGGACAGGACAGTTTGTACAAGCAAAGCCTGGGAAGACCCCGTGCCCTGGTGGGGAAGGCCAGGCTTTCGGGGTGACCATGGGAGAGGAAGGGGCGAGGCTGGCTGGAGAGGATGATGATTATATTTGGGGTTTTTTTTTGTTTTTTGGATCCGGTCGTGGGGCCTGAACTCTGGGCCTGGGCACTGTCCTTCAGCTCTTCAGCTCAAGGCTAGCGCTCTACCACTTGAGCCACAGTGCCACTTCCGGCTTTTTTCTTTTTGCTTATGTGGTGCTGAGGAATCAAACCCAGGGCCTCAGGCATTTAAGCAAATGCTCTACCACTGAGCACCTTCCCAGCCCAAGGATGGTGATTATAAAGCCTCCACCTGGTGACAAAGCAGACAGCTGAATGGACTTTGGGGCGGGGGAGAGGAGGGCAGGAGGCAGTACAGGGGAGGCTGGAGGCCAGCAGGGAGGAGGGGCGGCCCCACTGTCACCGGCTCTTACAGAGCTGCATCTGGGAAGCACATCTTTCCACACTATGGTCTCCCAAGGTCCCTGGTTTTTTTGTTTTTGTTTTTGTTTTTTTTGGTCATAGGGCTTGAACTCTGGGCCTGCGCACTGTCCCTCAGCTCTTCAGCTCAAAGCTAGTGCCCTTACCACTTGAGCCACACCAACACTTCTGGTTTCCTGGTGGTTTGTTGGAGATAAGAGTCTCACAGGCTTTGCTGCCTGGGCTGGCTTTGAAGCGAGATCCTCAGATCTCAGCCTCCTGAGTAGCTGGAATGACAAGCGTGAGCCACCAGCGCCCAACAGTCCCTGGTTCTCCAAGACCCTAAGTCCAAAGCCAAAGCTGATGTTCCTCTGACAAGGTCCCTTCCTGTCTCCATCCAGGCTCCAGCAGCCGAATCTACTGCTCAAAGCACGGAGGCTGGGCTGCCACGCCTAGCCCAGGGCCTGGACACAACAGGAAAACTTAGTCTGCATTAGTGTTTAGAGAACGAAGACCAACCCCAAGGCCTACAACAAGGCGGGGATGAAGACATGGAGGCACTTGTGTTGGGGGAGAAAGCATCACAGCTAAGCACAGACAGATAATTATCAACAAACATGGAAAAGGACCAGACAGAGGAGAGCCCACCAGAGACTGCACGCAGACAGCTTTCAGGGGCACACACTTGGGTGGCTTTGGGGTGAAAACATGCTATGCTGAGCAACATGAGGACCCTAAGGTGCACACAAAATAGCACACCCTGTTCACACACACTTTTATTTTTTTCCTCGCCAGTCCCAGAGCTTTATTACTCAAGGCTGGAGCTCTACCACTTGAGCCACAGCTCCACTTCCAGCTTTTTGGTGGTTAATGTAGTTAAGAGTTTCACAGACTTTCCTGCCTAGGCTGGCTTCAAACCACAATCCTCAGATCTTAGCCTCATGCGTAAAGATTACGGGCCTGAGCCCCAAGTGCCAGGTTGGAAGGAGATCTTTAAGAATTGACATGCGGGCTGGGAAGGTGGCTCAGTGGTAGAGCGCTTTGCCTTGCATGCCTGAGGCCCTGGGTTCGATTCCTCAGCACCACATAAGCAAAAAGAAAAAAGCCAGAAGTGGCACTGTGGCTCAAGTGGTAGAGCGCTAGCCTTGAGCTGAAGAGCTGAGGGACAGCCTCCAGACCTAGAGTTCAAGCCCAGGACTGGCAAAAAAAAAAAAAAAAGAATTGACATGCCACCTACCTTTGGTCCAGACAGGGTGAGGGGCTGTGCGTTGGGCAGGGGCAGGGCGGGCGGCCTCTGCGGGCGGGCCATGTCCTGGGAGGCAAGCGGGCACGGTGAGCACCACCAGCTCGGCTCTTGGCTGGTGGCCCCACTAGGGTTTATTTCCCTCTAGAATGTATTAATAATGAACGTCCTGCATTTTTAATTTACTACATTGTTGAAACACCTGCTGCAGCCTCGTCATCAGCTGATGTGCTAATGGAGTCTGAAGGTAGGGGGCAGGAGTCTGGTAGGGGCGCACACAGGGTGACACAGGGGCTGGCCGGGTCAGCGGGGCTCCTCCAGCGGCATGGGTGTCACACAAGCACCCACATGGGCACACTCAGGGCACCAGCATTACCTCTTGCTGTTCTGCACTTGCAGCCACAGAAGCAGAGGTCACTTCCGGCTTGGAGCCTTGTGTTTCTGGTTCACTAGCCGAGCTGCCCTGTGTAAGAAAAGACAGCATTCCTTACTTACCAGGCAGGCCAGGGCCCTCCTGACCCATCCGCTCCCCTCCCAGCTACCCTCTGTCTTGGACCACCACCCCCGGTGCTCTAAGGGTCCGAGGAGAATGTGGGCAGGTAGAGTGGGGAAGCCAATATCATCCCACAGGCGAGTGTCACCTGTCACCTCTAGCGCACACCCGCATCACCTACTTGCCTGGCCACGGTAGGCAGACACTGGGAAGTGTGAACCCTTTGCCTCTCAGATGCACGCTGGTACTGGGGCTTGACCTCAGCCTTGTGCTTTCTCTTAACTTTTTTCACTCAAAGCTGGTGCTCTATTACTTGAGCCACACCTCTACTTCTAGCTTGTTTACTGATTGGAGGTAAGAGTCTCTGAGACTTGCCTGTCTAGGCTAGCTTCCAACCTCATCCTTGCCTGGTGCCGGTGGCTCATGCCTATAATCCTAGCTACTCAGGAGGCTGAGATCTGAGGATCCCGGTTCAAAGCTAGCCCGGGCAGGAAAGTCTGTGAGACTCTTTTTTTTTTTTTAAGGTTGTGGGGCTTTAACTCTAAGCCTGAGCGCTGTCCCTCAGCTCTTCAGCTCAAGGCTAGTGCCCTACCACTTGAGCTACAGCGCCACTTCCAGTTTTCTGGTGGTTTACTGGAGATAAGAGTTTCAAGGACTTTCCTGCCCAGGCTGGCTTTGAACCGCAATCCTCAGATCTCAGCCTCCTGAGTAGCTAGGATTACAGGCGTGAGCAAACAAAAAACAAAACAAAACAAAAAAAACCTTCTCCTCAGATCTCAGCCTCCTGAGTAGCTAGAACTGCAGGTGTAAGCCACTGACACGGGGCAGTCCCAGCCATTTTTACCTGACCTGGCACCATCAGACTAACCGGTCCACGCTTCTCACTACTCCCGAGAGCTAGAGTCCTGGGACCTGTGAGCCAGAGCACACTCGTGTCCTATTCCAGCAACACAGAGCTCCAAAGACGTTCCTCAGCCTTCCATCTAACGCCAGGGTCACCTGCACAGCTCCCATAGCCGACTCCTGACACACACTGCCGCCCCACAACACACAGCTGCGTTCCGGCCCAGACAGCACTCTACACTGCCCTGGTTCCACACCAGAATCCCATGGGCCCAAATCAGGCTCCACCCCAAGGGCTGTGCTCTACCAGGCTGTGTAAGGAGCCCCTGTGTAAGGAAGGCAGCACCCGACACCACTGGCCGGCAGTGGTGATCAGGTTAGAAACGCCCCACAAGGAAGGTGCACCACGGAGTCAGCGCCGGGGTCTGAGACACAGAGTACTTCAGCTGTGCAGAACCCCACGAGCTGGGTAATGGACAAAAGGGTGCGAAGGGAGGAACGTAGGGTGCTGTCTGCGGTTACTTCCTCCCAAGGTGCTAGCAGAAAGGACACAGACAAGGACAGGTCCTTGGTGCCACAAACAGGAGGAACCGAAGTGGCCACTTCCCCTCAGCAGCACAGCAGGGGGCGGCCGAGAGCCTGGCGTGCTCCGGCCCGCTGCTGGCGCTGCGGGGCTGGCTGCACCCACAGCGGGGGCTCGGCCCGTGCCCCCAGCTGCTCACAAGCCTGGCTGGACGCTGTGGGTGGCAGAGCACCCTGATCCACGCAGCCCATGGCTGTGGCTTGCTGGGGGCAGGACCGACTGGAAACCACCGCCCCGGAGCTGCCGTCTGTGGTGAGAGCCACAGGAAAGCTGCTCTCTCCCTGCCTGGGACGGAGCGGCTGCCAGCCGGGCCCTCGGGGTCTGCGCGCAGGGAGCAGCCACTCTCACTGCCCGGCTCTGGACACCACCTCAGCACGGGCACAGCCACGCCGTGAGCGCTCGCTCGTGTGGAGGAGCGCCCTCGCCCGCCCTGCAGAGCCCCGGAGGGCAGGTGCTGTGCCAGAAGAGGATGGCAAGGAGCCCCGAGGGCACACTGCCACCCCGACCTCTGGCCGTTGACCCGGCAGGAGCCCCAGGCGCAGGACGCGGCCAGGACGCAAGGAAGGACGCATGCGCTCAGCAGGGTGAACCGCTGCCTCTCCCCCTCATCCCGGGAAAGCATGCTGTGCAGGGGAGGAGGGCGAGCCCGCCACGGTACACACACGCCAGGTGGGGAGCGCGCACGCGCCGCCCGCCGTTCCCACTATCTTGTCCAGGCCACATTCTCTCAGTAGAAAGGTGGAAAAGCAACAGCAGGAGTGCACCGGAATTTCTATCAAGTCGTGGCTACCACCTCCCGACTGGCTTCAAGCAGCGGCGTAGACCACGTCTCCCTCACTGCTTCCGAGAAGGGGAGCAGCTCTCCTGCCTCACTGAACGCCGCCAGCCACGCGCAGCCACACCTGAACAAGAACACCTGTCCTGTCGCCCAGGCGGCCGCACGGGCAATGCCACCCAACAAAGCTCCACGACCAACAAAGCCCCATCACCCAAAGTGGCTGCCAGGCCAAGGCGTGGGCCAGTCACTCACCAGCCACCTTGCCTGCTACCGAGGACACACAGCAGAGAGACAGGAGTGGCAACGGGACCGGCAGTTGCCATTAATGTGCTTTCAGTTACCCAAACACTCGCTACACAGCCAGTCCCCAAAGGCTCGGAGCACGCATGTCATCAAATGAAAGCGCTTCGCTAGGGCAGTGACACTGCATGCGTCTCTGGCTGTCCCCATGTAGCAGCCCAGGCCAGCTGTGTGGCCCACACCACAGCTTCACTTTCTAGTCCGTCAGTCAAAGAAAATTCTGTGGTTTTTAATTTACATAAATGCATCTGTCACTTTAAAAAAGACATTACTAGCCAGGCGCTGGTGGCTCATGCCTATAATCCTAGCTACTCAGGAGGCTGAGATCTGAGGATCGTGGTTCAAAGCCAGCCCAGGGAGGAAAGGCTGTGAGACTCTTTATCTCCAATGAGCCAACAGAAAACCAGAAGTGGTACTGTGGCTCAAGTGGCAGAGCGCTCGCCTTAAGCTGAGGGCAGAGTTCAAGCCCCATGCCCAACCAAAAAAAAAAAGAAAGAAATTACTCACCCTAAATGTCAGATCATGTGCCAGAGGCGCAGTGTTGAAATACTCAAAGATGGAATCCTGGAAATCTGGAAGTTTGAGCCCTGCAAGAGGGATGGAAGTTAAACACTGGTTTCCATTGTAAACAGCATGACTAGGATTGCAGCATCAGCGACAGGCAGGCGAGCAAGAGAACCAACATGCCCAGCGCTCAGAAGCCTCTAGAAAGGAGGGACGAAGGCTGTTAGCCACGGATTAGAAGCAAGAAGGTTTTGACACACAACTGGACAGAGAACCCCCAAACAGCAGAGACCTTGTGAGCCAGAGCCACGTGGAACCAAGAAAGAGTTCCAGTCGAAAGAGAAAACCAGGAGACGCCTCAAACTGCAGGTTGGAGCGAATTCCAAAGAGACCAACTACCAGAACAACTGAAATGAAGCCAGGCACAGTGGTACACACCTATAGTCTAGCTACTCAGGAGGCTGAAGTGGGAGTGTCAAGAGTTTGAGCCCAACCAAAGTAACAATCAGAACCCATCTATAAAACCTAAGTAAGCCAGGCACCAGGGGCTCATGCTTGTGATCTCGATTGCTCAGGAGCTGAGCTCTGAGAATGGAAGTTGGAAGCCAGCCCAGGCAGACAAATCTACAAGACTCGTATTTTCCATTAATCAGCAAAAGCAGGAAATGGAGGTATGGCTCACGTGACAGAGCACCAGCTATGAACTAAGCAAAAGTGCCAGACCCTGAGTTCAAGCCCCAGTACCAGTGTATGAACACACATGCATAACATGTGCACACACATGCATACATGTGCACACACATGCACATATGCACACACATACACAAAACCTTGTGAGGATTAGGGTAAAACACTTGTGGCCCCTTGAATTAATTAGTCAGAAAGTGCTGGGAGCCAGGAATGAGTAAGACCAATATAAAAACTGACACACAAAAACGGAAAAGGCCGGGTGAGCTGTCAGCCGTTACAGAGCATCACATGCAGCACAAGGACCGGGGCTGACATCATTACAGAAAAGAAAAAGGAACAGAATGCACAAGACCTCAGGGTTTGTCCCCAGCATCACATGTTGAAAAATAAATAAAAAGAAGCATTCTCTGAGCAAAACAACAAATCCAAGCAATGTCAAATCACAAAGAATATCTGCAGCGTACATCACCAATATATCAAAAAGCTTCTCAGCCGGGCGCCGGTGGCTAAGGCCTGTAATTCTAGCTACTCAGGAGGCTGAGATCTGAGGATCATGGTTCAAAGCCAGCCCAGGCAGGAAAGTCCATGAGACTCTTATCTCCAATAAACCATTTAGAAAACCGGAAGTGGCACTGTGGCTCAAGCGGTAGAGCGATCACCTTGAGCTAAAGAGAGCAGGGACAGCGCCCAAGCCCAAGGTTCACGCCCCAGGACCAACAACAACAACAACAAAAAAGCTTCTCATACCAACTAAGACCCTAATTCTATGCAATGAGTCAAATAAAGCCCACCCCAGACGCTTTCACCCACTCAGGGAGAAGTCCACTTGGACCCAAACCACTGCCCCAACAGCCACTCCTAGAACTCTACTCCAAACTAGCTGGAGCACGAAATTCTGCCTGGCTCCTTGGAGCAGCTCGCTCAATGAGGTTATCTGAGGCACAGTCCTAATGTGCAGCCTCCAGGGAAGCCCAGGCTTCCCTCAAACTCAATCCCCTGGCCTTGGCCCCCAAGGGCCGGGAACATGGACAGGTTCCACCACACCTGACTTTTTTTTGAGACAAGGCTTCAGTATGTAGCCCAAGCTTGCCTTTCACTCATAATCCTCCTGCCTCAACCTCCAGAGGTCCGGGTGACACGTATGCCAGCACGGGCCGGCCGCAGCGCTGGGCACAGCACGCACAAGGCTGGCACGCAGTGTGGAGCACACCCACGCAAGGCTGGGGCTCATCTCCTGCTACACAACCGCCAGAGCACGCAGCCTTCTGCGTGACCCAAACACACAACCATACCTGTAACTGTAAAAGTAACTCCACACAAAACCATACCCAGTCTCTGCTTCGTTTTCAAGGTAAACAGAAGAATAACGAGATGTAATTACCTTTGTACAAGGTATCTTTGAACACACTGTTCCAAATTTTTGACTCTGAAATTATGCAAGTACTTTACATATCTAAAAGAAAAACCTATTAAATCTAAAAGAAAATCATGCGAGGCTGGGAAGGTGGCTCAATGGTAAGAGTGCTTGCCTTGCATGCATGAAGCCCTGGGTTCGATTCCTCAGCACCACATAAGCAGAAAAACCCGGAAGTGGTGCTGTGGCTCAAGCGGTCGGGCACTACCCTTGAGCTGAAGAGCTGAGGGACAGAGCCCAGGCCCAGAGTTCAGGCCCCACAAGCAGCAAAAAAAAAAAAGAAAAGAAAAGAAAAGAAAAAAAGCTTTTAGGGGCTGGGAAGGTGGCTCAGAGGTAGAGTGCTTGCCTTGCATGCCTGAGGCCCTGGGTTTGATTCCTCAGCACCACATAAGCAAAAAGAAAAAAGCCGGAAGTGGCGCTGTGGCTCAAGTGGTAGAGCGCTAGCCTTGAGCTGAAGAGCTGAGGGACAGTGCCCAGGCCCAGAGTTCAGGCCCCACGACCGGACCCAAAAAAAAAAAAATCATGCAAAAAAGATTGATATTCAATCATTCAAATCCTTATTTTAATTACCAGTGTCCGCTCTGAATTTTTCTTCCATCTTTTTCTTCAGAATTTCCATTTCTTCTAATAATTCTCTGTTTTTGGCTTCGGAATCCTTTAGTTTACTAAAATGAAAGGTGAATTGTGGTGAGTGTGCTGAAGGCCTGAAGGTGGGGGGGGGGGCACCCTGGGCCTGTCCACTGTGCGTGAGGACCCATATCATCTCCAATATTCAAATGTCGTGACCTGGCCGGTGCCGGTGACTCAGGAGGCTGAGATCTGAGGATCATTATTTGAAGTCAGGCCGTGAAGGAAAGTCCTTGAGACTTTTATCTTCAATTAGGCACCAAAGAAATCTACAGGTGGAGCTGTGGTTTAAGTGGCAGAGTGCTGGTCTTGGGTGAAGAAGCTGAGGAACAGTGCCCAGGCTGCGGGCGAGCCCCAAGCCAGCACCAGCCATGACTTGAAGCCCCAGCGGCTCACACCGGACTCCCAGCTTCATGGGAGGCTGGGAGCTTCAGGGTCGTGCCCGGCTTGATGCCAGCTCAGGCAGATTAGTTCCCTGAGATTCTATTTCAAAGATAATTAGCAAAAAACAGGACTTGGAGACAGGCTCAGGTGGTAGAGCCAGCCGCACAAAAGCAAGGTCCTGAAGTCAAGCCCTAGACTGTCTTTCCCTCCCCATCAGTGGTGGTGTGGGTAGCACCTGGTGTTTCTGACACTCTAAAATGTTGTTCCAGATCAACCTGACCCCACGCAGCCCAGATCGCCCGCCATCAGAGCTGTGGTGGCGGGGCGAGCTGGGCCTGGAGGAGGGCGCAGGGCATGTTTCTCTAGCTCATACCCATGCCCCGGTGCCGTTTGTAAAATGGAGACAAGAATACCTGCCGCGTGGAGGTGTGCAAGGGTCACAGGGCTGGAAGCACCCAGTTCCCCTGGGCTCCCAGCCACAAGGGCAGGACATCTGGGACGCCATCACTACTGGTTTTCAGGATTTGGGACTCGAGATCTACCAATGACCAGTGAAGGCAGAACAGCCTCTGGGGAGGAGGGGCAGACCCGCAGCTCACAGAGAACAGCTCTGGGCTGAGGCACCTGCAGCCACAGCTACCAGCACTCATGTCCTCATTCTTCCTTCTCTCTCTCTCTTTTTTTTTTCCTTGTCCTGGAACTTGAACTCTGGGCCTGGGCGCTGCCCCTGAGCTTTTATTTTTTTTCTCTAGGCTAGCACTCTACCATTTGAGCCACAGTGCCACTTCTGGCTTTTTTTGAGTAGTTCATTGAAGATGGGAGTCTATGGCCTTTCCTGTCCAGGCTGGCCTCCAACCATGATCCTCAGATCCCAACCTCTTGGGCAGCTGGAATTACAGGTATGAGCCACAGCGCCTAGCTTGCTTGCTTATTTTTTTTTCTTTTAAATAGTACTGGGGTTTGAACTCAGGCCTCCACTGCTTGAGTCACAATCTATGCTCTTTTTTTGCTTATTTTTTTCAGACAGAATCTACTACTTTTTCCCCCAGGGCTAGACTCACAGGTGTCCTACCCACCTCCTGCGTAGACAGACACCACCACACCTGGCTTTTCTGGGGGTGGTGACAGGGCCAGAGGACAAAGGTCTCATTATGTACCCAGGCTGACCCTGAACTCATGATTCTCCTGCCCTGTATCTACAGGGTTGAAACTATAGCAGTGTGCCCCCACACTCAGTTCCCTGCTATTTCAGTGTTTGTGTTTGTGTATGCAGGTACTGGGATTGAACTCAGTCTTGGTGTGTTCACTCAAAGCCAGCACTTAACCATTTGTGCCATGCCTCCAGTTCTGGCTTTTTGCTGTTCAGACAGTCTCACAGATTTGGCTGCCTGGGCTGGTTTCAACTGTGATCCTCGGAGTTCACCCTCCTGTGTAGATACAGTTACACATATGAGCCACTGTCATGTGCTCATTATTTTTTGAGAATGCTAGTCAACTCCTCCACAGGTCAGATGCTTTTGTACATTCCTCCAATCAGTCCTTACTAAGCACCTACTAGGTGCCACACCTTTCTGTTCCTCTGAGCTCTTCCTGCCTTCACAACACTCCTACACCAGGCCTGACAGGCTGAGGGCGGGTCCTGGGGCTGTCATTCTCCCACAGGACAAAGTACCTTTCGAAGGAGAGGTTCGAGTCCTTGACCTTCCTCAGCTCCTCCTGTACAAGCTGCTTGGCACGGATCTCCGCCTCCAGAGCAGACTGCAATTCTAGCCGCGCTGACATGTCCAGCTTCTGACTCCGGCGAACTTTCCAAAGCGGATCCTTTCACAGTGGTTAAAATATCAAAAACACATCACAAGCTATTTGTTACATAAAATGAATGTAAGCAAATAATTCATGTTTTTCTAGTCTTAAACCTTTATGGTTATATTTAAACATCAGACCTATTTCGTAACCTTTATTCTTTTTCAGTTTTCTAAATGACAGAATTCAGATCAGCTGGCCTGACGGCAGGGTCTCACCCCAGCCCGGGCTGCAGAGAACCTGGCCTCCTAACTCCTGGGATTACAGACAGCCGGCTTCTTTATTCAGCATTCTCGCTGAGCTCTGGAGGGTCCTGCCGTCTAGAAGTGTTGTCCCGCATTCCTTCCAAGCCTTCCTCGAGCACACTTGCTAGAGTTTCTTACTTTCTACCCATTACAGAGTCGAGTAGATAAACAAAGCTCCGGAGGCGGAGCCGGGGCTGCTACTTGAGCCACCCACGGAGCCCGTGTTCAGTCGTCACTGGCTCAGCATGTGGCCTAGCTGATACCTGTTCCCCAGTGGGCTGACCTCTGTCTGTCTCTGAAATCTGAGCGGCTCGGGCTGGGGGGGGGGGGGGCAGGGGCGCATTCACACAGAGAACAGCTCCACTAAGGACCCTCGCTGCAAGCACACTGGATTGGGAAGACCCCTACCAAAGTTCTGGACCCCAGACTGGAACTCCTCAAAGTCTCCAGCTCCTCCGTCATCTTTGAGGCCAGCGCCTGGAGGTAGCCGCGGGCGTCCTTCTCGTCGCTGACCCTAGGTGGGAGTACAGGCTTGTCTTACACACCGGGCCGCGGTCTTTCCTGGGTCTCGGGATTGTGACTGAGGGACACTTGGCCTGGTGACGTGGAAGTGCTCACTGCTTCAGCCAGCGTCCTGGGAGGCTCGGCCCAGAAGGAGGGCTGCCCGGGGCAGTGGGCAGCCACAAACAGTGTCCGGCCGCCCGGCACGTACCACTGAATGATCTCTGCGATCTGCGCCTCCCAGTGTGCCACCGACTCCTTCTTGGACGCCGCGTCCTGCAGTGCATCCTCCAGCTGTCTGTTTTGGGCTGTGAGTTTATCCACAAAGGAACAAAGCTGAAATTAAACAATTTCACCAAATCACGGGTTAAACTGGCACTCCTTACCGGAAGCTGGAGGTTTTTGTCATTGTTTTTCCCAACTAAGCTAGGGACTTGTGACTAACTTAAGTCACATTTCAATTCAGATCTAACCCTAACAGTGACAGAGCTAGTAACTTCAGTTCATTAGCCATCTCTCACTGGATGAAAACGTCCCATTTAAAAGACCAAAGAGAGACAGGCACTGTTGGCTCATGGCTGTAATCCTAGCTACTCAGGAGGCTGAGACCTGAGGATCGTGTTTGAGGTCAGCCTGTGCAGGAAGACTCTTACCGTCAATGAATAACCAGAAAAATGAAGGGTGCTGTGGCGCAATGTGGTAGAGCACTAGCCTTAAGCTCAAGGACAAGCTCAGGTCCTGAGTTCAAGCCCCATGACTAACAAGAATAACAACAAAAAAGACCAAAAACATTTCAAACTAAAGCTACCAAAGACTCAAGGGTAAAAACACTACCAATTCTCCACACAGTGACCACTGAGATAATTCAAATGACCTTTTCGTTTTCAGCAGTTAATTTCTTGTTCTCGTCAAACAGCATTGCCCTTTCCCGCTCGTACTTGTCCTTCACGGTCCCCACTGCCTCCTCCATCTCGTGATGCCTGAGGGAAGGAGAGCGGGTGAGGAGCGGGTGCAGGCCCAGGCTCGCTCGCAAGCCGGCTCCAGCGCGCAGGGAGCGCGTTTCACGTTCCGCTCCCGGAGGCTTACCGCTCTCGTCTGGATTTTTCTAACTTGTCTTTCAGCACCAAGATTTCCTTCTGCAGGGCCATCTGCTGGCTTTCTGAGTCGTGCACCTCCTTTTTCACGTTCTTCACTTCCAGCACGTGGGAGGCCTCCCGTCGGACCAACTCCTCCTCATAAAACAGCACCTTCTTCTCCAGCTCGGACTTGATTTTGGAGATCTCCTGCTGGAATTCCAGCGTGGCCCCTGGCCCCCGGCCGCCCTGCTTCATCTACAGACACACGGGAGCAAACAACACATGCCCAAGTCTGATTGCGGCCCTACAGTCTGTCCACACCGGCCACACCCCACATTCATTCACCAACAACATCCCTTTTAGGGCTGTTGCATGAAACATTCTGATGACTTGGGGTGACACCAAAGTCCCTGATTTCATGGTTGGCAACTGAAAGCAAACCACAGGATAAATGACAAGACAGGAGTAAAAGGCGGCAATGGCACTAGGCAGGCTCCATGTGGGTCTGTGGCGCATGGGAAGGTGTGTGGTGGAGCTCCGAGGCAGGGCGGCAGCACACGAGGCCGCAGAGCATGCCACGCGGGGACGGTTGGCATGGAGGCGCACTGCATTCGGGCAGGCAGAGGGAGGACGGTCACAGCACGCAGAGGCCTGCAGGCAGCGTGGCCAGTGGCTGAGCAGGCAGAGCTGACAGCAGCACACGCAGCATGGAGCTCGGCCACACCACAGGCAGGAAGGCCACTTCTCTAAGGAGAACTCAAAGACCCTGGCCGCCTTCCCATACCCAGAAGCAGGACGTGGGCACTAGCGCTTCTTCAGAACTCGGTCAAGTTGGGGCTGGGAAGGTGGCTCAGTGGTAGAGTGCTTGCCTTGCATGCCTGAGGCCCTGGGTTCGATTCCTCAGCACCACATAAGCAAAAAGAAAAAAGCCGGAAGTGGCGCTGTGGCTCAAGTGGTGGAGCGCTAGCCTTGAGCTGAAGAGCTGAGGGACAGCGCCAGGCTCAGAGTTCAGGCCCCACGACCGGACCAAAAAAAAAAAAAAAAAAAGAATTTGGGCAAGTTTAGGAAACTGGGGTGTACCGACTAGGAAGGTGGCTCAGTGGTAGAGTGTTCACCTAGCATGCATGAGGCCCTGGGTTCGATTCCTCAGCACCACATACACAGAAAAAGCCAGAAGTGGTGCTGTGGCTCAAGTGGTAGAGTGCTAGCCTCGAGCAAAAGAAGCTCAGGGACAGCGCCCAGGCCCCAAGTTCAAGCTCCAGGACTGGCAAAAAAAAAAGAAGATGGGGATGTAAGGAAGTTATCAGCCGAAAACGTACCACAACCTACTATGTACGCCTAAAACTTCCACACGAGCAGAACCGACCCAGATTTTAAGTACTGATGCCTCGCACAGGCGCGGCGGGGCGGCTACCTTGAGGGCCTCGAGCTCGCTCTCCATCTGCTTGCAGAAGCTCTCGCTGTGCTCCCGGAGCTTGCGCTCCTTGGCGGCCTCGGCGACGGCGTCCTCGAGCTGCAGCTCCAGCTGCAAAGACACAAGATCTGCCTGGGGTGGACGCAGCACAAGCCCCCTGGCCGCAGCACTCTCCTGAGCCACCCGCCAGGCACAGGGTTCTGGAAAGATCCTGTGGTGATTCACCCCCCACTGAGACACACCCTAGCAGGGCCAGCTGGCCACAACACAAGACAATAGATCCCTGGAGACGGAATTTCAGGAAAGGAAACCCAAGTATCGTCTCAGTGGACGAAGCCCGGGCACTGTGCATGCTCAGGAAGGGCTCTGCCGCCGGGCCACAGTCACATGTGGAACATGGGTTCTTTTCTAAAATCAAAGTCAAAACCCCCTCAAGAGAAGAGACAGCAGCCAGTACCCCATGCTACCATAACCCAGCTTCAACCAGTGGCATCCTGCTAAAGGCCAGTCTGCCTTTGTCTATGGAAGCAAAGCCAGGACCTCTCATTTCACCTATAATTCCTAGGATTCTAGTTAGCTATAATTACAAATGTGTACAAGAAGAAAGCAAATAGGTCCTTAGAGCTAAACACCCCAGATCCTGACCTGAAAGACACAGTGTGCATCCATGCTGGAGTCCATCAAGTGAGTGTGAGCAGAACTTGTACTAGCACTGCTCACGCTGTTACTGAGCAGGTCAACACTCAGGGGAGCAGTGCACACTCGGGGGGAGGGTGCCGGTCTGAGGCGTGCCGTGACCCACCCCACCCTTACCAGGCCCCACTTGAGAGCCAGCTTCTTCCCTGGACACAAGTGAGCAAGAAAACAGGAAAGAGAACCCGGGCTAGATACTGAAATGAACAAAAATATCAGGAATGCTTTTCCATTCTTATAAATGGATCTCAAGAAAATGGTACTTACATTAACATACTTATTACTGTCCTGAAAAGATATTTTTTAACAGCCTCTTCAGTAAATGGTGCTGGTAAAATTGGTTAACTACTTGTAGAAAACTAAAGCTAGATCTTTTTTTTTTTTT
>NW_012267218.1:1986754-2009241 GCF_000151885.1 Dipodomys ordii | reverse complement strand
TGAGGCCCTGGGTTCGATTCCTCAGCACCACATAAGAAAAAAGAAAAAAGCCGGAAGTGGTGCTGTGGCTCAAATGGTAGAGCGCTAGCCTTGAGCTGAAGATCTGAGGGACAGCGCCCAGGCCCAGAGTTCAGGCCCCACAACCGGACCAAAAAAAAAGAAGAAGAAAAAGATATTTTTTACATTTCTATACAGGATAATTTTCTACCAGAACAAAATCCCTCAATAATTTCCCAGAGTATTGAGAAGTGCTGTGCTGAGATGAAAGGTTTCAGAGCATGGGGGGTGGGGGGTGGGCAGTAACGAGAGGAGGAAGGGAGGAATGACACAATTGAAGAGGGGGGGGCTGGGAAGGTGGCTCAGTGGTAGAGCGCTTGCCTTGCATGCCTGAGACCCTGGGTTCCATTCCTCAGCACCACATAAGCTGGAAGTGGCACTGTGGCTCAGGTGGTAGAGCGCTAGTCTACAGCTGCAGAGCTGAGGGACAGCACCCAGGCCCAGAGTTCAGGCCCCAGGACCAGACCGAGGGGAGCAGGGATTGAATTGGAGGGGCGTGGAGCTTACTAGGCGGGTGCAATACTGCTGAGCCACGCCTCCAAGTCTGTTTTTTGCCAGTTACTTTAGAAATGGGTCTTCTTGCTTGCCACCTGAGTGTGAGCCAGGCCTCAGTCTGCCTACTCAGGCTTCTGTCACGGCTGGATCAGCTGTGCGCCGCCCATCCAGGCCCCTTCACGGAGATGGAGTCCCTGTACTTTCCTGACAGTCCCATCCTGCTCTAAAACATGTTCTCCAATCTCAGACAACCAAACAGGTTGGAGTGATCATAGCCCACATTTGAGAAATCTCTCCTCAGCTCCATCAAAAGGGGCTGGAGGTGTGGCAGACCTGCTCATGTGGGGAATCCCATCTCCAGCACTGCGAAGATTAGGAGCTACAAAACAAATGCTCGCAGACCAAAGTAGCTGGCTTCACATAACACTTAGGATCCACTTAGAAAATGCAGGCCATACAGCAGGCTTTCCAGGCCTGCCTCTGTCCCCATCTGGAGCAGTACCTCTTTCCTGAACTTCTCAGACTTGCGCATGTCCTGCCGCATGGAGTCGATTTTCTGCATGGCCACCTCCATCTCCTCCTCCTTGTCCCGCAGCTGCCGGGTCACCTTCTGCTTCTGGGAGCGGAGCTCTGCCATGCGCTCGTTCAGCTCCGAGAACTCCTGCAGGGCCCGCTTCCGCTGCTGGTGAGCCTCCTTCAGTTCTTTGGTCTGGGATTTCAGTCGTTCTGAAGCTTCCACCAATTGCTGAACAGAAGAAAATAATACAGTTTTTTGTTTGTTTTTGTGATTGTGGGGCTTGAACTCTGGGTCTAGGCGCTGTCCCTCAGCTCTTCAGCTCAAGGCGAATGCTCTACCACTTAAGCTACAGCACCACTTCCGATTTTCTGGTGGTTTATTGGAGATAAAGAGTTTCACGGACTTTCCTGGCCGGGCTGGCTTTGAACCAAGATCCTCAGATCTCAGCCTCATGAGTAGCTACGATTACAGGCGTGAGCCACTAGTGCCTTGCTAATTATACAAGTTTTAAACCTGCAAAGGTCTAGAAAGCTAGGAGCTATTTCCTACTGTAATAAAGAATAACATATTGCCAGGCGCCAATACCTCATACCTGTAACCCTAGCTACTCAGGAGGCTGAGATCTGAGGATCCATGTTCAAAGCCAGTCCTGACAAGAAAAGTCTGCAATCACCAGCAAAAAAAAAAAAAAAATTAAAAGTGATGGAAATGCTGGCTATAGATTATAATTATGTACCTAAGAAAGAACCTACTGGGAAGTTGTAGAGTGCTTGCCTTGCATGCATGTGCCCTGGGTTCGATTCCTTAGTACCATATAAGCAGAAAAGGCCGGAAGAGGCTCTGTGGCTAAAATGGTAGAGCACTATAGCCTTGAGCTGAAGAGCTGAGGGACAGTGCCCAGGCCCAGAGTTCAGGCCCCACAAAAAGAAAGAAAAAAAGAAAAAGAAAGAAAGAGGAAGGAAGGAAGGAAGGAAGGAAGGAAGGAAGGAAGAAGCCTGCCTTCATTTGTTATTTTTGGTGCCAGTCCTGGGGCTTGAACTCAGGGCCTGGGCACTGTACTGGGCTTTTTTGCTCAAGGCTGGCACTCTACCACTTGAGACCACTCTACTTCTGGCTTTTCAGTGGTTAAATGGGGATAAGAGTACCACAGACTTTCCTGCCTAAGCTGGCTTTGAATCACGAGCCCCAGAGGTGAGTAGCTAGGATTGCAGGCGTGAGCCACTGGCACCCAACTGAAAATCTAGCTTCTTGGAATTAGCCCCTTACTTCGCCCCCAGCCACATACACAGCCTGAACCCAGTCGGCTGGGACTGCAGGCTGTGCCACAGGTCCATACCAGGAAAGACCGCACTGCGTAGAGACCAGGGCCCACCCCCCCATTGTGCCTACGTCACCCTCCTGCACAGAGAGGGAGGCACGGACAGGAAGTTCCCAGCCCCCTGGCCCGCTCTGAGAGGCCATGCCACACCGACAAAAATCACTGCGGGTGCCAGGACCACCCGCTGCAGACCATGAGTTCAACCGGACATAATTTAGAAAGCATCAGCGCACTGGTGTGAAGCATGGCGCCTGACGCCTGACAGGGCGCCGTGGGAGGGCTGTCCCCGCCAGTACACAACCGTTTTTCTTGTTGGTTGTGGGGCTTGAACTCTGGGCCTGGGCGCTGTCCCTCAGCTCTTCGCTCAAGGCAAGTGCTCTACCACTTGAGCCACAGCGCCACTTCTGGTTTTCTGATGGTTCATTGGAGATGAGAGTTTCACGGACTTTCCTGCCTGGGCTGCCTCTGAACCGTGATCCTCCGTGAGCCCCGCCCCAGCCCCACGCCACCTTGTGCAGCTCCTCCTTCTCCTGGCGCGCCAGGCGGTGCTGCTTCTCCAGGCCCCTGAGCCGCTGTGTGGAGTCCTCGTGCTCCTGCCTGAGCGCCGCACTGTCCTCCAGCTGCCGCTCCAGCCGGTTCGAATCTGGAAAAAACAAGCCACATTCCAGCCGGGCGCTGGTGGCTCACGCCTGCAATCCTAGCTACTCAGGAGGCTGAGATCTGAGGATCGCGGTTCAAAGCCAGCCCGGGCAGGAAACTCTTATCTCCAATAATCCACCAGAAAACCAGAAGTGGCGCTGTAGCTCAAGTGGTAGAGTGCTCGCCTTGAGCTGAAGAGCTGAGGGACAGCGCCCAGGCCCAGAGTTCAAGCCCCACGACCGACAAAAAAAAAAACAAGCCACATTCCTCTGTATGGGGCTGCATCCTAGCTTGGCTACCCACGGGAAAAGACTTGACAATTATGGGCTGGGAAGGTGGTTCAGTGGTAGAGCACTTGCCTTGCATGCCTGAGGCCCTGAGTTCGATTCCCCAGCACCACGTAAGCAAAAAGAATAAAAGCCGGAAGTGGCGCTGTGGCTCAAGTGGTAGAGCGCTAGCCTTGAGCTGAAGAGCTGAGGGACAGAGCCCACACCCAGAGTTCAGGCCCCACGACCGGACCCAAAAAAAATACTTGACAATTCACACTGTCTTTTGATCAGAGTCTTTTCTCCATTCTGGTGCTGGCACACGCGTCCACCTGCCGGAGTCCTGCCCATATCGCCAGAGGACACGCGTCCACCTGCGGGAGTCCTGTCCATGTCACCAGAGGACACGCGTCCACCTGCCGGAGTCCTGCCCACATCGCCAGAGGACACGCGTCCACCTGCCGGAGTCCTGCCCACATCGCCAGAGGACACGTGTCCACCTGCGGGAGTCCTGCCCACATCGCCAGAGGACACGTGTCCACCTGCCGGAGTCCTGCCCACATCGCCAGAGGACATGCCGGAGTCCTGCCCACATCGCCAGAGGACACGCGTCCACCTGCCGGAGTCCTGCCCACATCGCCAGAGGACACGTGTCCACCTGCGGGAGTCCCCGCTGCGTCACCAGCCCAGTGCTGCCCTTTCTCAGGTGGACTATGGGGACAGTGGTCACTGACTCGGGTCTTTTTCCCACCAGAGTCGTGAGGTTCCTGCGTCCCCAGGAGTTGGCGGCAGCACTGGCCATGTGGGGAGCAGGCTAGAGCAGAGGCTTCAGGAAATTGACAGATAACCAGGAGCAGTAAAAAAGGTGGAGAAATGGGGCTGGGCCGCTAGTCACGGCAGCCCTGGCTCCTCATGCAAGAGGCCAGGTTAAAAACTGGGGACCAGTGGCTCACACCTGTCATCCTAACCACTCAGGAGGCTGAGATCTGAGGATCATGGCTCAAAGCCAGCCCAGGCAGGAAAGTCCGCGACACTCTCGTCTCCAATAAACTGTCAAATGAAGTCTGAAGTACAGCTGTGGCTCAATTGGTACCCTTGAGCAAAAGAAAGCTCAGGAATCCCGCCCAAGCCCACGGCTGGGTGCACGCATGCACTCACACACACACACACAGCCAAGTCAACTGTCAGAGCTAGACAGAGGAAAAGGGAGAGTGCGAGGAGAAAGCAGGAGGACTGCCAGCGCCAGTTAACTATGGCATTTCATCAGGAGAAGCCAGCAAGGCCAACAGTTGCCCTTCCCCTGCAGTACCCTGCAGTACTAGCAGCCGGAGTAATGCGCGCGAGGACACCTCTAATGCCACACTCCAGCCCTTTCTGTGTTGGGACAGGGTCTCACTGTTATGTTTGAACCACAAACCTCCTCTTCATGCTTTCTGCAGAGATAAGATTGCAAGGGCAAGCTACTGCACCCAACTACTAACGGAAATGGGGTTCTATAATCTTTTCCCCTGAAAATGGCTTCACATTTTGGCCTTCCTGAGTAACCAGAAGTACAGATATGAACAACCATGCCTGGCCTTTGGAGACATTAAC
This sequence comes from Dipodomys ordii, assembly GCF_000151885.1. NCBI lineage: Eukaryota > Metazoa > Chordata > Mammalia > Rodentia > Heteromyidae > Dipodomys > Dipodomys ordii. The sequence continues at coordinate 2,004,356 of NW_012267218.1, read as the reverse complement.
GGTCAACAGAACACACACCTGCCATTTTATTCTTCAGCCGCTCTATTTCTTCGTTCAGCCTCTTGATTTCCTTGTCCCGGTTTGCACCAACCAGGGCACGTGTGGAGCCATGCAGGGATTGCACGGTCTGGGTGGATTCTAGGGGAGACACAGCGTGAGCGTGGCCAGCCGCGAGTGCCTCCCACACAGCCCGGCCTGTGGCAGCCCACCCCGGCCACTCACCCTGCAGCTTGCGGCTCAGCTCCAGCTTCTCTTGCTCCAGCCTCCGGATCCTCCTCTCGTAAGCCTCGACCTGCAGGCTGCTCTCCAGACCCCGCTGCACGTCTTCGTCTTTGGTCAGAGTGTTGGACTGCATCATGCTCTTCAAGGAGCCCCGGTCGGAAAAACAGCTGTAGAGCAGAGCGACAGGCTCGCCACCCACCCCACCATCACTTCCTGGGGCGAGAGACAGTTTGCAAAGTGGCAAACAAAATGCCTGTGGAAAGCCTGCACTGCGATGGAGCCTGAACAGACCCCAATTGCACAGCTGTCATGCGAGGGAAGCTAAGCCCAGGTCTTCACCCACTCACATGGGAAAGCAGAGGGGGCCTGCCTGGTGGGCTGCAGGCAGGCTGCACACCGCACGGTCCTGGCAGGTGGTCAGGGCAGTGCAGGTTACCAAGGGCTCTGCCACTCATGGCGGGCTCGGGCAACATCTCTGGGCTCATCTTCTTGTCCTGAAGACTGAGCAGCCCTGTGTGGGGCCTGGGCGAGCAGACAAGCTGGCTGCAGCCACACCTGCCCTCTAAGCCACAGGGGATTCTGTCTGCCTAATTCTCGCCTGGGTGCAGGAGCCCTGTTTCGCGGGGAGCGCTTGGTCCTGGGCTGTGCGCAAGCACACAGCTCCGCCACAGAATGTCACCTATCACAGACGCCATCGTACGCCGGCCCTAACTACGTGTGCGTTTCTTAAGAACAGGAAACCTTCAAGGGACCCCACCCAGTCCTCTTGGTAAGATCTGAGCCTTCAGGCACGCACCAACGCGAGCGAGCTCGGGCCGCGCCAGCGGGGGTTGCAGGGCTGGGACAGGCCCGGCAAGGACGTACCTGTCGGTGGTAAAGGTGAAGCCGATGAATGGCAAGTGCAATCCGGAGAAACCTGCGTGAGCACCAGGAGGTAATACTTCCTGCGTGAGAACACAGACACAAATGACACCTACATCCAAACCAGTGAGCAAGAAGCTCCCAGTGTGGGGAGCAGGAGGGCGCTGCCCGGCCGGGCTTCCTGGGGTGCGGGCTGCAGGGGGCCTCGCCAACACAGCGGGCGCAGCCAGGACACGGACGCTGTCAGAAAGAGCACTAATGCAGTAACAGTGATACCAAACTTCTTGTGATTTTCAAGCCTTGCATGTACATTCTTGCTTACAGTTTATACAGTTCTTTGGTTTCCTCAAACACTAAATGTGACTTGATTTGAGAAGAGAAAAACTGAGGTTTCACCAAATGAAAGAAGAAATATCTTTACTACTAAATTTCTCATAGTAACATACTACCATTCACCATGTGCTCGACCTCTCCAACCTCTTAAACTGACCTTGAATGAGTTTGTGGCACGCACGTCTCCTTGGTTGCTCAGGTGTCGACAGGGAGAGACTTGCTCAGACCCCCACAGAGCAAGAGGACACACGCCCACGGCCCTCGCAAAGGGTCTGCCCAGACCTCAGACAAAATGTTTCTATGCTGTGTAAATACCTCTGCTTCTTTTTTTTTTCTTTTCAGTTTGGGTTGTCTTCTTTTATTTGGTACTGGGGATCGAACCAAGGACACTGCGTTTGGTAGGCAACACTTTACCACTGAGCTACAGCCCAGGCCTTTGGTTCTATTTTTTTTTTAGCAAAAGATTGTCTACCCGGAAATGTTTTTTCAAAACTCATCTACAGGAAGGTGCCTTGGGATGCTGGCCAGCTTCCGCTTGCTCAGACAGGTACCTGCCGGAGCACCTAAGGGTCACAGGGGTTCACATGACCATATAGTCGGTCTCAGCTGAGTGGATCTGGTGGCTTCCCACAGGGTGGCGGCGGGCACACAGCCCCAGGGTGGCGTGTTAGCCTGGGCATGTGGCAGGGATAGGGAGGCCTGCCACACCAATGCTGACAAGCCTGGGAGCAGAACTCTGACCTACCGCCCCGAACTCCTGCTATATGAAGACAAATGAACATAACCCCTGCGCTCTTGACAGAGACCAAGGCCATAAACCACCCAGGAATGGTGGCGGGTTCCTGACGCATCTACGGACGCCTGCCTTCATTCATCAAGGAGCCATGCCATAGCTGAAGAGAAGCTCTCACAACAAAGCGTGTGATGCTGCATGGAAAGGTATGGAAAAAAAAAAAAAGCTAAAAGGTTTCAGGTAAGTTCCAAAATAAAGCAGCACTGCCAGGTGCTGGTGGCTCACGCCTGTCATCCTATCTACTCAGGAGGCTGAGATCTGAGGATCACGGTTCAAAGCCAGCTCAGGTAGAAAAGTCTGTGAGAATTTTTTTTTTTTTTGGCCGATTATGGGGCTTGAACTCAGGGACTGGGTGCTGTCTTTGCTCACTTGAGCCTCTTTGCTCACTTGAGCCACTGTGCCACTTCTGGTTTTTTGTTTTTGAGTGTTTAATTGGAAATAAGACTCATGGGGACTTTTATACCTGGGCTGGCTTTGAACCAAGATCCTCAGATCTCAGCCTCCTGAGAAGCTAAGATTACAGGTGTGAGCCACTGGTACCTGGCTGTGAGACTCATCTCCAATTAACCACCAGAAAACTGGCAGTGGTGCTGCAGCTCAAAATGGTAGAGAGGTGGCCTTGAGCGAAATAGCTCAGAGACAGTACCCATGACCTTAGTTCAAACACTATGACGAACCAAAAAAAAAAAAAAAGTCTGGGAGACTCTTATCTCCAATTAACCACCTAAACACCAGAAACAGAGCTATAGCTCCAAGTTGTAGAGAGCTAGCCTTGAGCAAAAAAGCTCAGGAACAGCACTCAGGTGCTGAGTTCAAGCCCCATGACAGATTGAGGGCCAGAGGTAACACTAAAGACCAAGCTGAAGGCTACTGTAAAAGGTACACTTCCATGGAAAGAATTAATGCTTCGGGGCTGGGAAGGTGGCATCAGGCCCTGGGTTCGATTCCTCAGCACCACATAAGCAGAAAAAAAAAAGCCGGAAGTGGTGCTGTGGCTCAAGTGATACAGTGCTAGCCTTGAGCTGAAGAGCTGAGGGACAGCGCCCAGGCCCAGAGTTCAGGCCCCACAACTGGACCCAAAAAAAAAAGCAAAAACCAGAACAGTTTTGCAACCCAGGGATCTGCTAAGAAGCGCCTGCGCCCGACCCTGCTGGTACTCAGGCTGTGGTGAGGGCACAGAGGAGAACGTGACACGTACAATGTTTCTCAGCACGTCGTCATCCACGTCGAAGTTAGACGTGTCCGAGGGACTGCTCACATCCGGAATGTACGGTGCTTCCAGGTTTCGGATATTTTCCCAATTCAGACCTTCAAAGAAGGCATGTTTTTTGAAGTCCTCTATTCCGTTCTGCCCTAGCCGGCGCTCCCTGCTGCAGATCAGTCTCTGAATGAGATCTTTTGCTTCTTCGGAGACGTCTGTGACATGGGAAGGGAACTGAAACCGCTCCTGCGTGAAACCAGCAGATAAGAAGATATGCTCAGCTAAGGCTCAAGCCACGAAGTCCTTATTATTCTGTGGTTACTAAATGCAAATCAAAGCCAGTGAAGGAAGGCAGGGAGGAGAGGAAGGAGGGAGGAAATACTTGGTTGTGGAGAAGAACAAAAAGAAAAAAATTAGAGACTCTTATCTCCAATGCACTATCAAAATCCTGGAAGCATAGCTAAGGCTAAAGTGGTAGAACACTGGTCAGAGGTAAGTGCCCCAAGCCTGAGTTCAAGCCCCAGAAATGGCACACGCCATATACCCATGTGCACACGTACAAAGGGGAAATGAGAAAGGCAACATCAAGGTGAAAAATGGAAAGAGGAAAGAAATGAAGTCAGGAAGGATTCAGGCCCCACTGCCTGAGACCCCTGGTGCTGCAAGCCTGTGGAGGGACTGAGGAGCACGGCGGGGTCCTCGCAGTGACTCTGCGCCTCCCACCCACCCGGCTCCTCACTGCGCACAGGTCCCTGTCTCCCAGGTCGGAGCCTCCACCAGCCCTGGACGCCACCGCCCAAGGCTCTAATGCGCTTACCCTCTCTGCCCCGCCAGGCCTAACCTCCATTGTGTCTGCCTGACCTGACCTGACCTCCCCTCCCGCAGGCCTGGCCGGCTTCTAGAAGAGAGAGCGAGAGGGTGCAGCGGCTTACTTCGTGGTTCATGATCTTCCCGTAGGTCTCCACCAGCGACTCCGCGTAGAAGGGCGTTTCTCCGTAGAGCATCTCGTACACGCACACCCCCAGGGACCACCAGTCGCACTCCGGCCCGTACTTGCCCATGCCGTCCTCCATGGCCTGCAGGATCTCCGGGGAGATGTAGTCGGGGGTGCCCACCGCCACGGACGACTGAACCTGGGAGGGAGGGTCGCAGGGCTCTGAGCTCCCAGCATGGACACCCAGCCGCCGGCCTCAGAAAACGACCCAACCACGGAAAGAAGCAGGATGCTCAGGACTGGGGACCGGATGACAGAGCTGGGCGCGGCGGGCCCCTCTGGCAAGCCCAGGGCTTGGCAGGCTCAGGCAGGGAGAGCTTGAGTTGGGGCTGGCCATGCTGGCCTGGCTTGGGGACAAGTCTGAGCCAGGCCACTGGGTTCGGCCAGGTGACAGCCGGTGCCCACAGCCCTTGAGAGGAAGTCTAACTGGTGAGGAACTGTGTGCCTCAGGCTCTCCACCCTCCTCCGAGTGAGGACGGGGTCCTGCTAGGGAGGGAGCCAGCCTTGACGCCTGCTGCAGCACTGGTAATGACCTAGTGCGGGGGCTGGACACGCAAGGCCTGCACATGACCACGTCCACATGAGGCCCACACATGACCACGTCCACGCGCACACAGTGAGAGGGGCCGGACACTCGAGGCCCACACATGACCACGTCCACACGCACACAGCGCAAGGGGCTGGACACGCAAGGCCTGCACATGACCACGTCCACACGCGCACAGCGCGAGGGGCCGGACACGCGAGGCCCACACATGACCACGTCCACGCGAGGCCCACACATGACCACGTCCACACGAGGCCCACACATGACCACGTCCACGCACGCAGTGAGAGGGGCCGGACACGCGAGGCCCACACATGACCACGTCCACGCGAGGCCCACACATGACCACGTCCACGCACGCAGTGAGAGGGGCCGGACACGCAAGGCCCACACATGACCACGTCCACACGAGGCCCACACATGACCACGTCCACGCACGCAGTGAGAGGGGCCGGACACGCGAGGCCCACACATGACCACGTCCACGCGAGGCCCACACATGACCACGTCCACGCACGCAGTGAGAGCGAGGGGCCGGACACACAAGGCCCACCCATGACCACATCCACACATACACAGACACGGTTACACTTCACAAACACTTCCCCAGTAGGAATTTCCAACTCTCCCCTAAGGGATTCATTTTCTCAGTCTGCATAATCAACGTGGTTTCCTTATGACGCGTCAAGCGGAACGTTTAACCCCCTCCACCTACCCCGAGACCAGCCTCCAACAAAATACCTACAGTTCCATCGTCGTTCATCTTCAAGCACGAGCCGAAGTCAGCCAGGCGGATGTGCCCATTCACGTCCAAAAGGACATTGTCAGGCTTAATGTCTCTGTTGGTGAGCAAAGCAGACGTGAGTGAGCACCGGGGGCCGATGCCTTCCCAAGTACTGGTTCAACAAGCTGCGTGATTTGCAATGGCTGTGACTCGCAGGGAGTCTGGCCACCGCACCATGCACCACCACAATCTCAGACTTAATTCTATTTCGCCAGCCGGCAGAGCACAGATGGCAGGAAAAAGGGAGAAAGCAGAGGGACATCTAGAAAAGTCCGCCTCAGGTTGCGTGTCCTGAGGCCTGCGGCTGAGTGTGCTCACGGTGACGCTGATGGCAAACCTAGGAAATCACGAGATCCCAAAGCGTGACCACTGCACGGGATGTCTGATCCCCGCACTGACCACCAAGTGGTCTCACCACCAGGGGAACGCGGGGGGCGGGGGACCCAAGGGTCTGGGGTACCCATGGAGGGGGGGTCACATGAAGGAGTTAAGTCCTCATTTTAACCCACTGTCTAACAGAGAGCACGTGCGCAGAAAGACACCAGCACCACAGGCCTGTGGGTGGAAAAGATGTCAGTCTAGAAAGAGCGGCCAACGCCTACACTGGTAGATGGAGCTAGAGAAATCTGGGCAGGGTGGGGCAGGGACTGTGCTTTTGGGTAAACTCTGCACAACATCTGGACTTTTGAAAACCACAAAGTCTAAAGGTGGGTGGGAGGTGTGGCTCAGGTGGTACAGAGCCAGCCAGTGAGTGAAAGCAAGTGTCAGATACCAACTCAGTCTTGGACATTAATAAAAAAAAAAAGTGAAGCGAGGGGAGGGGTGACACTGTCCAAAAAAGACATGTGCTCCTTCCCTGACGCGCATCACTGTAATGCCTCTGCACACACCTTTATAACAACAATTTAAAAGGTTTAACTCAAAAAATAAGAATAAAAAAATGAAACTGAGGGGCTGGGAAGGTGGCTCAGTGGTACAGTGCTTGCCTCGCATCCATGAAGCCCTGAGTTTGATTCCGAAGAATCACATAAAGCAGAAAAAGCCAGAACTAGCACAGTGGCTCAAGTGGTAGAATGCTAGCCTTGAGCAAAAGAAGTCTAGGGACAGAGCCCAAGCCCTGAGTTCAAGCCTCAGGACTGGCAAAAATAAAAGGAAAGAAAAAGAAAATTAAAAAAAAAGAGAATAAGATGCAAAGATCATGGTTTGAGGCCAGCCTAGGCAAAAAGTTAGAGAGCCGCCAATCTCCACAAATAAACCAGGCATGGTGGTGTGCCCTGTGATCCCTACAGGACAGAAAACGAGGAGGACTGTGCTCCAGGACCCAACTGAACAAGTCAAGCAAGAAAGAACTAGGGAAGGAACTCGAGTGGCGGAGGAACTCAGGACAAGGTCAAGTTAAAACTTCAATACCACAAAAAATAAATTAAAAAAAAAACCAGTAAAAACAACAAAAAAGCGCAACAAAATCTGTTTTCCCAAAATTACTTCGGTCAAGACAAAAGTAGACCAGCTCCCTCCGCCCCTGCCAAAAACCCAAGGCGAAGATCACCGATGCCTCTGTCTCTAAGGAGAGGATGGTTTGGGGAATAGCCTCCCTGGAGGGGGGCTAGGGAGGGAGAACAGAGGGGTGGCACCCCACACCCTTGCAGGGAGCCCCCCATTTCCAGTGCAGAGGGAAGCCCCTCTTCCCGGGAGGCGGCTGCTGCAGGTGGAGGACAGGGAGGTGAGTGCCGGGAGGGGAGGGGTGCGAAGGGAGGTCGAGGCGGCCTGAGGCCCGCGCCTGGGGGACGCGCGGGACGCACCTGTGCACGTAGTGAAGCTGGTGGATGGAGTCGATGGCCAGCACCATCTCCCCAATGTAGAACCTTGCCATGTCTTCCGGAAGCTTGTCTTCAAACTTGCTCAGCAGGGTCAGCAAATCGCCACCAACGTAGTAATCCATGACCAGGTACTAGGGTTGAAGGAGAGCAGGCAGACGCGCGCAGTGGAAGCAGCCCACGCTCCCTGCCCCGTCTGCCCGCGCCACCCGCTCGCCTCACGGTGCTGCCGCGCTTTTCTTCTTTTTGGGGGTCAGAGGTAACTGGGGGGGGTCTGAGTTCAGGGCCTTGTGCTTACTAGGCAAGCACTCTACCACTTGAGCCATGTCTCCAGCCCTGTTTTCTCTTTTTTGCTTAGTTTTTCAGCCTTGCCTGGGCGCTGCCCCTCAGCTCTTCAGCTCAAGGCTAGTGCTGTACCACTTGAGCCACAGCGCCACTTCCGGTTTCCTGAGTGCTTAATTAGAGATAAGAGTTTCACAGACTTTCCTGCCTGGGCTGACTTTGAACCATGATCCTCAGATCTCAGCCTCCTGAGTAGCTAGGATGACAGGCGTGAGCCCTGACGCCCAGTTCATGTTCCTCCTCTTAAGGCTTCTCAGCATACTGAGATGAAGACTGCACTAACTTCTTGTTCCAGCTGGCTGGACTGAAGTAGCTGTGATTACAGGCATGAACCACCATACACATCATGTAGCAACTTAAGTTATTCACGTGGCAGAGAAAGCACTTCAATAAAAAATACATATTTATGGGCTCAGAATGTGGCTCACTGGTAGAGTGCTTGTCTAGCACGCATGAAGCCCTGGGTTCCATTCCTCAGTACCACATACACAAAAAGCTGGAAGTGGTGCTGTGGCTCAAGTGCTAGAGTGCTAGCCTTGAGCTAAAGAAGCTCAGGGACAGCGCCTTGGCCCCGAGTTCAAGCCCCAGGACTGGCAAAAAAAAAAAAAATCAGGAAATACATATTTCATCTGGAAAGGCTGAAAGTGCTGTGGTTGGAGAAAGTCTTCCGAGAGCTACTGAGCAAACACAGGAGCAGGACCCACAGCCCTCATCCCTGGAGCTGAGGCCTCTGGGCCAGCGTCACAGGGTGCTGGTGCTGAGCAAGGCGGCAGCAAGGGGGGGGGGGGCAGCATCTGCTCACGAGAGCACCGGGAGGGCGCCTGGGTAACGTGGCCAGCGTCACAGGGTGCTGGTGCTGAGCGAGGCGGCAGCAAGGGGGGGGGGCAGCATCTGCCCACAGCACAGGGAGGGCGCCTGGGTCAAGCACGAGTAGCCCCGCCCACCGGTGTGAGCGTCACCTAGAAATCTGCTGGGTGTGGGGCTCACACTTTAGCAAGAGGTACTGGATGCTGGAGAGAATAGGATCGTGGTCAAAGGTCAGCTAGGGAAAAAACAGCAAGACCCATCTCAAAGATGGAGTTGGGAGCGGTGGCTCCCACCTGCACACTCCTAGGAGGTGTAAGTTGGGCAACTGCAGTTTGGACTAGCCTGGGGAAGGCCCAGGGAGCCCACACAGGGCTGAGGCGGCAGTGGCTGTGTTCCTGCGTGGGCCTGCCGGGCAGCTGCATTGGCAGGAGAAATGAAGCCTGCCGAGGCCCGGCCGGCCACACCCAGCCTTTCAGGTTTAGGACACCTGGAGGGTCCCAAGAATGAAGTCCCACACAAAGCCACCACTCGCAGCCTGAGACCAGCGCCCGCGCCCTGCACTTGTAAGCTATTGTCATGTGTGAGGAGTGTGCACACGGGCAGCCCAGTGTCCTCAAGGCACTGTGAGAAGCCGGCGCCTGGGGAGGCTGGAGGGCCCGTGTCCTCCGATGGCACCACCTCGTGCTTTGTGATGGAGGTAACATCCTGCCCAAGCTGGCTCTGAATGGCGATCCTCAGATCTCAGCCTCCTGAGTAGCCAGGGTTACAGGTGTGAGCCAACAGTGCCTGGCAACTCTTTCTTTTTTGGTGGCATTATTGGGGTTTGAACCCAGGGCCGCACATTCATGCTTGGCTTTTGTGCTCTCAATGGAGCCACACCTCCATTTCTTTTTCTTTATTCTTCCCTCCCCTCAGGTCTCCTTCCCTTTCTTCCTTACGTGAAGTTAAGTTCTGCTGTCTCAATTCTCAAGTGCTGGGATTATAGACACACCCCACACCCCACACACCACACACCATTTGTCCCTCTCCCTGGTGGGGATGAAGGCAGGGCAGACAAGCACCCCAGCACAGAGCCACGGCCCCGCCCCAGTTTCCTTGTAATGCAATTTGAGTTAACAAACATTCCAAATTCCCGTTTATTTAAATGTAATATACCCAGAGAACAAAGTAACCCACAAGCTGGAGATTAGCTCACGGAGATCCTCAGCTCTCTCTAGCCACACACACGCTTTCAGCACCTGCCCCTTCTACGTTCTATTTCTTAAGGAAGTGCACAGGGGCAAAGGCATGGCAAGGCCGCAGAGGCCACGTACCAGGTAGTTCTCGTCCTGGAAGGCATAGTGCAGCGCCGTGATCCACTGGCTGTCCCCGTTCACCAGCACGTCCCGCTCTTCCCGGAAGCACGCCGTCTGTGAGAGAGCGGGCAGTGAGTGCCCACCAGGGGCCCAGGACAGCGGCCAGACCTCCTGCTGCGCAGAGGCTGTGCAACACGCACACGCGCACACACACACGCGCATGCACACAGACACACACACACACACACACACACACACACACACGGCCTCTAGCAGCTACGAGGCCAAGCGGCTCTGACTGTCCCCTCGGGGCTTGGGCCAGGGCACAGGCCACCGGAGCACAGATGCCCTTCCTCCCCCAGGGCCATCTCCGTGGCCCGCACCTCCGGTCCACTCCCTTGCTGCCTCTCTGCGCGATCGGCCTCCTGTGTCCGGGACGTGGACACCTGGCCTCACGGAGTCAGGCCGCCCCTGGTGGCCAGGTGCGCACAGAAAACCTCCTCTAGCGGCCGGGTAAGGACATGCCTGCGAGGCCCGGGCCACAGCACAGGGTACGAGAGACGGAGGTCCGCGCATGCACGTGCGCGGCTCAGGAGGTTTGTGTTTGTGGCAGCCCCAGCGGCAGCTACCACTCTGCGGTGGACAGCTCACCTGCTCAGTGTGGCCGGCCTGAGCCCAGGGACCAAGGGTGGGCTGGTGGGAGGACGGCAGGGGGCATGCAGACCCCAGGCAACCGTGGCCCGATGTTGACACTGTTCCCTGAGGGGCGTGCATGCAAGGGAACCACTGTGGGAGTGGAGCTCCCACCCCCGGGGCAGGCCTCAAGTGCCGCAGGTTTCCAGCCCACCTGAACCTGCGCTGAGCTCTCAGGTTCTACGTGTAGCAGATGCCGACCAGGAGCCCAACAGAAACCAAGAGGCTGCGCCGGCAGAGGACTGACCCGGCTGCCGGGAAGCCGGCCTGTGCGCGGAGGCCGGCAGCCTTGGGCCACCGTCCCTTCCTCGCACATAAACCTCCAGTAATGGGGCTTGAACTCAAGGCAAGAATGGTCCTGCGTGGCCTGTGTGCTCAAGGCTGGTGCTCTACCATGTGAGCCATAGCCCCACTTCTGGCTTTTTCTGATTAGCTGGCTCTCCATTTTTGCTCATTCTGGCACCATCCCTCCCCCACACTCACCTCCGCTCTCTTGAGCATCTCCCACTTGTTAAGGATTTTCATTGCATAAATTCGCTCGGTGCTCTTCATCTTGACAACAGCAACCTAGACCACAAATGTGAGTTTCACAAAAATGTAGCTCATGAAACAAAACCCTTGCATACTTATTGCTACGGTGGAATCCTAGCCGCCTGGGACCCCAAGGAAAGTTTTCTACATAAAGGTTGCCCTGGTCAGCGAAATTTGACTTTAAACACACACCACGTGAAAACCTCCATCAGCAATGGGCTCCTGGGCTCACCCACTCTACCCAGGGTACATCTGGAGATGTTCACTGGAAACAAACCTGATAGCTGAGCGCCATGGCTCCCGCCTGTAATCCCAGCCCCTCAGGAGGCTGAGACCTGAGGATCATGGTTCACAGCCAGCCAGGGCAGGAAAGGCCATGAGACTCTTCATCTCCAAGAAACTACCACAAAGCTAGTGTGGCGCTCAAATGGTGGAGCGCTCACCTTGAGTGGAAAAAGCCAAGTAGAAGTGTGAAGCCCTGAGCTGAAGCCCCAGTACTGGCACAACAAACCCTTGACTTCCCCCAGGGCTCCTGGCGAGCTCGGTGCACTGTCCACGCCCTTCAGGGCCCATCTCTGCTCCAGCCAGCCCCGAGGCACAGGGAGAGCCAGCCATCTTGTGCTTGCCGAACAGGAGTGGGGACTGTGTGGCCCGCAGGGACTTGGGCCTCAGTTTCCAAACCACAGCCTGAGCTAGTATCATAGGCTTGGTGTGCTTGGCGAGGGCAGGCGCCTTCTGCGGTCAGACTTGGTGGCCAGCCAGTCCTTGAAGGCCATCTCTAACGCCACCTCTTCCAGCACAGCCTCCCGGCTCACTCGTAAGCAAGGTCCTGCCCTGATTATGGGAGTCACGTCTGCTGTGACACCATGGCTGCTCTGTGACAGTGACTTGAGCCCTTGGTGGCCCAGCACCCGGTCAGCACATTTGTACACAGCATCATCAAACAGTTCTTAGATGGGAAGCCTGGCTTTCTGCCTTTCTAAACACCCCATGCAAGTCCAGCCCACCCCCAAGGAGCTGTGGGCGTGTCGTGGCAGTGCCGCCTGCTGGAGAGGCCTAAGCAGCCCCTCCGGCCCCTCCTTTGGTCTCCGGATCCTGACAGTAAACTGTGTTAGCAGGAGCAGGGGTGGGATGTAAGGAGCAGTCCCTCTTTGGCTTCACCACACTTCTGTGGTGGTCAGGCCTCGGCCTGCCGCCCTGACGGCAGCCCAAGCAATGAGGGCACAGACACCTCAGAGCCCTGCCCAGCAGGAGGCGCCCTCCCCGTCCTGTCCAAACGCCTGGCTTACCAACTAGCCACGCTAGCACAGGCCCAGGTGGGTATGAGCGGCTTCCCCGCCCCCTCCCCGTCAGCTGTGGGCCACCTCAAAGCCACGCAGCGCGAGTGGGCTGGCCACGGGGGCGGAGCTGGGTGTCTGCAGGACTACATGGAACACATCCAGAGCTCCATCTCAGATCGAGGCCCAGGTCCTCACAGAGGTGGAGGGTGTGGGTGCTGGGGCGGTCCAGGGGCGGCAGCAGCTGCAGGAGCGTGAGCAGACCAGGCCCAGAGGCTGTGAGGACCGGGCACTGAGGCCAGGCCGTGGGAACAGTGAGGACACAGGTGGATGGCATGGGAGAAGGGGGCAAGACAAAGGGAAAGGGGCTTCGAAGCCGAGAAAAGCCTTTGAGAGGCCTGGGCTAAGCCCCCAGCACCATAAAACGAGTCACTGTGAATGCAAGCGTGCCAAGGACGCTGCAAAAACGTGCAGTGGAAACGAGGCTGAGGCCAGGCAAGAAGGCCGCACGCAGCTCCCTGGGCCCTGCCACTGGAGCTCGGGCTCACAGGGCTGCTGACTGCAAGCGCACCACACCACCCCGCGGAAGATCACTCGGCACAGCCAAACACCACGCTGGCAAGACAGCTTTCCCTTCCTTCTCTTGCATTTTCTGCTTGTGGCCACCTGCCACCCCACGCTTGGGTGGCATGTCCCTCCCCGTCCCGCAGCTCCTGCAGCCAAGGCGGCTGGGCGCAAGGCAGGGGCGACCCGCTCATCTCACCCAGGAAGCAAAGGCTCTGCACGGAAGCTGCCGGAACCTGAAAGCCTTTCTCTGTCCTCTGACACCAAAAGCCGCCTGACCAGCCAATGAGCTACTCACCACCCAGGGGGTGGGTGCATACGTACGCGCATGCGCCAGGGTACTGGGCTTGAACTCACCAGGGCCCTGAGCTCTCTCTCCCTCCCGGGAGTTTTGCTCCCAGCTGGTGTCCACCTGTGAAGCCTGGGGAGGGCTGCAGTTCTGGTTTTTTGTTTTTGTTTTTGTTTTGTCGGTTGTGGGGCCTGAACTCTGGGCCTGGGCGCTATCCCTCAGCTCTTCAGCTCAAGGCGAGAGCTCTACCACTTGAGCCACAGTGCTACTTACAGCTTTTTCTGCTTATGTGGTGCTGAGGAATCGAACCCAGGCACTCTACCACTGAGCCACCTTCCCAGCCCCCCAGTTCTGGCTTTTTGCTGGTTAATTGGAGACTTATCTACCCGGGCTGGCTTAGGACCTTGGCCTTCAGCTCTCAGCCTCACGAGTAGCTAGGACTGCAGGCGTGAGCCACAGGAAGTCTCTATTTTACGTAGAACTCAAGGTTTCCCTCTGTGGTAGACCCCAAGCAGGCAGGGAGCACCCCAAGCCCCGCCTCAGGGTGAAGAGAACAGAGGAAGGTTCTCCTACCTCACCGAAAGCGCCTCTTCCTATGACTTTGATGATTTCAAAGTCTTCGCGGTGAAGCTGCATCTCCTTCACCAGCTGTGTAAATGGTTTCGCTGTCAACAGAAAGAAGAAATGAATTAACAAATTAATGCTATCTTAAAACTCGACTGAGATTTTCCATGGTACTGGTCTGAACCCCAGGCTTCTGGTTTCCTGAGTCACATCTCCAGCCCTTTTTGCTCTGGTTGTTTTTGAGATGGGATCTCCTGTTTTGCCGGAGCCAGCCTGGACAGCCTCCGGCTGTAGCTGGAACACCACGGGTGTGACACCACACCCAGCTACTGACTTCACACAGGGTCTTGCAAGCTTCTGCTCATGCTGGCCTCTAATAAGGATTCTTCCAATCTCTAGCTAGGATCTCTGTAGCTAGGATCATAGATGAGAGTTACTGACACCCAGGTAAAATACTTTTTACATAACATCTACTACGGTGGGGAACCGCTGGCTACTCAGGAGCTGAGATCTGTGGATCTCATTCAAACCCAGCTGGGGCAGGAAAGACCTAAAAAGCTGGAAGTTGAGCTGTGGCTCCGGGTTGTAGAGCACTAGCTTTGAGCAAAAAAAGCTCCAGGACAGCACCCAGGCCCTGAGTTCAACACTGCCAACAAATAAATCTTTACTATCAGAAAGGCTTTAGAAGTCTGTATTTATGCTAATTTACAGATATTTATCAACAACTACACTATTATGAGAGATACAATGGAGGGTTGGGGGGAGGGAAAGTGGAGAACAAGTTCGACACGAAATATAGTCACTACCTTATGTATATAACTATAACCAATCTGTACATCACCTTGACAATAAGATTAAAAAAACAAATACAATTACTCTTACGGGAAGAAACTCAAAGGCGTAACTTCTGAATATTTAAAATGCCCTAAGACAACAAGTCCCAGGAAATGGCAAGGCGTTTGTTGCGGTTGTGGGTGGTAGTGTTTTTGTCTTTTAGAGGGGCCCCACGGGGAGGGAACCTATGCTAGTCAGTGTACACTGCAGAAAATGAAGCTTGTGGGCAGAGGCTAGAGAGGGAAACTGGGTGGAAGTGAAGGAAGGGATGACACTGTCCAAAAAGAAAGTTACCCGGTCTGCCTGACAGGAAACGGTAACCATTCTGTACAACACCCCGTCCCAACAATGGAACAACTAACTACAATCGCTACAAAAACATGCTGAACCTCTTCCCATCTCCTGGTCCGCACCAGCGTCACCCACGGAGGCTCACGGGAAGGCTGACCTGTCCTCGAGGACAGCTCTGCCCAGTAACAGTGGAGCACGCAGGAGCCCCGGGCCGGGGCAGGAGACTCCCCGCAGGCTGCCCCCACAGGCTGCCCGGGCAGAGCGGCTAGTGTCCATGCACCCAGGAGGGCCCGTGCTAGACACACAGGCCCTGGTCCTGCACTCCTTGCACTGACTCGAGTTCGTGCTTGTGCCCATTTTACAGATGAGGAAACGGAGCCAGGTTTCTGTGGACAATGTACTAGCGGTGCAAGGCCCCCCCCCCCCCCCCAAAAAAAAAGTGACATGAGGAAACAAGGTCTTTAACAAGGGAACCGAGTTAAACTGGGCTCACAGACCAAAGTAGGCGGGGTCCTAAATCCAGTAAGGTAAGGGGGGAGACGGGAGTTGCATGAAGAAGGGTGTAGGGGAGAAAGCAAAAGGGAAAGAGACCAATCAGCCAGAACACAGGCACCTGAAACAGGAAGGTAGAGAGCTCCCGAGACTGTGGCTCAGCCCAGCATTCCAGACTACACAAAACACCCAACATCCACACCTGTTAGCTATGGTGCAAAAAGCACAAACCACACAGAAGCATTCAAGGAAGTAGAAGCGAATCCCACCTATGATGATGCCGTCCATGCGCAGCTCAACTCCGTCATCTCCATGCTACATCTGCTCTGCTTTGGAAATCCACATTTCCATTTCTGTATTACATGATAGTTGGTCACTGAACTGACAGACCACAGCGAGTACTGAGCATACATTTCCTTCCGAAGATGATTTTGGGGTGAGTTTGTAATGGGTGTTCTCATGCCTGATGATTTCAGGGTGAGATCTGAGGAGATATTCCCCAAAGGTCCCTAATGTCCCACGGACGCTGGGTCGCAGTGAGTCCCCCCGGCTGGCGGCACGCCGGCTGCGTGTGTGCAGATCCACTCCCGGCTCCCAGCCAGGCTGGTGACTACTGTATGGCCGCCCCCTGCTGTGATGACCACCCGTGACCACTGGAAACGCCCTTCCTCCACCGTAAACAGGTAGGGAGCGGCACGTTTCATCTCAACCGTGCTAAAACTACTTTTTTCTTTTTGGTGTTGAACATGGAATCCAGGGCCTCTGCTTTACCACATGAGCTACATTTCCAGCCTGTTTTCGTTTCTGAGCTAGAGTCTTACTAAAAACAGCCTGGACTGGCCTCCAGCTCATGATCCTCCTGTGGCTACCTCTCGAGAAATGGGGTACAGGAATACACCACCACACCCTGGGAACATTAGTTTCAACAAAATTATCTCAATAAAGCCGACTGGCAGGTGATAATGACAATTTGCCTTGTGAAGGTTAAAATGTATTTGTGACTTTAAGTATCACTATTACACAATACTGTGAAATTTATGTAATCACCTAATCTCAATTAAAAAAAGAAAGGAAAAGAGAGAAGGGGTGGGTTAGGAGAGCTGGGTGACAATGTTGTCAGACACTTCGTATTCAAGTACTGTTTTGTAGGATGGGAACTTCTTTGGACAACTACTTCAATAAAATAATAATTAAGAAAAACTGATTGGTGGGTCTGGAAAGGTGGCATAATGGTAGAGCGCTTGTCTTGCATGAATGAGGCCCTGGGTTCAATTCCTCAGCACCACATAAGCAGAAAAAGCCGTAAGAGCGGCTGTGGCTCAAGTGGTAGAGCACTAGCCTTGAGCTGAAGAGCTGAGGGACAGCGCCCAGGCCCAGAGTTCAAGCCCCATGACCAAAAAGAAACAACTCTGGGTCATTTTATTAAGGCTCAGAAAGATGATCAACTCATAGTAGATCTGATACGCAATCTTATTTTCTCTTTAGTGGCTTTAAAAACTATTTAACCCTTTATTCCACCTGTTGTGTATTTTATAATCAACAAGAGGGGCCACTTTAATTCCACGTTTATCTGCTCTGTGTCCCCACCAGGGAGGAGAGGCTGTGCACCGTGGGCCCCCAGCAAGCTCCAGCTTTCACTTAGATCAAGTCCTCTAGCAGCATGCCATCTTAGAAAAGCCGCTGGCTCCTCAGCGAGTAGATTTCCTGGTGTCTGCTCCGCAGCTGGGGTCAGAGGAGGCCCCTGTTCCAGGGCTGCCCAGCATCCTCTGCCATCTGGCTCCTTCCTCTACTCTGCCTTCCCTCTTCTCGCTGCTCACACATCTCCGCAGTCTTGGCGGGCGTGTGCGGACACGTGGGTTTATCAGAACCAGTGTGGACAAAAGAACTTTGGAAACACAACCCAGACCAGAGCTTGAAAAGATAAACTGCGAGACTCAGGGCTGGGCCCTGACTTTTTTAACACTCAGTATTTCTAACAGTTCTGAGGCCACTGTAACAGCAGAGTTGGACAACTGAGAGCAAATCAGCTAAAACTAGAGGAGGAGGCGGCTGCGGCGGCGGCGGCGGCGGC
>NW_012267218.1:1970175-1986019 GCF_000151885.1 Dipodomys ordii | reverse complement strand
GGCCTGAACTCTGGGCCTGGGCGCTGTCCCTCAGCTCTTCAGCTCAAGGCTAGCGCTCTACCACTTGAGCCACAGCAACACTTCCGGCTTTTTTCATTTTGCTTTATGTGGTGCTGAGGAATCGTACCCAGAGCCTCATGCATGCAAGGCAAGCGCTCTACCACTGAGCCATCTTCCCCGCCCATGTCCTTGAGACTCTTATCTCTAATAAACCACCAACTGACAGGAAGTGGTGCTGTGGCTCAAGCGGTAGAGTACTCACCTTGAGCTGAAAAGCTCAGGGCCAGCGCCCAGGCCCAGAGTTCAAGCCCCATGACTGACAAAAGAAAAAAGAAAAAGGGTGGGAGTTCAGGACAGTTGAGGGGTCCAGCGCAGGATCCAGGACCCAGACACAGAGGGACGCAGGGCAGAGGGGTGGAGGACGGCCAGTGTGAGCAATCAGAGCAGAGGCTGCTCTGGAGAATGCCTCGGGGAAGCAGTTTGCCCACACCACCAGAAGGACAAGGTGGAGGCAGGGGAGGCAGAGGAGAGGCGCAAGGCGTGGCTGCCACCCTGCTCCCAGCCTCACTCCTGCCTCTTCTTCAGGCCCAGTGACACAGAAGGGGGCGCCCGCTGGAGGTGGCAGACTGCAGAGAACTGGGTCTGGGAACTGGGCAAGGTGCCGAGGGGATCCTGCATGTGTGCAGCTGGACTGATCCCACAAGTCCAGACTCAGATGCGCTGGAGGGTCCTGAGAACGTGGCTCACACGCACGTGCACACTCGGGAGCACACACACACACTCTGGAGGTCATGTTATCATCCATCAGGAAACCAAATGTTGATCAATGAAAAGTTTTCATCTGCAAGAAATGGGGTATTCCACAGATGCTACTTGCAGGAGTGAGCCCAGACAAGAGGGCCTGGCGCAGGCAGGGCTGGCTCACTGCCTGCCCGGGAGGTAAGCACGAAGCACACCGGACCGGATGACGTAGGCCGGCGCTCCGGCTGTCGCATGAGAGCCTACTGGCGCAGATGGGGAGGAGAGCACTCTGTGCTGCCATCTACAACTTTTCTCTAAGTTAGGAAGCTTTGGAATGTTTCAAAACCACTCTGGACATTACTTGAAGAGGCGGCTTGCTGTGGGCTGGAAGCGAGGCGGAGCTGAGATGCAGCCCGGGAGAGCAGGCGCCTCAGGACGCCCCAGGACAGGGGCTGGGCCGGGCGGGACGCCCAGGATCTACTGGAAACTGAGTCCACCATTTCTAGCAGCACCAGGCTCAGTCCCAGCACCTTCGCAAATGGGCACAGTATGCTAGTAAGAACACAGTAGCAGGGGTAAGAAATGTACGCATTATCCTGCCCATGTAATTGTAACCCCTCTGTACAGTATGTTCACAAATAAAAGAAAATAAATTAAATTTAAAAAAAAGAATACAGTAGCAGTAAAACCAAACAAAAACAATACATCCCAATTCCTCCTCAAACCAGAAAACAAAGCAGAAAGAATCAATTATTGATATGAGGTCTGAGAGGTACAAGACCAAAGTGCTTTTTTTTTGTCGGTCATGGGGCTTGAACTCTGGGCCTGGGCGCTGTCCTTGAGCTCTCCAGCTCAAAGCAAGTGCTCAGGGCTGAGAAGGTGGCTCAGTGGTAGAGCGCTCACCTTGCAAGCATGAGGCCCTGGGTTCGATTCCTCAGCACCACATAAACAGAAAAAGCCGGAAGTGGCACTGTGGCTCCAGTAGTAGAGCGCTAGCCTTGAGCTGAAGAGCTGAGGGAAAGCGCCCAGACCCAGAGTTCAGGCCTCATGACCGGCAAAAAAAAGCAAGTGCTCAACCGCTTGAGCCACAGCGCCACTTCCGGTTTTCTGGTGGTTCACTGGAGATAAGAGTCTCACAGAGCCAGGCGCTGGTGGCTCACGCCTGTAATCCTAGCTACTCAGGAGGCTGAGATCTGAGGATCTCGGTTCAAAGCCAGCCCGGGCAGGAGAAACCGTGAGACTCCCATCTCCAATAAACCACCAGAAAACCGGAAGTGGCTCTGTAGCTCAAGTGGTAGAGTGCTCGCCTTGAGCTGAGGAGCTGAAGGACAGCGCCCAGGCCCAGAGTTCAAGCCCCACAACCGACAAAAATATATATATATATAATTTATACTATGCTTGTAAATGCACTTCTTTTGGTTCTAGTTTGAGCTGAAGGCTTTCTCTTGCTCGGTGGCAGGTCTGGAGACACACCTTCACACTAGGACCCTCACACTGACAAATGTTAGAGGTGGGTGAACTCTCATGGGATCGTGAACTATGAACTGTGGAATAAAACCAAACCTAACTTTTAAGTCTCAGGAAGCGTAAGCTTCTAGCTGGGTAAGGTGGCTCTCACCTAGCAAGACCCTGTGTCAAGGAATAAAAATCAAGAGCAAAACAAACACATTCCATCAACAAATCCTCAATGGGACTGGGTGAGCAAACGCAGGGGGTAAGGCCGGCAGAGCTGGGCCGGGGCGGCAGAAGCTCCAGCAGGGCTGGGAGGAGGGTGTGCAGCCCCGCCCCGCCCCCTGGGCGCAGAACTGCTCTCAGGGTGGCACCAGCCCGCGCCTCCTGTTGAGACACTGGGCCCCGGCTGCTGCGACTCTTTGGCTCAAAGGCCCGGGGAAGGCCTTCCACCACCACCCCAGTGCTGCTCAGAGCGGGAGCTCCGCAGGCACAGTTCCGTGTGCTCCTGACCAAGCAAGGCCAGAGGTAACCTCTCCTGAGGGAGGGCACAGATTTTCTAAGGTAAGAAGAATACACTGAACATACTGGAATTCAGTATGAATGAAGCTTTTTTAGCCTTTAGATAGCTAACAGTTTTTGTGGGGAGAGATGCTGAGATGGGGTCTCATTTCATAGCCCAGTCGAGCCTCCCAAGAACTGGCATCAGGGATGGGTGCTGCCGTGCCTGGCATCACAGATATGTGCCACTGTGCCTACCTTTAGGTAAGTGAGCTTTTATTAAGAGAAACACTCTCCTGATTTTTGCATTCATCTGTAACTCAGATCCCGCTGGACTCTGGTTTTTTTTTAGTGCCAGTCCTGAATTCAGGGACTGGGACTCTCATTGGAGATGAGTCTCACAGACTTTCCTACCTAGCTGGCTTCTGAGATCCTCAGATCTGGGCTTCCTGAGTAGCTAGGGTTACAGGCATGAGCCACCAGCGCCCAGACCCCCGAATTCTTGATACCCTGTCCCCCATGGCTCTGCACTTACTGGTCAGAGGTAATCGACAAGGAGTAAGACCCAAACTGTTAGGAAAAGTGAAGCCCAGTGTTGCTTCAAACAGGAAAAGTGCTGCAGGGAGGACTGGGGGGCAGCGGGAGGACCTGTCTGGATCACTGTGAAATGAAGCATTAGCACCCAGTCCGCCTGTCGGAGCAGCCTGGTGGGGCGGTGGGGGGACGGGCCGCACCAGGGTGGCAGTGCTGGCGGTGAGGCGTCTCTGCCGCTCCGGAAGCCTTGCCCACGCAGCGGCAGCGGACCTGCCTCTGGCCTTGTGGGAACCCCCCTCCCTGCTGTCTCTCCACACATCTGGCCTTCGCAGCTCTGTGTCCAATCCACACACTTAGACGTGGGAACTATCTTACATTCTCCAATACAAAAAGTCCACATTAACCACAAAGAAACCAGGACCTCAAAGTGGGTCACCCACTGACATGCAAACAGTGCGGGGGGGGCGGGGGGGGCAGAGCCAGCGGCTCCGAGGGACGGCCCCCCTGCTGGCAGCCCCACTGGACCCACCGGTCCTGCAAGCACCCTCCCTGCAACAGCCACCCCTGCTCTGGTCCCTTCAGGAAGCACAGGTGCTATACCGCTGCAGCAAGGGGGAGGGAAGGGGGGGGCTCCCGGGAGGCACCGCAGGGGCAGGGAGCCACGGCTCCACGATGGCACCAGGCTCAGCCTCCTGGCTGCAGTTCTGACACCACCACAGGAAATGTGGTCGAATCACCAAGATGCGCACTCATTCCAAGAACAGAGCTGTCTCGGGACGCATAAGCACTTTCCCTAGACTGGAGTCACGAGTCTCTACCATCAATCACACATGGAGAAACCAAGCCCGGCTTCCCAGAGGCCTGCTGGTGTGGGCGCGGCACCGCGCAAGCCTACAGGGCTGCACCGTCTCAGAGCGCCGACAGGGAAATCATTCTCAATACTGAGACGCAGACAGACACGGGGCCACCAAGACAGACCTGGACGCTCAACGCCAGAGATGCCACGCGGAACAGGAACACGCCTTCCAGGCCACGCCATGGCGGAGCGGGCACCCGCCTTCCAGGCCACGCCATGGCGGAGCTGGAACCCGCCTTCCAGGCCACGCCATGGCGGAGCTGGAACCCGCCTTCCAGGCCACGCCATGGCGGAGCGGGCACCCGCCTTCCAGGCCACGCTGCCACGCCGGGGTCACAGTGGGGCTGGAACCCGCCTTCCAGGCCACGCCGCCACGGCGGAGCCAGGGTGTAGTCACAGCAGAGCAGGAACACGCCTTCCACGCCGCACTGCCACTCCAGGCCACACTGCGCACGCACACTCGCCTCACCGATGGGCTTCTCGCGTCCATTCCCTGTGGGCTGAATCTGCGGCGGCGTCACTCCTGACAGAGCCCTGCCTGGTGGCCGCTCACCCCGAAGTGCCCTTCCTCCCCTCAGGGTGACCCTGTCCACTGAGTCCCCAGCCAGAGAGAAGGCGACCCAGGTGGCCAGTGCCTGGTGCTGTCTTTGGGGAGCTGCTGGCGAAGCGAAGAGCCTATGGGAAACGAGCGGGAGCCGCACTGAAGGAGCCGACGCCTCTCGGCCCGGAGCACACAGGTGCCTCTCCGGGACGCCCGCCCGTGCTTCCGGGCCTCCCGAGGTCCCCACCTCCAAGCCAGGAGCTGTGTGCCACCCTCATGCCCGTGATGGGCCCTGTGCTCTCAGCTGTGAGCGTGGACGGAGCCGCTGGGATCCCAGACGGCGAGCCTCGGCGCCTGAGGCCTCTGTGCAGTAACCCAAGAACCCACCGCCTCACCCAGGGCTCACAAACGCATGGCCCCACACGGCCGCCCGCAGACCCGGCCAGGCCTGGGGGCCGTGTCCTTTAAGGGGCACTGCCAGGCGGTGACCACACCCGGGCTGAGTGAGGAGGGAGGTGGCTCCAACCCATCTGATGACACCCAGCTCAAGGACGCCCCTAAACTGGGTACACAAAGGTCACTTGAGTCACCTTTGCTCTTGACCGCAGGCCTCTGCCCCACACAGGGAGGCCGTGAGCGCCCTTGGAAGATGTGGACAAAGCCTTGCACACTGGAGGGGTGGGGCTCTCGGCTGTCAGACTTCACAGCTCCTGCCAATGAAAGCAGGATGCGAGCGGCAGGAGCGGCGGGCACTGGGGCAGGGCCAGGGCATGGGGTCATGTGGGCAGTGAGGGCCTTCACGCCTCAGCTGCATTTGTGAGGCGGGGCCGCAGGACTTCCCACGGGAGCAGCCATGCGCAGTGCTGGCCGGGAGGCCGGGGAGGGCTGGCTACGGCAGTGCGGACTCCCAGAAGCCAGCATGCTCCCTGCACAAGACGAGATCACCCACGGAGGCAGCACAGGGGGCTGAGGACTGATGGGGCGCAGCAACCCAGAGGCAAGGAGAAGAACGAGGAAGCTGGGGACTCTACCCCAAAAGGCTGTGAGGACCACTGCTCATTACCAGTTACTTACTGGTCTTATCCATGTAACCAGACAAAAGCAGGTTTGATCTGGTTTAGGAGCACTGGGGTTTGAACTCGGACCTCGTGCTTACTAGCTGAGGTCCTCTGCTCCTTGATCCTCGCCCCTAGCCTTTTTGTCTTGAGTTATTACTCAAGTAGAATCTCCTCCAGTTTGGTTTGTTGGCTTTTTTTTTTTTTTTTACCCTGACTCCAGTGTAGTTAGAATCCCAACTACACATACTACCATGCCCAACTTTTTTTTTTTTTTTTAGGTCCGGTCGTGGGGCCTGAACTCTGGGCCTGGGCGCTGTCCCTCAGCTCTTCAGCTCAAGGCTAGCGCTCTACCACTTGAGCCACAGTGCCACTTCCGGCTTTTTTCTTTTTGCTTATGTGGTGCTAAGGAATCCAACCCAGGGCCTCAGGCATGCAAGGCAAGTGCTCTACCACTGAGCCACCTTCCCAGCCCACATGCCCAACTTTTTTAAGATGAGGTGGAGTCTCCATAGCTTTTTGCCCAGGATGGCTTTGAACGGTGATTCTCCTGATCTTTGTCTGAGAAGAGCACAGTAGCTAGAGTAACAGGTACGAGCCACTATACCTGGCCTAAACGCAGTCTGGAGACTGCTTTTAGCCAGGCACTGGTGGCTCACACCTGTAATCCTAGCTACTCAAGAGGCTGAGATCTGCAGATTGTGGTTTGAAGCCAGACCAGGCAGAAAAGCCCATGAGACTTATCTCCAATGAACCACCAAAAAGCCGGAAGTGGAGCTCAAAAGCGATGGATCACGACCTTGTGCATAAAGCTCAGGGACAGCACCCAGGCTCTGAGTTCAACACCATCACTGACTCAAAAAAACAAAATCAACCACACTCTGAAGAGACAGCGCCCAGGGGCACGGAGGGTGGGCAGTCCAGCTTGCCATATGAGAACAAAGTGTGGCCTCAAGAATGTTCCCAAATACTTACGAAGTGATCATCTTAAAATGGAGGCAGAGTTGGTCCATCCAAAACCTTCACTTCCCTCTCATCATCCAATCCACCAGTCCAAGCCTAACGTGGGGGGCCACGGGGTGGGGAGGGTCACAGAGGTCTGGCAGTAAACTCTCGGGTGTGATCCACACTTCCTCTAGCAAACCACCAACAGAAAGACACTGGCCATTTCCTAGAGCCTGGGACCTGCTCTGTCAGGACCGCCCTGCCCGGCGCTACGTCCACCCACACTGGCATCTGTGCTGAGCTGTCACCCCACCCCGGAGACACAGTAACTGCACAGAAACGACCATCAGTGAATGGTTTTGCTCACCAAGTGTTCTTCCATTTTCTGATCATTACCAAATTCTGAGTAAAATCTTAATTGTGGCAAAGAATGTATATTTACAAACACGCTGTTTCCTAAAGCTAACTAGAAAGACTATATGCATACGTGTTACAGCACAATTAACAGAGACGATTATACGAAACACGGCACACTCTGGAGATGACTTTTTAACTCCCATGCTTGTTGGTGTACTGGGCATCTGGGGTGTGGTGACAGGCCAGCTTTCTCCATCATATTTTATGCAATTACCTTAAAAAACAAAAAGCATCACTATAGATCAGTTCCCCAGATGGCCGCGCAGAACCGAGCCTGCAGGCAAGCACTGGGGACCAGGCCCATCTCCATGACAGAACAGGGGAGTCAGCTTAGGCCTGTGCTGACTCAGGAAGAGAAATAAAATGGAGTCCTCTCTCCCTCCCGGCACAAGGCTGGGTTGTCCTATGTACATACAGAGATCCCCCCCCCCACACACACACACACAGAGCTGGGGCAGGACAGAGGAAGGAACTGTCTGCGCCTCTTCCTCCGCCACGCTCTGGATGATGAACTCTGCTGTACGGAGTAGGACAAAGAGGAGCCCTGCGCTTTGGCCACTCATCTGTGACAGCACGCCAGCTTCCTCTTCCTGGTTCTTCCCCTGAGTCTGCGACTTACTAACACATTTCCAAAGGACAGTGCCAGAGGACTTAGGACAAAGTATGCTTGATAAAATGGCATCCAGAAAAGAAACTGAACCCAGAAGAGTGGGGAGCGGAACTCGGGAGGCAGAACTCTGCAAAGCTCCAGCAAACTAATACGAGTCCATAGCAGACAGCAACACCTCAGTAATGTGAGGGTGCTTTAAGCAACCATTCTGTTAGGATTAAAACTTGCAGTCTTTCCTATGTGGTGGATGTGAAAGGTAGGATCTTGATCTGTTTAAACTCTTTTTATTCTTTGCACCTCAAGTATTTAATAAGTATTCAATTTGCCCATTGCTAACAGCAGCTAAAACTTTCTGAACATATACCTAAGTGTCAAGGATGTCACACGACCACCTCAAGAACCTGTGGAACAGACAATATCCTCTTCTGAACAGCTAGCAGACCAAGGAAGCAAAAGGCCCAAGTTCATAAACACATCTGGTATTTTTATCCTCCTGTTATTACTTCATTCCCCACATACATGGCTTCTGTATTTCCTATAACATTAATATTCTTCTGTTTTAAAACTCACAGGAAAAGTTAACTGTTTATTTTCTTATTGTTCCAAACTTAATCATCTTATAGCCAGTCTGTCTTGTGCCACTGCTGTGAATACAAAACGGGACACCTATAGTCCCAGAAGGAGGGTCCTGCATTCAATCAAGGCCAGTCCAGGCTACACACTGAAACTTCATCTTCCATCTCCAGCAGTGCTTTCAGTCCTATCACCCCCCCCCCACACACACACACACCACACACCACACACCACACACACACACACACACGAGGGGGTGGGTGGGGTAGGCTGAACCCCGGCCTCTGAAGTGCCCTGCCCTTACGCCATACTCTCAGCCTTTTCCATTTATTTTGTTTTCCCAAAGAAACAGCTATGACCAGTAACTATGAGAACACTCCACCGCACTCTCCATAGGGAAATACAAACAGAATCAGAATGGAAACCAGTATGGCAGCTCGTCAAAATTCTAAACAGGAGAAAAAAGAGTAAAAACAAAAAATGTACAAAAATGTTTTAAACAGAAAAAGCGAACCGTTACGGCGTGACCGGCACCGCACGCTTGAGGCCTCTGCAGGAGAAATGCAAACACACTGCCATAAAAACTCACTCACAAATATTCACTCGCAGAGGCCCAAGACTGAGGCCAGTCCAGTGTTCGTCAAAGTGGGGCGCTGCAGGCTCCCCTCCAGGACAACTGGGAAACCGTCACGGAGACGCTGCGCGGTGCAGTTCCCTGTGAGTCGTGTCCGGGTGGGCAAAGCTCCGGACACAGGCGGCCCAGGCGGTGACCACCAGGCTGCGGACCTGTCCAAGGTTTCTTTTCTTTTTTTTTTTTTGGTGGGCGGGGTCCGGTCGTGGGGCCTGAACTCTGGGCCTGGGCGCTGTCCCTCAGTTCTTCAGCTCAAGGCTATCGCTCTACCACTTGAGCCACAGCATCACTTCTGGCTTTTTTCTTCTTGCTTATGGGGTGCTGAAGAATCAAACCCAGGGCCTCCTGCATGCAAGGCAAGTGCTCTACCACTGAGCCACCTTCCCAGCCCCTTAAGGTTTATTTTAAGGTATCAAAGCCTTCGAGAATTAGATGGGGGGGGGGGGAGTTATGGTGGCCAGAATGTGTGCATGTACCAACAGCCACGAAACTGTACACAAACACGCAGCAGTCACACGTGACACAGGTCCCAGGACCCCTGCCTGGCCGGGTCCATTCACACTGTCATTTGTGCTTAGAGACGCCGCTGAGCCGAAGCAGTGGGACGGCCAGTCTGGTGCAGACCTAGCTGCCTGCGGTGCCACGGAACAGTTCAGTGGCACTGACACCACATGGAAAACAGACTATGTGACTTGTGGTGGGGACAGGAGGGAAACACAGGGAGAGAGCGAGGGAAGGGGTGGCTTCTGCAGCTGTAGCCCCTGTACATCACTTCTATAATAATAATAAAGTTAAATTTAAAAACAAAACAGAAACACGCTTAGTTGAGCTACTTTCCTACCCAGGGGCACCTGGCACCTGTCACTCAGCTGGCACTACCCAAGGGCATGGATGGTGCCTGCCGTCTGCCCACCTCTCCCCAGCTGGGTGCTCCACCAGCCACCCAACCGCCTTCTTCCTCCCTTCTCTCCCGAGAGGCCATTCCAGACCAGACCCGGCCAGGCCCTGAGGCCTCTGCTCCCAAGAGGGCTGTCCCCACCTCCTCTTCCCCTGCTGTGTGAGTCTAGGCTTGTGGCCTGCCGAAGCTGGCAGGGCAGACACCAGCATCCAAAGAGGAGCAGGGCAATTCCCAATTAACTGAACTCCTTCAAAACTGGAAAACAGAAAGAGAAAAGCAAGGCTAAGCCACAGATTCCTTTTTAAGAATTCCAGCCTCCACCTTAGGAACAGCAGAAAGCCTGTTTAAGCTGCTGAGCCTGAACATCCATGTTCACCGATGTGCTGGGTTTTTGGGTCGGTTGTGGGGCGTGAACTCGGGCCTGGGCGCTGTCCCTCAGTTCTTCAGCTCAAGGCTAGTGCTCTACCACCTGAGCCACAGCACCACTTCTGGCTTTTTCTGCTTTTGTGGTGCTGAGGAATCAAACCCGGGGCCTCAGACATGCAAGGCAAGTGCTCTGCCACTGAGCACCTTCCCAGCCCCCACTGATGTTCTTCATAACTGCCCAGATCCAAGGCTGAATTAACCAAGGCTGTGCATCTTTCTCAATTCCATAGTGGATGTGTTATGACATAGAAAAAAGCTATCATTTTTATCCAAAACTTTCCTTCAAGCCTTTACTGTGCTTAGTCACCAGCTCTGCACTTTCATACAAGGAATAGGTATCTCTAGGAGTGGAAAAAACAACTTTACACCAAAATTGTAAGACTCCTCGAGAGCCTAATCCTGTCAGACACAGGAGGCTATAAAGAAAACACGAGGAGTCGGACAGGACAACAAAATCACAAGAACAGCCTGCTCAGCGATGCCTGCTTCCAACTGGTGTTTAGCTGCTTCTGAATCAGAGAAAATGACCAAGCAGGCTGCTGGCTCTCCTCCTAAAAGCAAAGCCGGGGGGGGGGCGTCCCCCGCCTGAGGGCCCCAGCCCGGCCCTCTGCGGCCAGGACAGGCAGGTCCAGAGAGCACCGACCACCCCCACCCACTGCCAGTCAATGAATCTAAGGTGGGAAAACAGCTTTTCAAACACTTAAGAATCTACAGAAGAATCTAGACCTTTTCAAAAAAGGCTCACAAAGTTAAAGTGCAGACATACTGGAAACAAAAAGTTTCATACTTGTTAGACAAGTACACTACTACTTTAAATGAAGTGCCACAGAACCCAAGTAAACCTGAGTGCTTCTGAGATATCTCCCTCCCCCCACCCCCATCCTAGGGCTTGACCTCAGGGCCTGGACACTGTCCCTGAGCTTCGTGGGCTCTAGGCTAGTGCTCTACTACTTGAGCCACAGTGTTACTTCTGGCCTTTTCTGAGTAGTTTATTGGAAATAGTCTCACAGGGAATGTGGGTTAGTGGTAGAATGCTTGCCTAGCATGCAGGAAGCCCTGGGTTTGATTCCTCAGTTCCACATACACAGAAAAAGCCAGAAGTGGTGCTGTGGCTCAAGTGGTAGAGTGCTAGGCCTTGAGCAAACAAAGCTCAGGGACAGTGCCCAGGCCCTGAGTTAAAGCCCCAGGACTATCAATAAACACATAAACAAAAAAAAAGAGTCTCACAGACTTTTCTGCCCAGGCTGGCTTTGAACTATGATCCTCAGATCTCAGCCTCCTGAGTAGCTAGGATTACAGGCGTGAGTGACCAGCACCTGGCTAGAGCTATCTTTTTGTTTTTTTTTTTTGGTCGGGATCGGGATCAAGTGGCTTGAACTCTGGGCTTGGGCGTTGTCTCTATGCTCTTCAGCTCAAGGCAAGCCTGCTCTACTGCTTGAACCACAGCACCACTTCCGCTCTAACGCTAGAACCACAGCACCACTTCCGGTTTTCTAAGTGATTTATTGGAGATAAGAGTCTCATGGACTTTCCTGCTTGGGCTGCGATCCTCAGGTCTCAGCCTCCTGAATAACTAGGATTACAGGTGTGAGCCACTGGCGAGATATCTTTTTGTGAAAAAACAAAAGTATCTCAATGTTTGGTATCTTTTCAGTAATACAAAAATGTCAGCAAAAAAGAGCTAAAACACAAATAAGTTATAAACAAGAAAGCAGGACAGCCCCCACCAGACTTTTTTTTTTTTTTTGGTTGTTCATGGGGCTTGAACTCGGGGCCTTAGTGAGCACTGTCTTTGAGATTTTTCACTCAAGGCTAGCACTCTACCACTTTCAGCCACAGTGCCACTTCTGATTTTCTGGTGGTTAACTGGATATGAGTCTTATTGACTTTCCTGCCTGGGCTGGCTTTGAACCATGATTCTCAGATCTCATCCTCCTGAGCAGCTAGGATTATAGGAGTGAACCACCGTACCTGACACTTACCAAACATTTTAAAGTGCTACTCTGATTTCAGATAGCCATCTTGCAACTAGCTGCCAATTGATGACTGAACGCAGGGCACATGAAAGCCGGGCTCTGATGGCTCACACCAGTAATCCTAGCTACTCAGGAGGCTGAGGTCTGAGGATCAAGGTTCTAAGCTGGCCTGGGCAGAAAAAGTCTGTGAGACTCTTATCTTTAATTAAAACACCAAAAAAATTCTAAGTGGAGGTGTGGCTTAAGTAGCAGAGCACTAGCCTTAAGCAAAAAGGCTGAGGGGACAGCGCCCAGGCCCTGAATTAAAGCCCCAGGACCAACCAACACCAACCAAACATGCACACAACCAACGCAAATGAAAATAGCTTGCCAAGTAATAAAATTTGGAACTAGGTATAGCTCAGTGACACGGCCCTAGCCTAGCGTATCTGAGATCTTGGGACCCTTTCCCCAGCATCCCAGAAGGAAAACATTTTAAAACATGGGCTGGGAAGGTGGCTCAGTGGTAGAGTGCTTGCCTTGCATGCATGAGGCCCTGGGTTCGATTCCTCAGCACCACATAAGCAGAAAAAACTGGAAGTGGCGCTGTGGTTCAAGTGGTAGAGTGCTCGCTTTGAATTGAAGAGCTGAGGGACAGCACTGAGGCCCAGAGTTCAGGTCCCACAACTGACCAAAAAAAAATTTTTTAAGCAAATACCAAATAATTAATTGACAGATTGTCCACTGTTCAACATTTCCAAATAGGGCATCTAACCAACACTGGTGGCTCATTCTTGTAATCCTAGGAGGATGAGACTCCAAGAAACCATTTGAAGCCAGCCTGGAGAGGAAAGCCCATGGAATGTCTTAAAAATAACCAGCAAAAAGCAAGGCTGGAGGTATGGCTCAAGGTATAAGTAAAGTACCAGCCAAATAAGCAAGTCCAAGAGGATGTGAGGCACTGAGTTCAAACACACACACACACACACACACACACACACACAAGCTTTGTGAAATCTACAAGTCCTTCCATAAATCAAAAAGAGCTGCCAGAATTGGCACCTCTAAAACAACAGGCCACTGCCCCTCCAGCTCCCAGCAGCAGAAAGCTGCTCCCAGCAGGCTGTTCTGTCGGATCTCACTGCAGCAGACCACCCAAGGGCTAGAGAGGAGCCACCCAGCAGGAGTCACTGGTGCTCCCTGCGCTCAACTCGCACACAGCCCCCGGCACCCACCCCTCCCCTCCCCAAGATCAGGACTGCAGCCCACAGCCCCGTGCGCCCTCCTGGCCTCTTCTGAGGTGGGGGGGGGGGAGCTGGAGGCTGGGCGGACTCTTGTCCCTCTATTGACTGGGAACGGGAGTGAGGCCCAGCCCCTTGTTCCCACCACCCACCTCTCCAGTCCCAGGGTGAGCCCGCCAGGGAACCAAGGCCTGCGGTAAGGCCGGAGGGTGGCAGAAGACCGCCCATGGCCCTCACCAGCACCGAGGAAGGAGGGAGGACTCCGGGACGGTCCTTGTCCCAGAAGTCACCATCACAAATGAAAGCCCCCGTGCGTGCGTGTGCGAGGCATGCAAGTCCACCTGGGGCCTGTCCCTGCCCTCTGACAGCACCTGACAACTCCTCCCTGGCCAGGCCGCCTTTCCTCGAGCCCCACGCACAGCATTCCACAGCCGGGGGCCTGCAGCCCCTCTCACGCATGCACGTGCTGGAGGAGACCTAGACACTGTCCTGGCACTTTCTTTTTCTCCTCAAAGCAGCAGCATTTCCAGCATTTTCTGTGGTTAATTGGAGATAAGGAGTCTCACAGACTTCCCTGCTGAGGCTGGCTTTGAACCCAGATCTTCAGATCCTAGCTCCTGAGTAGCTAGGACGACAGGCGTGATCCCCGGCACCCCCATTTTACATGGCAAACTCCAGGTTCCCAGCGAAGAAGCCAGGCAGGTGGCATTTCTTCCGCTTCACACAGGCGGCTCGGGCTCTGCAGACCCCACCCACAGTCCCTGAGGGCAGGGGCCGTCCTCCAGGGCGCGTAGACAAAAACCACCAGCAGGAGCAACTCAGACGAGTGGCAAACTAACAACACCCACTGAAACGGGAGACTGTCCTTGACACAGACAAGGCACACAGGTGTGAGAGGGGAGTGTGTAAGGCAGAGGTGCAAAGGGCATTCATCAAGATGCCCTGCAAACCTCGGGAAGCCAGTGGGCCACGCAGACCCGGGCGGGAGGCGGCCCATCACCGGCCACGGCCAGGACTGAGAACGGAGGTGATGACTGAAATGTACACGTGCAAAAACTCCAAGACACTCCAGAAAAGGAGGGCTTCTTCACGCAGGGTCACAGACGCCGCTCCCCGCTGCAGCTGCAACCCGCCACCCGCAGCCCCGCCGCTGCGCCACGCCACGCCTGGCCAGCCCACGACGAACCCATTTGTTTATTGCTGGCATTCCTTCTGAGTCATCAACGTTTTATGAGCTGGTAAAACTTCTGTGCACTTGGCAGAGCTGGCATGACTAGTCTATCTACCCAGGCGTCCCAGCCTGGTCAGTGCGCCCGCTGCCCTTGGGACTTACATTTCCAGGGGTGTGCCAAGGTGAACCTGGTTCCCCCAAGGGACTTCTGCAGAGCACCGAGGAAGTGAGAGCCACCATCACAACTGCACACCAGTTTTAACTGCTGTATTTTATATTTCCTTCTGCTGTTGTTTTTGTCGGTTGTGAAGCTTGAACTCAGGGCCTGGGCACTGTCCCTGAGCCTCTGCACTCAAGGCTAGTACTCTACCACTTGAACCACAGCGCCACTTCTGTTTTTTTTGAGTAGTTTATTGGAGATAAGAGTCTCTCTCACAGGGACTATTCTGCCCAAACGGACTTCTAACCACAATCCTCAGCTAGCAGCCTCCTGGGGGGGCTAGCATTACAAACCTGAGCTGTAATTACACAGCATGAGCTGGTAAGTACTCGGCTTACACTTCATTTTAGATTACATTTTGGAAGTACTTGAATCTTAACTCAGAGCTTTGCTCTAGGCTCAACTTGCTTAGTTTGTGTTCTACTACTTGAACCATAACTCCAGCCCAGCATTTTGCTGGTTAGATATACTTTTCTGTCTTCCTGTCCACAGACTTTTTTGTCTGGGCCAACTTCAAACTGAAATCCTGGAAGTGGCGCTGTGGCTCAAGCAGTAGAGCACTGGCCTTGAGCTGAAGAGTGCAGGGAGAGCGTCCACGCCCAGAGTTCAAGCCCCACAACTGACCAAAAAATAAACAAAAAACTGAAATCCTCCAGGCTGCAGCCTCTTGAGTAGTTAAGATTTCTGGTATGAGCCACCAGTACATGGCCCAGATTTTATTTGTAAAAATATTTAAAGTACTAGGCACTGGTGATGGAGGTCTATAATCCTAGAACTACTATAGCAGTGGGAAAAAAATAAGGGAATCCAAGCACTGGTGGCTCACACCTGTAATCCTACTCAAGAGGCTGAGTTGTGAGGGTCAAAGTTCAAAGCCAACCCCAGCTCAAGGAAAGTCCATGAGAGTCTTATCCCCAACTACTCACAAAGGGCTGGAACTGAAGGTATGACTCCAAGTGGTAAAGTACCAACTATACACAACAAAGCCAGGTAAGACTGCTAGAGCCCTGAGTTCAAGCTCAGTATCTGGGACAAAAGGAAGGAAGGGAGGAAGGAAGGGAGGAAGGAAGGGAGGGAGGG
>NW_012267218.1:1946514-1952267 GCF_000151885.1 Dipodomys ordii | reverse complement strand
GTCCCTCAGCTCTTCAGCTCAAGGCGAGCGCTCTACCACTTGAGCTACAGCGCCACTTCCGGTTTTCTGGTGGTTTATTGGAGATAGGAGTCTCACGGTTTCTCCTGCCCGGGCTGGCTTCGAACGGCGATCCTCAGATCTCAGCCTCCTGAGTAGCTAGGATTACAGGCGTGAGCCACCAGCGCCCGGCATTCCGTGAGACTCTTATCTCCGATAAACCACTAGAAAACTGGAAGTGGCACTGTGGCTCAAGTGGTAGAGCGCTCGCCTTGAGCTGAAGAGCTCAGGGACAGCGCCCAAGCCCAGAGTTCAAGCTCCACAACCGACAAAATAAATAAGTAAATAAAAATTTTAAAAAATCAGGAAAGACAGGAGCTAATTAATTAATTAATATGTAAGAAACTAATCTGGCAGGGGTCTTCCCAACTTCATGTGTCACTCAAGCCTGAGGCTCCAGAGCTTGGGCTAGGTCAGTGCTAATGGCACCTCAAAGAAAGCTATAGCCAGGTACTGGTGGCTCACGCCTGTAATCCTAGCTACTCAGAAGGCTGAGATCTGAGGATCAAGGTTCAAAGCCAGCCTGGGCAGGAAAGTCTGTGAGACTCTTATCTCCAGTTAGCCACCAGGAAACCAGTAGTGCTGTGGCTCAAGTGGTAGAGCGCTCACCTTAAGCTGAAGAGCTCAGGGACAGCACTAAGGCCCTGAGTTCAAGCCCCATGACCAGAAAAAAAGAAAAGAAAGGCTACAGTAAATCACATATTTTAAAACAAGCAGTAGTACAGGCCCCAGGCTGACCAGACCTGAGGGGAGACACCATGGCCAGAGGCTGCTTACTAAGAATGGTCCAGGAACCTGGTGGCTCATACCTGTAATCCTAGCTACTCAGGAGGCTGAGATCTGAGTTTTGTAGTTCAAAGACAGCCCAGGCAGGAAAGTCCATGAGACTCTTATCTCCAATAAACCACCAGAAAACCGGAAGTGGCACTGTGGCTCTACTGGTAGAGCACTCACCTTGAGCTGAAGAGCGCAGGGACAGCGCCCAGGCCCATAGTTCAAGCCCCACAATCAACAAAAATAAAAACCAAGCCAGGGCCAGTGCCCCCTATTTGTAATCGCAGCTACTCAAGTGGCTGAGACCTGAGGTTAGCCTGGACAGGAAAGTTTTCAGATCCATCTCTCCAATTAACCAGCAAAGCACCAGACTGAAGGCAAGGCTCCAGTGGTAGTGCAAGCCCTGAGCATGCTGAGAGCACACAGGCCTGGAAATGACACACACACACACACACACACACACACACACACACACACACACACACACACGATGCCGCTGCAGGAGGCCAGGAGCGGCAGGATGGTATTGAGGCGAGGCCATTACACTGCGGAGGGATAATGTCTTTTTACTTTATATTATCTTCTTTTTCATTGAGTAAATTATTGGTCTTGTTTAACCAGAGCTTTTATTAGTCTCACCAGATACCTCTTTATCAAGAAACAGGTAGGATCCCCTTGGCACATTCAAGATAATTTAGAACTGAGTCCTGCCCCCTCCCTCTGACTCTGCAATCCAGGGCTCAATGACAAGACTGGGCGGAAGCAGGAGGCAGGAGAGGCGAGGTTCACCAGCCCCGCAGCGCTCCAGGTCCTCCACCCACCCTGCAGTGCTCTGCTCCAGAGCAACCCCGCACACAGCACAAACTCTCCACGGCAGACGCCCCACACAGCAGCATCCTGATCTGAGAACACTCAACCCAAGCTTGTTTTTAGATTTCACCTAGACACCGTTCTTGGTCAGGTTACAGCCCCACTGTCCAGGAAGAGACGAGAGGAGAGAAATGTTAATATTCAATGGTTTCAAAGGTCCTGTGTCCTGCGCTGTGGTCAGTGTGAGTGCACGTCTCAAAGAACTACCTATAAAACCCAAGTGATGTGAACCTAATTTTTACCATGCAGTTCCAACCTTTCCCTAGAGTTTGGAGATTACTGAAAGGCTTGTTTCCTAGCTGGGTGTGGCAGTACACCTCTATAACCCTAGCACTCAGGGTGGTGGAGACAGGAGGAGCAAGAATGAGTCTGAGACCAGATTAGCTACAATAGCAGAGTTCCAGGCCAACCTAGCCTGCGCAGCAAGACTCTGCCTCAAAAAGTCCGGTGACTCTGTAATCCTAACTACTCAGCAGGATGAGATTCAGAGGACCAGTCTGAAGACAGCCTTGGACAGAAAAGTTCAAGAGAAGCTGGGTGCTGGTAGCTCACACCTGTAATCCTAGCTACTGAGGAGGCTGATTGTGGTTCAAAGCCGGCCCGAGCAGGAAAGTCCATGAGACTCTTATCTCCAATTAACCACCAGAAAACCAGAAGTGGTGGTGCTGTGGCTCAAATGGTAGAGTGCTTTCCGTGAGCTGAAGATCTCAGGGATAGTGTCCAGGCCCAGAGTTCAAGCCCCATGACTGACAAAAAAAAAAAAAGTTCAAGAGACTCCAGCTCCAAAAGGCTGGGCTAGAGGCATGGCTCAAGTGGTAAAGCACCAGCTAAACAAGTGAGACCCTGACTTCAAACCCCACCACAGTGGGGGGTGGGGGCAAATATGTTCCTGTGTCCTTCAACGATCTTATCCATAAAAAGCACTGTGCTTAAAATACACTTGGAGCTGGATGCAGGTGGCTCACGCCTGTAATCTTAGCTACTCAGCAGGCTGAGATCTGAGGATCACAGCTGAAAGCCAGTCTAGGCAGTAAAGTCTGTGAAACTCTTTTCTCCAATGAGCCACCAGAAAACCGGAAGTGGAGCTGTGGCTTAAAGTGGCAGAGTGCTAGCCTTGAGCAGGAAACAAAAGCTTGGAGACAGAGCCCAGGTCCGGAGTTCAAGCCCCACAGCCAACCAATTTTTTTTTAAGTTAAATTAAATACATTTGGAAACATTTGGTGCCATCAATTAAGTTCAGTGGCCTCACCCACTCACCAAGGACCAACGTCCCCTCACCCCATGAGAGCTCATTACCATCTCTGGTGATGAGAAGAACCACAAGTGAAAATTAACCAGAAGCCTACGAAGATGAGGCCTGCAAGAGGCTGGGAGCCGTGCTGCTGTCTATACCTCCCCAGGTCTGTCTTCAAGAAGCCAGAGCAGGGAGCCCATGGCCATCCCACACCACCCCAAGCCTGTCTTCTGCTCCGTGGGCCACCAACAGACCAGAGCAGAGAACTGGACCGCACATGGTGGTCCAGGGCCGCAAGGTGGAATTTAAACAGCAGCCAGGTCCACACATGGCATTAGCAGTTTCTACTTTGGGCTGTGGGGGGAAAAAATGCCTAACACACGAAAAGGCTTTGTGTGCCCTCACCCCTCTGGCTGCTTATGTCTGCTGCCATTTACTAGTGGAGATTTTCAGTGTTTCATGTCCTCTGTCTCAAATGATATCAAAGTTACCTTTTTTTTTTTTTAACTGCTAAAGAGCTATAAGTGGAGTATTTCCCCAACTTGTAATCAAGGTTTAGAATTTCACAGAGAACACCAATCAAATTATAAACATAATCAAAGAAAAATTAAAGGTTTAAAAAAACCCACCGTGCAAGCTGAAATGCCTGCCCCCGCAGCCACGGGAACAGTAACAAAAGCAAAATCTCTTAAAACTTCAAAACTTTCACTAGTTATATTTCCCAGATTTTCTCAAAGATTTCCCACTAAGTCAAAACTTGGACTGGATAAGCTGCTTTTCTTCTGAGTCTCAAGAATTCTACGTGATTTTTCATGAGATACCTTGCAAGATTTGAGAGATGGGGAAGAGTCTGGCTCCTGCATGGCTAGAGTTAACACATCTGTGGTTTTAAACACCACAGTCTTTCTTTCCCACAAATAACTAGGCAATTTCAAGTAACATTAAACAATGGTTGTATGTGTATCTTAACCAGTAATAAACCCCTTTGGTATTACAATAACACATATATTAACATACATGAGCATTCACAGAACTTCTAAAATGTCAATTATTTCATTAAAAGTCTATTTTATTTGAAATTCTGGCTTGGTGCTGGTGGATCACATCTGTGACTCAAGAAGCTGAGGTCTAAGGATCGCGGTTCGAAGACAGCACCAGCATTCCATGAGACTCCTTTCTTCAATTAATCACTAAAAATCTGGAAGTGGAAGTGTGACTCAAGTGGTAGAATGCTAGCCTTGAGCAAAAAAGCTCAGGGACAGCACCCAGGCCCAGAGTTCAAGCCCAAGCACTAGTACAAAAAAGAAAAAAAGGGCCATTCTGCTATGTCATTTCAATTTTAGATGTCTGCACAAACTGAGCTAAAAGAATAGTGTACTTTACTTATAATCACAATTTCCAAGAGCCAGAATATAACTTGAAAATGTTTATGTCACAGCACACAGCTTTTTTTCAGACTTGGAAAGGTCTGATCTTATCAAGTCAGACCTCCTCCAATGCTCCAGTGAGCCAGGCGTTCCTGTGCTCAGCTGAGAGCATCCAGGCCCCGCCCCACTCAGGGGTCATCCAGCCCCTCCCCGCCCAGGTCCAACCCAGGTCTGGGGTCATCCACACCCCTCCCTGCCCAGGTCCTACCCAGGTCTGAGGTCATCCACGCCCCTCCCTGCCCGGTCCCTGCCCTGATCCCAGGTCAGAGGCCAATGGACCACACCTCCAGAGGGAAACCAGCCTTCCCTCGGCTTCCTCCTCCCTCACTGAGCAGGTGCTGTACACCCAGCTCAACCTGACTATGGAACATCCAGTGCTCAAAAAGGAACAGCAAAGGTAATGCTGCGAAGTCTCAGACAAACACGAACCACTGCAAAACAACTGTGAAGTCCTTCATTACCCAGCTAGAAACCATGTCACTGTGAAAGGTCCCTAGAAAGCCTCAACTAATAGAACATCTACGAAACCAAGGACCTCTTCCTGCCTCTCCAGGCACAGATAACATCGCAGTGCAGGGCAGGGACAGAGCTTCTGGACAATACTGCAACTTAAATTTTAATTTGTAAACAAAATCTCTAATTCCAACCACCACAGTGGTGGAGTGGGAGGCCTCCTGGGAGCAGGTTCATTTGTTTCCTCACGTAAATACCAGCTTTATCACCAGCCCCGGAGATCAATTCCAGAGTCTGGCCTGAACCTAAGGCTTGCTTCTCCCTTCCTTCCAGGGCGTCGGGGTAAGAAACTGAGTTTTAAGAGAACATGGGTGTTTCAGAGATGACTAGTCTTAGAGACACTAATCATTCAATGGCTTAATCAAACATCTGTCTGGAAGGAGCTAACAGGTTAGCAGATCAAGGTGAGGCGTTACAAGGCCCGCAGAGACCGGAGGAAGGTGAGATTTCAGTGGCAGCTGGGGGAGTGAGGGGACTTGCTCTTGCAGGCCCATTTTGTACGAAGCTTTACACCTAAAATTTCCCTTGGAAGGTGACAGAGGAGAGGGGGGTCGGGCTGTCGCCGGGGCTGCGGTTGGGGGGGGGCGTTGTGGGGGGATGCGGGAGCCGGACACAGGAGGATAGGGTAACTCCCGGCCAACTCCAGACCCCAAGGCGGCGCGGGCGGATGTCCCGGGAGCTGCAGGAAATGATATCCAGACGGGGAGGGTGGGTCTAGGAAGCGGCCGGGGCCGTGGCTGGGCGTGGGGGAGAGGGGACACGGAGGATGTGGCTGCGGAGCGCAGGATGGAGGGGCGGACCGACGAGGCCCGGGCACCAGGAGCGGAGTGCCCAGGGGCCGGGGCCGAGAGGGCGTGGGGTCGCCCCGGCGCGGGGCC
>NW_012267218.1:1942263-1946464 GCF_000151885.1 Dipodomys ordii | reverse complement strand
CTTGAACAAAAGAAGCTCAGGGACAGTGGCCCCCTGAGTTCAAGCCCCAGGACTGGCAAAAAATAAAAATAACGCCCCATCCCTCCCCCCCCCCCGTAAAAGGGACTATATTCTGATGGTAGTATAAATGAGTGATAAACACTCAGAGGCTTGGGTGTAGCTAAGCAGTAGGCAGTAGTCCGGCAAGTACAGGCCCTAGGTTCAACACCTAACATCACAAAAATAACTAAATA
Organism: Dipodomys ordii; assembly: GCF_000151885.1. Taxonomy (NCBI): domain Eukaryota; kingdom Metazoa; phylum Chordata; class Mammalia; order Rodentia; family Heteromyidae; genus Dipodomys; species Dipodomys ordii. The sequence continues at coordinate 1,946,231 of NW_012267218.1, read as the reverse complement.
AGAAACAAAATACACTCTTCACTAAAGCAAGTCTGGGAACGTCACTGTGTCTCATGAAACGCGCCCAGGAGCGTGTGAAAGTGGGAGGCCCTGCCTAGCAAGCACACGCGCCAAGTTCAAATTGTAGCATCACAGGGCTGGGAAGGAGGATCACTGGGAGAGCGCTTGCCTTGCATGCATGAGGCCCTGGGTTTGATTCCTCAGCACCACACAAGCAGAAAAAGCTGGAAGTGGCACTGTGGCTCAAGTGGTAGAGTGCTCTCCTTGAGTTGAAGAGCTGAGGGACAGCACCCAGGCCCAGAGTTCAAACCCCACGACCGGACAAAAAAAAAAAAGTAAATTTTAGCATCACAAATAAAGAAAAGCCTCTAGTTGTTTGCTGGTGGCTCACACCCTGTAATCTCAGCTCCTCAAGAGACAGAGATCTGAGGATTGCAGTTCAAAGCCAACTTGGGCAGGAAAGTCCATGAGACTTTATCTCCAATTAACTACCTTTTAAACACTGGATGTAGAACTATGGCTCAAGTGGTAGAACACTAATCTTAAGCATCCAGGCCCTAAGTTCAAGCCATATGACTGATGAGAGAGAGACAGAGACAGAGAAACAGAGAAAAAGAGAAAGGCCAGAAGCTGGTGCTCACGCCTATAATCCTAGCTATTCAGGAGGCTGAGATCTGAGGATCATAGTTCAAAGCCAGCCAGCAGCAAAGTCCATGAGACTCTTATCTCCAATAAACCACCAGAAAAAGTGGCGCTGTGGCTCAAGTAGCAGGGCCTTGCCTTGAGCTGAAGAACTCAGGGACAACACCCAGGCCCAGAGTTCAAGCCCCACAAGAGACAAAAAAAAAAAAAAACCATAAATGTTTACATTTTAAAAAGGCCTAATCTTCTTTTGGGAATACAGATTGAGACAAATGAAGTAAGAAAACTGTATTAGAATATAAAATGTTGTTAGAATACAAAAATCACGATTAGCTGGGCACCAGTGGCTCACACGTGTGATCCTAGCTGCTCAGGAGGTTGAGACTTGGAGGACCGAGGGTCAAGCCACACAGAAAAGCCCTCAAAGCTCCATCCCCAACTAACCAGCAAAGTGTCAGACTGGAGGCATGGCTCAAGTGGTAGAGTTCAAACCTTGAACAAGCAAGCCGAATAACCTCAAGGTCCTGAGTTCAAGCCTAGTACTGGCAAAAAAGGAACAAATCCTAATTTAGGCTACATTGTAGGATGACTCATGGAAATACTATGCAAGTGGAAAGCAGCAGTTACAAAAGCTGCATGGGGTAGGATTCCACTTACAGTCCACGTCCAACAGGCTAACATAAGGAAGGCAGAGCAGAGCTCTGAGCCTAAACCACAGGGAGAGAGAGATGCCACAGATGGTTACAAAACTGGACATACCAACATCCCCCTTTGCACTGTAACAGGTAAACTGTATCCAACTCCACATTCATAAAACTGTCTCCCAAAAGAAGAAATCTGTAATTGCAAAGGGCAGAGAAACCTTTTCCACTAAAATAAGCTGTAGAATTCAATTTAAATTTCTCTCATATTGCTGATATCCAGTTTTTATTCCATTACCCTCTAGCATATTATTTCACAAGGATTATCTAAATTTCATAAACACAGACTTGCTTTTAAAAAAAATAAAGGGAAATATATCCAGATTTGCTTAGATAAACAATGTGCTGCCTGATTTTTTTTGTTATTGTGGTTGTTGGTCATGGGGCTTGAACTCATAGCCTGGGTGCTGTCCCTGAGCTCTTTTGCTCAAGGCTAGCACTCTACCACGTTAAGCCACAGCGCCACATCCAGGTTTTTGGTGGTTCATTGGAGATAAGAGTCTCATAGACTTTCCTGCCTGGGCTGGCTTTTAAACCTGGATCCTCAGGGCTGGGAAGGTGGCTCAGTGGTAGGGCGCTTGCCTTGCATGCCTGAGGCCCTGGGTTGGATTCCTCAGCACCACATAAGCAAAAAGAAAAAAGCCGGAAGTGGCGCTGTGGCTCACGTGGTAGAGCGCTCGCCTTGAGCTGAAGAGTTGAGGGACAGTGCCCAGGCCCAGAGTTCAGGCCCTGCGACCAGACCCAAAATAAATAAATAAATAAAAAACCTGGATCCTCAGATCTCAGCCTCCTAAGTAGCTAGGATTATAGGCGTGAGCCACCAGCACCTATAGCTGCCTGATGTCTTAAGAAATACTTCAGATTTCATGTACATCTGTACCTCCGACTCTGACTAGTAAAGTTAGAACCGAACAAACCCAGCACCTTCCTGATTTGCTACACATTCTATTTCCACAGCTGAAAGCTAGGTCCCTGCCATGTTTCCCAGACTCATTTTAAATGTATTATCAGAAAACTACTCTGTTAATATACTTGAAGACCTTTCAACAATATGACTTTCAAATACTTTGGGTCACAAACACTTGTAAGACAGCAGCAAAATTACTCTCAGGACTGCTACATACCCATTAAATGGAAAAATTACTCTCAGGACTGCTACATACCCATTAAATGGAAAAAGCCACATCCCTTCTCAACAGTGAATACCAATATAACATGGTATTTCGGCTAAGTGTGGAGACTTACACTTGTCTTCCAGCTGCTTAGCAGGAGGGTGGAAGTTCAAGGCCACCATAGGCAAAAAGTCAGTCAAACTCCATCTCCACAAGTAAGCTGGCATGGTGGGCGACGCCAGTGATCCGAGCTACACGGTAGGTGGCAGGTAGTTGGGTCTCGGTACAAGGGGAGTCTCGGGTCAAAGCGTGAGACTTCACCGGGCGCCCGTGGCTAATGCCCCACATCCTAGCCACTCAGAAGACTGCAATCTGAGAACTGTGGTTCAAAGCCATCATGGATAGGAAAGTCTATGCGATTTTTTTTTTGTAAAGGTGATGTACAGAGTGCGGGTTACTGTTACATGTCATGTAATGAGCACGTTTCTTTTTGAAGTCTCATCTCTTCCCTCGTGTTCTAGTTTTTTCTCTCCTAACCTCCCTCTCCCACAAGTTGAGAAGTTCATTTTTGATATACTGTCTAGTATCACTGCTGCACTAGTTCACCCTTTGTCCCCCCACTTCTGGGCTCCTCCTCTTTACCTCCCCGAACAGATAAACTTACATACAAGACAAAAAGAACAGAAGTCAAAAGCAGCCACAAAATGGGGAGGGGGCGAGACACAAAAGGTAAAATAACAAAAAAAAAAACTCTACTTCTTGGAGTTCATTTAATACACTTCTTTGTCCCCTCCCCTCCCCCCCTCACCAGTCCTGAGACTTGAACTGGAGCTCAGCACCTCTAACGGCCTTTTCTGTTTATATGGTACTAAGGAATTAAGCCCAGGGATTCATGCATGCTAGGCAAGCGCTCTACCATCTCCAGCTAAACATCATCATTTTATATGCTCATGTGCAGCACGTAACTACTGGCCTTTTGTGATCCTCCTTTAAGACTACCCTCCTTTGGTCTCACTGTATGAACATTTAGTCTGGTTAATTTATCATGTCCAAGTGTAAAGTTTTGTCTTTTACCACCCATTGTGTTTACTTGTAGATTTATAGGCACATTCTAATTACTACAAACGAGGGAAACATGCATAAACGACCTATGTTTCCTATGCGACTCTTACTTCCCTTAAACTACAAAAAGAAAGCCAGAGTGGTGCTGTGGCTCAAGTGATAGAGTACTAGCCCTGAGCAAAAGTCCAGAGGCAGCACACAGACCCTGAGTTCACGCCCTAGAACTGGCAAGCCAAAAAGGGTGGAGGTGTGGCTCAAGTAGCAGAGCACCTGCCCAGCTAGCACAAGGACCTGAGTTCAAACCCCACCAGTGCCAAAACATTTCAAATTAAAAATACAATATATGTAAAAAACTAAGTAAGTTCCGTCAGATTTTTTTTTTTTTTTTGGTCCGGTCGTGGGGCCTGAACTCTGGGCCTGGGCGCTGTCCCTCAGCTCTTCAGCTCAAGGC
>NW_012267218.1:1928893-1939715 GCF_000151885.1 Dipodomys ordii | reverse complement strand
GGGGCCGAGAACCCCCGACGCCAGGGGCTCGCGGGCGGGCTGCGTCCTGGGGCGTTCGCTTCGGGCGCTGGCCTCCCGGGTCCGGCGAGTGGTTCGGCCCCGACGGCGTCCGGGCTTGGCCTAGGCTGTGGGAGAGGACGGAAGCCACTCTGGCCACGGCTGCGGGGCAGCTCCGAGGAGCCCCGCGCCGTCGGAGCTTCCGCCCTCCGGGCGCCGGTGGCTCACGCCCGTAACCCTAGCCACCCAGGAGGCTGAGATCTGAGGATCCCGGTTCGAAACCAGCCCGGGCGGGAACGTCCAGGAGACTCCCGAGTCCCTGAGTTCAAGCCCCACATTCGACTAAAATAGAATCGAGCCCAGTGAGTGACTAGTGAGAAGACAATGGAGCCACATCCCCAAAGTACTAAGCCAAAGGTGTCACCAGCTTGGTGAGGGAGGTTCACACCTGTGATCCTAGAATGGCAATCCGAAGCAGCCAGGCTGCCATGTCCTCGAGACTCCGATCCAGCTAACCACCAAAAAGTCAGACGTGGAGCTGCGGCTCCAGTGGTAGAGCACTGAGCATAAAAGCTCTGGGACAGCACCAGGCCCTGAGTTCAAGCCCCAGGACCAGCACACACACGCAAAAAAGTAGAAGAAACGCAGACATGAAAGTCAGCCTAGGTGAGGGGGTTCCTTGTGTGGATCCCATGCTCCATCTCTGGGTCTTTGAAGAAGTCCCGAGATGGGGGAGGAAAGAGGCCAGCTGATGTTTTCAGATTGGGACATCACAGAGCAACACCTGTGAGCCAGCAAGCCCAGGCTTTGGTGCCAGCACACCTGCTACTTCAGCCTTATGACCCAGAAGACCCCTATGGTCTCAAAAGCATGAGGGGCCTGCCGTAATGCTCTGTGAAGTAAGTCTACCAGGAGAATCACAGTGTACCCCTCCTTCCCACCCTCCACCTCCCCAACCTCCCTCCCCTAAGGTTTGGGAGTAAATCAATTTCTCCATTTCAAAGGCCTCTGCTGGCTTACTACTGGGGCTTAATAGAAGCTGAATGTATGGCTGTGGATACCAAGAAACTATGCAACCAAAGCTATCTGTCCATCAAAAAAGATGTTATCTACCATATCATAAAACCAAGTCTGTACCGCAGCATTCCATTGTAAAATGAGACTGGAACAGTAAACATCCTGGGTCAGTGACACCTCCAGCAGGTGGCCTGCTGACCTTCCCTTTTTTGCTCTGGGTTCCCTCTCAAAATTGGTGGTCTTAGCAAAGCTCAGAGAATGAATTAGAGAAGTTCACTCAAAGTAATAAATGTGATCTGAGTCAGGTGCCACACCTGCAGTCCTAACTACTCAGGAGGATGAGATCTGAGGATCGTGGTTCAAAGCCAGCCTGGACAGAAAAGTCCATGAGACTCTTTTTTTTTGTTTGTTTTGGGGGTCCGGTCATGAGACCTGAACTCTGGGCCTGGCTGATGTCACTCAGCTCTTCAGCTCAAGGCTAGGGCTCTACCACTTGAGCCACAGCGCCACTTCCAGCTTTTTTCTTTTTGCTTATGTGGTGCTGAGGAATCGAACCCAGGGCCTCTGGCATGCAAGGCATGTGCTCTACCACTGAGCCACCTTCCCAGCCCATGAGACTCTTATCTCCAATTAACCACCAGAAAACTGGAAGTGGTGCTGTGGCTCAAGTGGTAGAACACTATCCCTGAACTGAAGATCAGCGGAAGGACAGCACCCAGGCCCAGAGTTCAAGCCCCATGACCACCACCAACAGCAAAAAAGAAATGTGATCTGAAAAATCCAGGTGTTTGCACCTACTGTTTTACAAACTCTAGTGTTTTGTTTTGTCGGTTTTTGGTGGTAAAGGGATTTGAACTGTGGGCACTGAGCTACATTTACGGAAAAAGAGGCTTTCCTTATGCAAGTGGATCAGACACCCCGTTCTTTTCTGCCTGTGTTCAAAGGACCTCAGGTACAGAAGAGACAGGGATGGGACATGGGACCTGTACATGATCTCCCTCACCCAGGCTGATGGTGCTTCCATGGGGGCTGACTACCTAGTCAGAGCAAGGCCTTGTATAGAGCCCAGCTGAGCCAAGCCACTCCCAAGGCCCTGGCCATGTGCAAAGGGTGGTTTTTGCCCTCTGTGTTTTAGACAAGGACTTGCCTTTCCAGCCAAGTGAATTGTATCAGCCCCACCATTTTCGAGCTTGGAGAACACTTTCTTTATCTATCACCATAGCAACTCAAGTACCATCGCCGTGGACTGTGGGGCTCGTTTTTATGGAAATGGAAGTGTGACAGAGCTCCTGCCCAGGAAATTCCCTGGCTTCCCATCAGTGCCGTCCTACGGGTGTGGTGCGCCGCTCCCCAGCAGTCGGCTTATGGCATCATCTCCTGGGCACCTTGGCAGTGGAGGGCCCCCACTTCACACCAGGGAACACAGGAATTTCAGTCTCCTTCCTGTGACCTTGGAATCGTGTCCAAGAAAGGAATGCTTCCCTGAGGAAATGCGCCAGAGTTCCCCGGATTGCAGGCATCGAGGGAGGCTGCCCCCTGCACCAGCTCCTCTGTCCATCACGCCACGCGCCAGAAAGCAGTTAAGGAGGCAGACATGGCGTTACTGTGTGCAATGCTCAGCCCCAGCCCGAGGGGAACATGACTGAGGCCGGGACGGCTGGCTCACGTGTGGAGTCCAAGGGCCTCAGCGAGCTGCTTCTTCTAACTGGGCAAGCAGAGCTCATACACTGAGTCCTAGAGAGGACTGGAAGAACAAAAGTCTGGCTCACCTCACCATGGCTAAAAAGAAAACTGCTGCCTAAGTTGCTCACAGGGGGATGGAAAGGCCCAGGAAGCAGGTGGGGGGTCACGCACCTATTCCTCAGGCTCTCCACCAGCCCCCCATGCGCACCTTGCCCTCTAGAGGCTGTGCCGAGCCATAGCAGCCGGATGAGCGGGAGGGCCGTGCCCCCAGGAGCTGCGGGCCCTGGCGCCCCTCACAGGCCCTGGGCCTCCCCCTCCAGCACCCTGAAAGGCCCCAAGCGGGTGCCACCGGCCATCCTCCCGGGCTGTCCCTCCTGGCCCTGCCCCGCCGGCCCGGCCCCAGCAGGCTCCGCCCCGCCCCATCGCAGGGCCAGGCTCCAAGGTCCCCCATATGTGTGGCCAGCCGGAGGCTTCACCGCTCGTGGAAAGGTGAAGTCCAGGATGGCCGCGTGGAATGCGGGCAGAACCAACGGGACACCCACACAGAGTTCCAAGAAGCTGGTGAAAAATGGTGATGGAGCATGGGTCAGCCAGCCGCCCCACAGCGCAGAGCTGCCCCACGCGTGGGCAACAGCCCCGCCTCGAGACCACCGGCAGCCCTTAGGTTTCCCGCCAGGCTCCACAGAGCACAGTCTTCCTCGACGTGTGTGTCATCCCCAGCTTTGGTGCCTAAGCCGACCACGTGGAGACTTTGCAGGTCAGGGATGCAGGCTGCAAGCAGAGTATCTTCAGAACATCTGTGTGGAGGAAGGGGATGAAGCCAGGGATGAAAGAAGACAGGGTGCAGGCTGAGGGATGGGGTTCCTCCTCTCCCCTCTTTCTCCTTCCCCCCTCCCCCGCATTCAGATGTCCTAGGGGAGGGGGCAGAGGCATCGGTGGCTCACGCCTGTAATCCCAGCTACTCAGCAGGCTGAGATCTGAGGATGGCAGTTAGAAGCCAGCCCAGACAGGGAAGACTAGGAGACTCTCATCTCCAGTCAACTACTAACAGGGCTGGGGGCATTGATCTGCCAGAGGAAGGACGGGAACCGGCCAGTCATGGAGGCTGCAAGCGGGAGGTGCGACAGGCCAGCCTGTGCAGATGGTTCCAGTGTGAGCCGCGGAGGGCGGTCCACTGGGGGCCAGCAGAAGGGCAGCGAGGGATGCTGGCCTGCGCAGCCTTGCAGACCTGCCCAGCTTCACTGACGTCTTCCATGGTTTACCAACCTGGCTCAGATGCCGTCCAGGACTCCCACTGCCTCAGGATGAAGGGGCGCCCGAGGCTCCCATATTAGTCTAAGGGTTTTCTTCCTCCAAACTCCAGACCCCAGCACGGCCAGGAAGTCAGGGAGGGAATGGGGAGGGAAGGAGCAGAGGGGAAGGAGGAGAGGAGAGTGGGCCATCTCCATCACCAGCAAGGCTGCTGACACGTTACATGAGCTATGCTCAGCACTTTGCAGGTCTGACCCTAAACTGGTGTGTGCCTGAAGAGGTAGGGCACACTGAAGCTAGACAGAGAGGCCACTGCTGGTGAACTGCAGGGCCTGGCGCCATGCATTACCCTGCTTCTCCACAAAGCAGCCACCACTCCGGCCAAGCAAGTAAGTACCTGGACATGCTGTAGACCAGATGGTCTAGAGCTCATCCCAAACCGATGGTGAGGGACAGGCAGGTGACTGCGCAGGAACAGACCTAGGAACCACACGTCCACCTCTGACTTACAGGCTGGGCACCGCCTCCCCCAAGGCCTCTGCTGGTGACCTATGAACACACAGCTTCCTCCTGCTCCCCATTTAGTCTTGCACTACTGTGAGCTACGTCAGATCACCAACTTAAAAGATTCTTTTTGAGCCAGGTGCTGGTGGCTCACTCCTGTAATCCTAGCTACTGAGGAGGCTGAGATCTGAGCATCATGGTTCAAAGCCAGCCCAGGCAGAAAAGCCCATGAGACTCTTATCTCCAATAAACTACTCAAAACCAGAAGTGGCTCTGTGGCCCAGGTGGTAGAGCACTCGCCTTGAACTGAAGAGCTGAGGGACAGCGCCCAGGCCCAGAGTTCAAGCCCCACAACTGACAAAAAAAAAAAAAAGGTTCTTTTTGGTGTTAGAAATCTCATGGTCTCTGTCCCTCTTACTTTGGTCCTGAGATGGTGTAGTCACGGCAGTAGTACACGCATGGCAGGAAGCAGAGCAACAGGAAGAGGCCAAGGTCCTAAGATCCCTTCAAAGCTGCGCCCCCCAATGACCCAGCTTCCTCTTGCTAGGCCACACCCTCAATGACCCAACTTCCTCTCCCTAGGCCATGCCCCAAATGGACTTCCACTAGGTCACACCCCAAATGACCTAACTTCATCCCACTAGGTCACGCCCCAAATGACCTGACTCCCTCCCACGAGGCCCCACTTCCTAAAGGCTCCCACACTTCCTAGTGGTTCCGAGCTGGGGACCAGACAGGACGCGGACGATGCACACTGCAGCACCCGACTGATCTCACTCCTTCCAGTCAGGTGAGGATGGAAGGCGTGGTCTAGGATCTCCACTGTGTGTCTCCAGCCAGGAGATGATCACACACCAACCATCAGTGCTCACCCAGGGCAGTAAGAGTCACCATCTCCCCAGCCAGAGGAGGCAGAGTGTGGGGGCTCCCCCACCCCACATCTCAGAGGAGACCTCTTCACTCACCTGCTGAGTCAGGGAGGAGGAGGCCGGAGCGCCAGGCTAGGCCTGTCACCTGGCCGCCCTGCCCCCAAACACAGCTTCCAGTCTTTCTCCCCCTCCCCTTCCCAGGCCTCCTCCCAGGGTGCACCCCACACTGCCCCCTGGTGGAGGCTGCGCGGTGGAGGCCAGGCTGTGCCAATGCCACTGGCTGGTGGAGTCCCAAGGGTTGTCAGGAGGAAATGCCAGCCTGGGCTCGGGATTGCCTTCCCGGGTGGGAGTGGGGAGGCTGAGGCTGCGTGCGGGCCTGGGTGGGGAGCATTCAGGTGGTCATGCCTTGGGCATCAGTTCCCTGGCTGCTCCTGGACACAGAGGCTGGGCAGGACAGGAAACGGCAGGGACAGCAGGCCCTGAACCCTGACCTGTCCCTCCCACCGGCAAGGCTGTGCCCGCGCTCAAGCCCCAGTAAGTGGTCCGCACCTACATGAAATAGAAATGCAGAAACTCGGGAAAGCCGTTGCATCTTCACACATGGCACTGGCGCCCAGGGTGCTTTATCTGGGAAAGACCACCAGAGGGCGACAAGAGCAAACCTACCTGGCTAGGGCCCGGCTTCCACCTGGCACCTTCCACCCACACTTTGCAGAGGCAGGTGCATGGACGGAGGGCTGTTGCTGGAAAGCGGTGGCTACAGTCGCAGCTCAGCCACATGTCAGAGGTGGTTGGCCATTCTCTTGGTCCACTCCATACTCTTGGTCCAACCTCCACTGGCCCATACAGGGCCAGAGCCTCTGCAGGTCGCACAGCAGAGACTGGAAATAGCTCCTGCCTTTAGCTCCAGCTGTTCTTGTGGAGACAGCCACAATGGGGGAAGAAGCATGGAATCAGGAAAGAGCAAAGCTGGGAGCCCTGGGCTCTGGTCCTGTCCTTAAATCCCTCCCTTTCCCAGCCTCCCAGGAAAGCCTCCGGGCCTGTGCTCCAGGCCTCTCCATCAGGAGCACAGGGCCGCTGTCAGCCAACACCTCAGATGACAACTAACACCTTAGGTGACAGCTAACACCCACATGAACAATTTCCGCCTGGGTGGCGAGGAGGAGGTGCAGAGGCCTTGGGGAGAGTGGGAGGAAGGGGGAGTCATCTGCACAGACTGTAACTGTGGCCACAGTGACCCCGGTGCAAGGCACACGCTCCACTCTGCACCCCTGTGCGGCCTCTGCCTGGCCCCAGGCTCTGGAGAGAGGACTGGCTATGCACGGGAACTGTCAAAGACCTTCACAGTCAAGAGTACTTGGTTGTCCCCATATGAGGACCGAATCCTCAGCCAGGTATCCTCACCTCTGTGGCCTCTGTCAGCCACCTTCCCCTCTCACCTCACAGCTAGGTCTCGTATGTTGCAACCACAGTGCACCCACTAGGCCTCTGCTGACCCTGTTGTGTCCCTTTCTGTCCCCTCCCAAGGAGCCTGAGCAGAGCGCTTCACCCATCACAAGCAGGAGATGGAGACACCAACTTTCCACACAACATGCATTTTTACACTGACACCTGGCGCTCCTCTTGGACCATCAGACCATGAATTTGGAATGAGTTGCTCATCTCTGTGATCGTAGAATCCAGCATTGGCAGTAAGAACTTCACTATTTACATTAAACATTCCTAGCCACTAGTGAATGCTTGGTTTATGAATGAGCAAAAGAATGGTGAGAAAATGGCTGGCTGGCGGAGCTGAGTGCTGGCGTGGTAGAAGTGAGGGCCATGGTGACGAGGGATGGCTCAAGAAGTAAACTGCAAAGTTCTGAGTTTATTTTTTATTTTTTTGGCCAGTCCTGGGGCTTGAACTCAGGGCCCAGGCTCTGTCCCTGAGCTTCTTTTGCTCGAGACTAGCACTCTACTACGTGAGCCACGGCTCCTGGGCTCTGGAGAGGAGACATAGCTATGTACGGGGCACCTTTGAAGACCTTCACAAGCCAGAGTACTTGGTTGTCCCCACATCAGGAAAAAGCCCACTGCCTTATTCTGTATGGCGGTACTGAGGAATCAAACCCAGGGCTTTGTGCATGCTAGGCGAGCACTCTCCCACCAAGCCACATTCCTAGCACCCAAAGCTCTGAGTTTAAACTGTCCCGGGGGGTGAGGGGGGTGAGGGGGAGAACAGTTGACTGATTCATATGATCAACAATATAATGGCTCACGCCTATAATCCTAGTGACTCAGGAGGCTGAGATCTGAGGATCATGGTTGGAAGCCAACCTGGGCAGGAATGTCCATGAGAATTTTCTCACCAGCCTGGGCAGGAAAGTCCGTGAGACTCTTAGCTCCAATAAACTACCAGAAAACGGAAGTGGCACTGTGGCTCAAGTTGTAGAGTGCTGGCTTTGAGCTGAAGAGCTGAGGAACAGTCCCCAGGCCCAGAGTTCAAGACCCACGACTGACCAAAAGAAAAAACAAAAACCAAAAAAGCTGGAGAAGTGACCTGCGCAGTAGAGGTCAGGGACAGCTCCTAGGCCTCAAATTGAAGCCCCATGACTGACCAAAAAAATGTTGGAAATGGTATTCAAGTGGTAGAGTGCTATCCTTGAGCAAGACAGATGCTCAGGGACAGTGTCAAGACCCTGAGTTCAAGCCCAAGACTGGCATGTGTGTATGCACGCACGCGCACACACACAGCACAAACACAGACCATAATATAAGGATGATAGCTACACAAGAGGATGGTGGATGGTGAGTCGCTGGGCGGGATGATGGTGGATGGTGAGTCACTGGGCGGGATGATGGTGGATGGTGAGTCACTGGGCGGGATGATGGTGGATGGTGAGTCGCTGGGCGGGATGATGGATGGGCCTGTGTAGTGGACGGATGGATGCTGAAAGAATATGCAGGGCTGGGCGGGGGGTGGTTTCATGGTAGAGTTCTTGCCCAGCATTTATGAAGCCCTGGGTTCGAGTCCTCAGTACCACATACACAGAAAAGGCTGGAAGTGGCACTGTGGCTCAAGTGGTAGAGTGCTAGCTTTTGGGGGGGGTCCGGTCATGGGCCTGAACTCTGGGCCTGGGCGCTGTCCCTCAGCTCTTCAGCTCAAGGCTAGCACTACCACTTGAGCCACAGTGCCACTTCCAGCTTTTTTCTTTTTGCTTATGTGATACTGAAGAATCAAACCCAGGGCCTCAGGCATGCAAGGCAAGCGCTCTACCACTGAGTCACCTTCCCAGCCCAAGAGTGCTAGCTTTGAGCAAAAGAAGCTCAGGGACAGCACCCAGGCCCTAGGATGGGGAAAAAGGGAATTTGAGGGGTAGATGAATATGTGTGTAATGTCTGGAAACGTGGAAGATGGTGGAACTAGATACAGAGTGGAGGAAAGATGGTAGGTGCATCTCTGTAATGGTAGTTGGTTAATAAATACTGTTCAAGGAGCCAGGCGCTGGTGGCTCACGCCTGTAATCCTAGCTACTCAGGAGGCTGAGATCTGAGGATCGCGGTTCAAAGCCAGCCCAGGCAGGAGAGACCGTGAGACTCCTATCTCCAACAAACCACCAGAAAACCGGAAGTGGCGCTGTAGCTCAAATGGTAGAGCACTCGCCTTGAGCTGAAGAGCTGAGGGACAGCGCCCAGGCCCAGAATTCAAGCCCCACAACCGACAAAAAAAAAAAAATACTGTTCAAGGAAGATGGATTGGATATGCGCATTGAATCAGTGCATTGATGGTCTCTGGGTGAACCTAGACAGACAATGGATTGCAGGTTCTAGGTAGTAAATGGCAGCTGGATTGTGGCTGGGAGTGGAAAGTAGACAGTAGAATAAATCATGGAAGTGCAGATGGATGGTAGACGAATAGAAGGGGGTGATTATGATGGATGTAGCCACAGTGAATAGGTAACTAAGTAGTGTGTGTGTTAGTAGATCGGGATGGTTGGCTGGATCACGAGGGAAGGACGGTGGATGTCAGAAGCTGGACGGCAGCTTGGCAGTCTATAAATTAGACCCAGACAGCAAGTAAACCAATGGCTGCTAACCAAGTGAGCTAATGAGCTGTGTACCAGCATCCATGGAAGGGCTGCTGGACAAGGGGTGGTGGATGATTGGGTTGACTCTGAATGAGTACATGATGGTTAGAAGATAAATGGACAGATAAGACATCAACTAAAACACAGGGGCATCGTGGGACGTGCACGTGTGAGAGGTGAATGGTACATGGTAGACAAGGGGGAGATGGTGGGTGAGTGGAAGGTGGTGAGGGGTATTTGGTAAACAAATGGCTTAATGTATAGAAGGATTGATGACTAATAATAAGCTGACGGATAATAAATGCAGTGGAATTGGTAGTGAATAATAGATGGGAAATGACGCATAGTGAAAAGCTGCATTGTGGGGGGTCCCCATGGTGGTAGGGGATGCTCGCTGGTGTTTCTCTGCGCTACCCTCAGCACCGAGAGCATAGATGGCACTCAATACATTTATCTATAATGGATGAATATGGGTAGATGGCAGGTGTTACTTGGATAGATTTGGGATGAACTGTGGCTAAGGTTGGATTGATGGATGGACAGAGGATATTGTGAAATGACATTGAATGTCTGATGAAGATGGGAGCTGGTGGTTGGTTGGTACATGGATGGATGGGGGTTCATAGGAATATGAATGTTTGGTAAATGGCGAAGGGTCAATGATGACTAATAAATATAGACAGATGTGCTGTGGCTGTCTGGAGACAAATGGACAGTTTGGGATGCATAGATGGTACACAGAGTAAGTTGATGTTGACAGATCAATAATGGATGATGCATTATGGTAGACAATTGTTAAATATTAGATGGTGTCTTGAGTGGTAGAATGCTTGCCTAGCACATGCAGTGCCCAAGGTCCAAACCCCAGGGTCACCAAAAACTAAAATAAAGCTGGTAGCTGTTAAGCAATGTTCAGAAAGATGGTGGGTGGTAGACGGTAAGCAAATGTTGGGGTCTGGGTGTCTCCTTGGTGCTCAGTAGAACATGGGTGTGGGTGCATGGTAGACAAATGTGGGAAGGTGTGGTGACAGGATGGGTGGTTCAGAGGTGTTGGATGGGGCCGGCGGCCGGTAGTGGATAATGGGTGGGGGCTGGAGGGACTGTTGGATGGATGGACGGACAGTAGTTGAGGGTAGAGGGTAGACAGTGGTTTGTGGATGGAGTTGGTGTTGTTCTTGATAGGTGGCAGAGGGTGGATGGTGGGTGCTGAACGGTGGGGTGCGAGCGTCTGGGTGGTCCTTGGGGGTGGATGGTGGGGTGTGAGCGTCCGGATGGCACTTGGGGGTGGACGGTGGGGTGCGAGCGTCTGGGTGGTCCTTGGGGGTGGATGGTGGGGTGTGAGCGTCCGGATGGTCCTTGGGGGTGGACGGTGGGGTGCGAGCGTCCGGATGGTCCTTGGGGGTGGACGGTGGGGTGCGAGCGTCCGGATGGTCC
>NW_012267218.1:1921110-1927350 GCF_000151885.1 Dipodomys ordii | reverse complement strand
ACACCCGCCTCCTCTTCACATAGCCACTCTCGGCAGCCGGGGGGCACAGGCGGGGGGGCACAGGCAGGTGGGGCGCAAGGCAAGGGGGGAGGCACAGGCAGGTGGGGAGCACTGGCTGGGGGCCCGTGGGGGGCACAGTCGGGGGAGACACTGGGGAGGGGGGCACAGGTGGGGGGGCACAGGCCAGGCCGGGGCACCGGCTCAGGGACCTGGTGAGTGGGGCAGCAGGCAGGCGGGGCAGACACCCGCCTCCTCTTCACATAGCCACTCTCGGCAGCAACATGAGCACCCCCCAGCCCACCGAGGCAGAGCTGAGTCCGGCCGAGACTTCTGGAGGCCTGGCAGGGAAGGTAAGAAGTGCTGGGAGGGGGGACGGGTTTGGGTGGGGAACACGGGCTCTGTCCCCTGGGCCGGGACCCCGGGCAGGCCTGTCCGCGCTGCGGCATCGCATCGGGAACCCCGGCGTTGCTTTTACTCAAGCCTGGCAGACGGCATGGAGGCCAGGCCCCGGCTTACAAGCACTCTCAGGGCTTGCTCCTACGCACTTAGCTTTCTGCTCAATGGCATGATACTAGGGTCCTGACCCTAGTCCCATTTTTTTTTTTTTTTTGCCAGTGCTGGGGCTTGAACTCAGGGCCTGGGCGCTGTCCCTGAGCTTCTTTTGCTCAAGTCTCACACTCTACCACTTGAACCACAGTGCCACTTCCGGCTTTTTCTGTATATGTGGTGCTGAGAAGTCAAACCCAGGACTTCATGCGTGCTAGGCAAACACTCTACCACTGAGCCATAACCCCAGCCCTAGTTCTTTTTTTTTTGTCAGTCATGGGGTTTGAACTCCGTCTGGGCGCTGTCCCTCAGCTCTTCAGCTCAAGGCAAGTGCTCTACCGCTTGAGCCACAGCACCACTTCCAGTTTTCTAGTGGTTTATTGGAGATAAGAGTCTTATGGACTTTCTTGCCCAAGCTTGCTTTGAACTGCAATCCTCAGATCTCAGCCTCCGAAGTAACTCGGATGACAGGCGTGAGCTACCAGCACACAGCTCTTCCAATTTTTAATGGATGTGTTGACGCAGCAGAATGGTTCAAGTCCTAGCACTGGTGGCTTGCACTATAATCCTAGCTATTCCGGAGGCTGAGATCCACAGGATCATGGTTGGAAGCCAAAAGTCTGTGACAGTGTGTCTTGAAAATAACCAGCAAAAATCAAGGCTGAGCCAGGCACCAGTGGCTCACGCCTGTCATCCTGACTACTCAGGAGACTGAGATCTGAGGATCACGGTTCAAAGCCAGCCAAGCCCAGGCGATTCTTCTCTTCTATAAACTACTCAGAAGAAGCCGGATGTGGCCTGAGACCCCTTTAGCCCCTGCGGCCAGCGCAACACCCTGGCTGGAAAACCGCCTGTGAGGAGGGAGGGGGGGAGGAAGGCGTGGGCGCTGGCGGATCCCAGCGGTGGGTGCAGAGCTTCCACTCTGTCCCTGTGGGCCACTCCCGATGGCCCAGCCTGGTGACACTGGTTCTCACACCAGGGGTCACCACCAGAGAAAGTTCTCGGCAGTCTTTGGGGCACTCAGCGGTGTCGGGTGTGCAGCCGCTCCTGCTTGGGGCGAGGGCGGCTGGACGGAGGTGGGGCGTGCGGAGGTGGGGCGTGCGCGCAGCAGTGTGGCTGGGCGCCGGGGGGTGGACGCGCACGAGGTGGCACCTTGGAGAGCCTTGAATGGGAGGTGGAGGGCACCCCGAGGGCGTGTGGGCACTGAACAATGATGGAGAGCCGGCTCCGGTTGCCATGGCGATGTCTTGCCAGCTCTGGCTGCCCAAGGCCCCGCGGGGAGGGCCCAGCGGGGACCCCGGGAGGAGCGCGCAGCTCTGCAGGCGCAGGGGCGGCTGGGCGGGGCCCGCTGACCTCTGCTGCTGCACCTCTAGACTGGGGACGTGGCTCCCCAGGGGCGGCCGCGGCCCAGGCCTTGAGGATCCTCTTTCCTGGCGGTGGCACAGGGCCAGAGGAGCTGGAGCCCCGGGGTGGGATGGGTCACCCCTTCCCTGGGCTCGTGGGAAGGGTCCCCAATCCTAGTGGGGGGGTGCAGGGCAAGAGGGACGGGGAGGGAGGGGACAGGAAGCCCAGGCCAGGCAGAGCCCCGACCCCTGCCCACCCTCTCCATAGGGTGCCCGGGAGCAGGGCCCGAGGCTGGGCCCGAGGCTGCCCTCCATCGTGGTGGAGCCCACTGAGGCGGGTGCTGTGGAAAGTGGGGAGCTGCGCTGGCCCCCAGAGGGCCCCCAGAGAGGAGCCCCCCAGAGCCAGACTGCTGCTGGTGAGTGAAGGCACTGGGGGGGGGGACTGCTCCTCTCCCAGAGCTGGACCTCGTCTCCCGCCCCGCTTAGGACTGGGGTACCCTGCACCTCCTTCTCATCACCCTGTCCAGCGTCTGCTACAGGTTCACTAGCCCCCTCCCCCGCCCCCACCCCGCGGCAGCTGTCACCAACGCCATCGCCAACGCCATCGCCATCGCCAACGCCAGTGCCCTCTTGCTTGCAGCAACCTCCCCGGGGCCGGCAGCAGAGGGCGCTGGCGGCCCCTCCCGCTCCCCGCACCAAGAGCCCCTGGCCCAGTGATGGAGGACATGGCGGGGCTCTGCTCTGACTGCTGAGAGGACCCAGAGCCCGGATGGCCAGGCTGAGGTGTCCCCGGGCAGGGCCTGCCCCCACTCCCGCCCGCACACCGCCGCACACCTGCCGTCTTCCTCGGCCTGGCCAGGACCCGCCAGGGCCTCAGTGCTGGCCTTTCCCCCACTGCCCAGGCCTCCAGCAAGCCCCTCCTCGTTCCGTGGCTTGATGCAGAAATAAAGGCGCTTCCGGTGTCCAGTGGGCACGCTTGGTAGATTGAGGGCAGCTTTGGTTCTGCCGTGACCTTGTGACTCTTCTTGGAGCGCGGGGTTCCGCGTGGCGACATCTTGAGTGTTTGGCTGGTGGGTTGGGACTGGAGGGTGGCGAGGCTGGGGTGGGTGGGGCCCGTCCTCTGCCGCCTCTGTCAGGGAGGCTATCCAGGTTATCCCAGGCCAGGGCAGCCTCCTTTCGCCAGCCTCCTTATCCCTCCTGGGGACCTCCTTGGGGCCAGGGCTGGAGGTGAGGTGGAGCTCTTCCCTGTCACCTCTTTATCCTGAGCTCAGCGGTGCAAGGAGGGGCTGGGCTTGGCTGTTCTGTGCCAAAGCATTGCTTCAAGGATGAGGAAAGCCACGTGTCCAAAGGTACTTGGCTGAGGCTACAAAGGGGTACGGAGGCCAAGTCGCCACCCCGCTGGCTACAGGCCCCGTGCGGGGGCTGAGTGGGCAGCCAGCTTCCTGTCCCACCGCTGAGTCTAGTCTCTCCTTGAGGGTTCAGCCCACGAGGCATCCCATGGAGTGCAGGGTCCTGCGCCCTGCCGCTGCCACCAGAGAAGCTGAAGGAGACACAGGTCCACGCCCTCCCCAGCCTAGCCCCGGCCGGGCCAACCGCAGCCCGGGCCAACCGCAGCCCGGGCCAGGGCACTCTGGGCCCAGCGGGGGTGCAGCGAAGGAGGCTGGACACGGTGCTCTGTTCTTCCTAATGGCTTTGCTAACTGCCAGGATGAATAAGGCACTTTCTCCACCCACCTTCCCTCCAAAAATAACTCCTCCTTCCCTCCCTCTCCCCCCCCCCCATACAGAGAGGTGGCCGGGGAGCCAGGAGCCCTACAGAGCCTTCTGCCCAGGTTGCCCTGTGGGCCCTTCCAGACCCACCAGGGGGAGAGGCAGTGGGCGTTAAGCCGGGCGCCGGTGGCTCATGCCTGTCATCCCAGCTACTCAAGAGGCTAAGATCTGAGGATTGCGATTCAAAGCCAGCCTGGGCAGGAAAGGCTGTGAGACTCTGATCTCCAATAAACCACCAGAAAACCGGAAGTGGCGCTGTAGCTCAAGTGGTAGAGCACTCGCCTTGAGCTGAAGAGCTGAGGGACAGCGTCCAGGCCCAGAGATCAAGCCCCACCAACAAAACAAGATCCTGCCGGTCCTCAGCCCCTCTTGTGGGTCCTGACCACGGAGGAATGACAGGCCAGGGACAGGCCGGGTGCAGGGCAGGAAAGGGGGACACATTTCACAATGATTGTCACAACACCTGGAACGGGCTGCGGGAGGCCAGCGGGAGAGCCGGGCACAGCGCTCTGCGGCCGCCGCCCTCCGAGCCCTGCCCGCGTGAAGGCCGCTGGACAGCCGCGCTCAGAACCACAGGCCTCCTGGTGCCTGGCCGGGCGGCGTCCGCTGCACCTCCTGCACCTCTGTACGGAGGTGGCCCTGGAGGGAAGACGACCCATTCCAGAGGGCGCCAGGACCCCGCCATGCCCGCCAGCCTGGGGGCGGAGGGCCGGCCCAGCCGCAGGCCAGGCCCCGCCCCGCCCTGAGGCCCCGCCCCCGAGGCCGCCTGCCCCATAGCGCCGCCTGGCGCCCACCTGGGTCACTGCAAAGAGTGGTGGCCGCGATCCCGCCCTGCGGGCCACCTGCGCTCCCTCGGGCCCAGGGTGGGGCGGGGGAGCAGCTGGAGAGCTGACAGACTGGTCCTCCGTCCTCGGGCCGGGCTCCACCCCTGGCCCTGGGAGTGGCCTCTGGCACCCGCAGCCACGTGAGTGACAGGTGCTCCCCCAAGCCCAGGGACAGGTGAGCATCTGGGGCAGAGGCCACGCGGCGCTCGCTCCGGTGAACCTGTCTCACCCCAGCTGTGGCTCCAGTTACCAAAGGGAGGAAGGGAAGTGCTCCCCCAAGGTCATGCAGAGCTGGATTGGACTGCACCCCCTTTCTGCTTGCTCCTCACCCCTGCACAAGGCTTCCCAGAGACAAGGCCGGGTCTCCTCCACAGGGGTCTTACCGAGAAAGCTGGGAAGCAACATCAAAATAGAATAAACAAGACGCCCACCTGTGTGCGGCAAAGCGGGCACGAGCTTGGGGGGGTGCTGGGGTCTTTTTTTTTTTTGGTCGGTCGTGGGGCTTGAACTCTGGGCCTCGGCGCTGTCCCTCAGCTCTTCAGCTCAACGCGAGCGCCACAGCGCCACTTCCAGTTTTCTGGTGGTTCATTTGGGGATAAGAGTCCCATGGACTTTCCTGCCTGGGCTGGCTTTGAACCATGATCCTCAGATCTCAGCCTCCTGAATAGCTAGGAGTACAGGTGTGAGCCCCAGGCCTCCAGCATTTTCTGGGCCTTTGAGGAGGTTCAGCAGAAGATGCCATACCCTGGGCACCACCAGCTGCTCAGGAACCTGTGGCTGGAGTGAAGGCCATCTCTACCGGGAGGGCCCGGCACCTGTGTGTGTCCATGACACAGTCCTGGCCCCTGTCTGGCCAGTCCTGTGGCTCTGAGCAGGTCTGGGGCTGGGCCGTCTCCTCCAGCGCCTGCTGTCTTTAGTTGTACTTAGGCCCCCTCAGCTCTCATTTCTGACTATTGGAGACAGGGTGGGCTGTGGACAAAGCAGGGTGAATGGGAAGACCTAAGCTGGTACTTCTTTCTTTTCCTGGAGGGGCCCCAGGCTGGGGGGGGGGTGGTGAGACTCAAGTGGCTGGCCAGGGCATCTGGGGTTTGGGATCTGACAAGGTCTCCGCAGACCGCAGGGGTGATGGGATGACCATTGTCAACCTGAACTTCCTGGGTTGTTGTCTTATCCCCAGAACTACAACACGGTGTGGACAAAAGGTCTTTGAAGAGGCCGTTCATTGAAATGAAGTGTTTAGGACGAGTCTTCCTCCATACCCAGAGGGAGGATCGCCTAAGCACAGGGCGAGGGCCAGCTCCGGCACACTGGGGAGCGGTCTCAGGAGCCGGTCCCGGAGCTCACACCTCCCAAAGGGCGAGGCACCCTTCTGCTGCTCTGACCGCGCCTGTGCTGCGCCACCTGTGCTGCACCACCGTGGCCTTTGGACACTAATGCAGCAGCCGCCTCAGCCCGGCCCGGCCCGGCCCCAGGGGACAGGCCTGAGTCTGCCCTTGGGGTTCCCCTGACGCTTACCCTGGAATCTCCCTTTCATGGGGACCATCTCTGTGACCCTCCCTCCCTAAGAATACCTCCAGGGGCCAGGAAGGTGGCTCAGTGGTAGAGCGCTTGCCTGGCATGCTTTGGCCCTCTGGTTGGATTCCTCAGCACCACATAAGCAGAAAAAGCCAGAAGTGGCGCTGTGGCTCAAGTGGTAGAGTGCTCGCCTTGAGCTGAAGAGCTGAGGAACAGCACCCAGGCCCAGAGTTCAAGCCCTAT
>NW_012267218.1:1907111-1909315 GCF_000151885.1 Dipodomys ordii | reverse complement strand
CTCCTGGGTCCGGCCCCCCTGCCTCCCAGCCCAGCTTCTCTGAGCAGCCCTTGCAGCGCGGAGCCCCCCGCCCAGGTGCATTAGACAAGGGAAAGGCAGAGGGAACCGCTCGACCCGAGGTTCGCAGACGGCAGGTGGCAGAGCGGTCGGCATCCTCAGAGCAGGCCTGGAGCGGGGCCCTGGGTTGGAGGCCTGTGGGGGAGCATGGGGACCGCCCTGCCTTGGGGCACAGACCCGGGCCCACGCAGCCCAGGGCTTAGAGAAGCCCGGAAGGCTCCGCAGTGCTGCTCCTGTGGCCGGCTGGCCCGCTTGGACAGCGCGTGGAGGCTCGTGAAGCTAGACTTGACCGGGCCTGCCAGACTCGCAGCCCACTCGTGGCAAGGCCCTGCTTCTCCAGGGCCATCTTGCCTGACTGGGCCAGGCGGGACTCAGCCCTGGAGCCTGGGGGTCAGCTCTGTGGAGCAGCCCTGCGTTCTCTGTTCGTGGGCAGCAGTGGGGCGGTGGCTGCCCCTGCGGTCCTGTCTTGTCCAGTTTCCTGAGCGGTAACAGGAGCAGCTACCTTCCCCGAGCTCCGTGCTACCTTTCACAGCGAAGGCTTGAAGAA
The DNA here is from genome assembly GCF_000151885.1 of Dipodomys ordii. Lineage (NCBI taxonomy): Eukaryota > Metazoa > Chordata > Mammalia > Rodentia > Heteromyidae > Dipodomys > Dipodomys ordii. The sequence continues at coordinate 1,908,711 of NW_012267218.1, read as the reverse complement.
TGGAGTGGGTGCAGCGCCAAGCCCTGATCTCGCCCACCTCCTCTCGTCCACACCCCTCCCAGGACCAGTCTCCTGGCCCGGTTCCCTGGCGCCCTGGGGGAGCTGGAGCCCACCCTGCAAGCCACCACCCGCACCTTCCAGAAGCACCTGCTCCGCAGTGTGCAGCGGAAGATGCAGGTGACTGGGACCTGCCTTCCACCCCCCACTTTCTTTGCCCAGAAAGTGCCACCCTCTTCTGGAGCCTGGTGCCCTGTCCCTGGCCATTGGCAGCTCCTTCCAGGGCTGGGGGCTGCCTGCCTTCTCACCAGGTCTCTGTCTCTTAGCAACCAACGCCCATCACCTGCGGGGCGCGGAACTGGCAGCCCCTTAGGGTGTCCCCAGGGCACCCCAAAGCAGGGCCTGGCAGACAGCCACACTCAGACTGCCCCCTGGAGGAGACATTCAAGGAGTCAGAAAAAGGGGACCTGTGCCCCAGGAGCACAAGGTCACCCTATGGCCCTCTGTCCCCAGCCACTCTTCAGGGTCCTGTGCACCAAGAGCTGGCTGACCCAGGATGCTCTGTGCCCGCTCATGGACAAGGCGGTGGCCTTCGCCCACCACCTCACACACGTGGCCCCTCCGCTGGCACAGGTCCTGGGCTGGGAGGGTTTGGCAGCAGTGCCCAGCTCAGGGGTCCAGGTGGGGGGGTACCCAGGGTGGGTCCTGGCTCTGACCCTGCCCCGCCCCGCCCTTTAGGAGACCCTCCAGGAAGTGCACCGGTTTGTGGTCCGGGAATACCTAGTCCAGGCCCTGAGACCCCGGGAGAGGTTTCGGGGAGCCGAGCGTGTGAGTGGCGCCCAGAAGATGACCCTGGATGCGCAGGCCATTGGCAGCACCTTCCAGAGCTTGGTAGGAGAGCGCCAGGCACCGGGGACCTCCCTGCAGCCCGCAGACTTGCCACCATGCCGTTGGGGGGGTGGGGGAACGGAGGCGGCCGCGATCTCGAGGAAGGAGGGTGCTGTGCGGTGCGGGCTGGCCCATGTGGGGGTCACGTCCTATACACATAATTTGGAGGGTCATGAGGAAGGAGTGGAGGTTGCACCCCTGATGGGCAAAGCCTTCAGCCCTGCAGGCCCGGAGTCCTTTGAACCCCACTGTTCCCCACAGGGGGAGTGTCTCCATGCAGCACTTCGAGGTTCTGGCCTCATGTTTTCTGTCTGCACATGCAGGATGGCGCCTTGCCTGGATGGAGGGGCGGGAGATGAGTGTCCTGTGTAGATGTTTGTGCAGTCACGTCCTGTGGGGAAGCCAGCCACGTCGGTGGCTGCAGCAGGCCCAGAAGTGCGCTAGAGACGGAGGTGCTGGCCTAGGATGGGGGTGAAGCACAACCTCATTTCCACAGGGCTCCGAGGCTTCCTGGCTGGACCAAGCCATCCCCTGCGTGGCTGAGATCCTGGGCGAGACGTACAAGGACGACATCTGCCGGCACCTGGAAGCCCTCATCCGAGGCTACCCCGACATCAGGTTTGTCCGAGGCTACCCCGACATCAGGTTCATAGCCCCTATCAGGGCAGGGGCCTGGCAGCCTGGGGGGGTGCAAGGGGGCGGGGGTGGGGTGGGG
>NW_012267218.1:1901087-1907061 GCF_000151885.1 Dipodomys ordii | reverse complement strand
AAAAAGAAAGAAACCTCCAGTCTATGGCTGTGGGAGCCTAGAGCCAGCAGGCTCCAGCCCACCCCTCCTCTTTGCTCTGCCCGAGCCCTGCCCCTGCCCTGCCCCAGCACAGTCCCTCCTCACCCCAGAGTGGGGCCCGTCTGCCCCCCCAAAGTCCTCAGGAGCAGGATGCGCCCTGCTGTTTCACGGGCACTCACACATGTGCACGCACGGATACACAGATGTGTGCACACACACACAGCACTTCCGGCTCTGGGCACCAGCTGGGCGCAGGGGGTCTGGGCAGGACCTGATGGGCAGGTCCTGGGCTTGGCACGGGGGTCCTGTGCTCTGACTGGGGGAGGGGCAGGCTGCCAGCTTTCACCCCCAGCTGGGAGGGCCAAAGGTTGGGGCTCTGGAATGTGGCTGAAAGTGAAAGCAGGCCGGGGTCCGGGGGGGCGGGGCGGGCGCGGGCCCTGGCCTGGTGCGGCTGGGACGTCCCAGCTGTTCCTTACTGGCTGGAGCTGCTCAGAGCGCCCAGCCGGGGCCGGACACTGCGGGAGGCCGTCTCCAGGGTCCCTTCTGCCTGGGCCCAGCATCTGCCCACTCCGCAGGTATGTCCTGGGCAGGGTGCAGGGAGCTGGGGGGGCTCTAGGCAGTGGGTGCTGAGACTTCAAGCTCTGCTCCTGCCTGGCCTTCCATGCCGAAGGGCTTGGGCTTCATCCACTTACTCAGACACACGGCAGCTGCACACACACGCAGACAGCACAGATACACATACATGAGACATACACACGCGTGTCCAGGCACGGACTCAACAAGAGGACCACTCACTGACACACACTCTGCAACAGCCACACACACGGGGAGAAGCTGGAGCAGGCGCAGTGTAAAGCTAATACAACCCAGTGGGCAAATCAGACTCACTCTCTCTCTCTCTCTCTCTCTCACACACACACACACACACACAGAGGACAGAGCCACAGAGCTACTTTGGAAAGCAGATGTACAGGTCCTGTCTGAGAGCTGGGTGGGGCCCATTTACTGCTGGTGGGGGGCAGTAAGCACTTGGTGGAGGGATGGAGACCCTAGAGCAATAGAGAAGGTGCACCCCTGGGGCTGAGGCTCTGTCCCGGGGCTTGTCAGAGCGGTGGAGCCACTTCTGAGCCCTGAAGGCAGGGGCAGGTGGAGGAGGCGGGGCTGGGAGAAGCGCCTGGGAGGTGCGGGAGAGTTGGGGGAGTGGAGTGTGGTGGAGAGGTGAGTGTTCCAGGTAGAGGAGCTGAAGAGGAGGCTGTACTTCCAGGGGTAAGGAGAGTCTGTGCTTTGTGGCTGCTGAGAAGGAATTTTGAAAGTGTTTTTCCGACGGGCTTTGCGGGCATAGAGCAGAGCTGCTGGTCACATTTGTACATCAGGAAACTGGAGATTCTCCTGAGCACTCCGGAATCTTCCATCTCAGGGTCTGAGCAGATAGTCAGACCACCAATGAGTTACAATACAGCAGATCTCTCTGTTTTGCCCAATGTTTTCTTAACTGGCTTCTCCAGACACAGGTGAGAACACACCCCCTTGTGCCTGTCCCCATTTTCGTTTTCAGAAGATTCCTAGCTTGCAAGGAAGACTTTCAAGACAAGTCTGAGTCGGAGGGGGGTGGGGCTGAGATTGGGGGCTGAAGAGAAGCCTGGGGTGTGCAGGGCAGAGCCAGCGGACAGGTGTTACTCACCTGTGGTGGCTACTGCTGGGCTGGCCCGGGAGGAGGCTGGGCACCGGAGGAAAGCTCTAGGAATGAGCCGTGACGCCAGGCTGGAGGCACAGGGCTCCACAGTTCAGATCCGACTTCTCAGTCACAGATGGGGTGCCAGGGGGTTCCCAACAATCATGTTCTCCAAGTGACTTTCCTGCCTCTGCTGCTGGCCCTGCCGGGGGTGTTATGGCTAGACTCGGTGCTCAGCTCCCACTAGGCCTGAGGGAGGGAGCTACGTGCCAGGGCGCGGGGCTCCCTGGGCAGGGAGACAGGGAGACAGGGCCTGGGAGAGGCCAGGCCGGGGGAGCCTGAGGCTCAGGCAGGAGTACCAGCACTGCGCGCGTGCACGAGGCCGGGCCGGTCTGCTGATGCTGCTGTCCTTACCCCAGGCTGGGAGATGGACGGAGGCCTGGGCTGGCGCCGTCAGGACTTCTGGGAGTGGGGGTACCCTTGGGTCCTGAAGGCCAGGTTGAGTGGGCAGCAGGGAGGGGCAGTCTGAGGGAGAGCCGGGGCTGCACTGGGAGAGAACAGAAGTAGCCCCGCGGGCTCCACACCCCCCGGGGCTGGAAGGGGAGGCTTCGAATGCCGGGGCTGGCCTGGGGAGTGGGCCCAGCAGGAACAATGGGAGCTGCGGGGGTCCGCGGTGGTGCCCGCTCAAGGCCCGGCGAGGGTGTTGGAATGAGGGCAGCCACCGGGTCGCCCTTCTCCAAGCCTAGGTTTCCCTGCTGACCCGGGTGGGGATAGCCAGGTCTCCCCCCCACGCCCCTGCACCCAGGGGTCCCCCACACCAGCAAGGGCTCCTCAGGCAGCCCCATACTCATGGGGCACAGGGGCAGCAGCCTCCAGGCACCATGGCTGTCAGGGGCTCAACACAGGCCGCTGCGCGCCCCTGGGCTGGGGCAGAGCTCCCGGCTTCGCGACCACAAGATCCAATCTGTGTCAGCAGGGGAATGCACACAAGTAGGTGTTTGCTGCGTGTGAGTTCATGCTCACCCGGCAGGGCTCGCCGTGTGACCCGGTGCCAGGGGCCCTGGAGCCCTGGGCAGAGGCAGGGCAGGGGCGGCCTGGGCAGGAACCGTCTCTTCCTCACCCAGGAGAAGGAGAGAGGCCGGTCCGCCCTCTGGCAGGGGTGGGGCTAGTCCCATGGGCAGTGCCCCCGAGTCTGGGCCAGTATAGATGGTGACCTGTGTCCAGGGCGGGGAAGATAAGATTTCCATCCACCTCCCAGGCCCGCCTCCCTGTCCAGCCTTCTCGCCGTGGCCAGCAGCCTGAGGCTCAGGACGGCTCAGCGGGCCTGGTGAGAGGGTCTGAGGCTTGCCCAGTGTGCAGGGTAGCCCACCGGTGAGGCAAGGCTGGCCCTTGTTCCAGCCAGAGCCCTGTCCCGGATCCTGGGTGGAGGAGGGCTGGAGTCTCTCCGTTGTTCTAAGGCCTGCAGGTCCAGCTCTTCTTTTGGTCTCTCCAAGACCAGGGTAAAGCCTGGCCAGCCCAACACCCACCCCATTCACACCCACCCCATTCAGGGTTCCAGGTTACACAGTGGGTGGGTGGACAGGAGGGGCGGGCAGGGGGGAAGCTCCCTCCTCTCTCCCACCCCAGCCCTGCTCAGGCTTATAAGGAGGTGGGCCTGTGCCTGGCGGGGCGGGCAGTGCGGTCTGTGCCCTTGGACCCAGCACCCGTGGGGGAAGGGAGAGTTGTAAAGGAGGGGAAACAACACCAAGAACCCAGCACCCAGTTAAATATAGACTGAGGCCCACCACCGCCTTCCCTCCAGGCTGTGCAGCCATGATAAGCAACAGGGAGCCTCCCACTGCTCCTCACCACAGCGCCTGCCCCCACCCAGCCGCCCCAGGGAAGGCAGGGACTCCTCTTTGAGCAGAAGTGGCCAGGTCTTCTGTGGTTCTTCAGTGGATGGGCTGAAGGCCCTGAAGGGCAAAAGGGCCGCTGCAGAGAAGTGTCTGTGTGGGGGATTCTTAGAACCTGAGGTCTGAGGAGCCCGGATGTGGTTTCCAGCCCCCCCCCCCGCTGGGGGGCTGTGGGTTGGGCCAGGTCCCAGAATCTCCATGTTGGGCTCCCTCTTCAGTTCCAGCGGTCTGGCCTTGGAAAGACCCTCCTGGGCAGCGATGCCAGGCAAGCCTTTCCCATGGTTGTGGCTGGTCCCACCTCGGCTCTGGCTGCCACCTGGCACACGGAACGCTCTGGCTACCGTGTTTGCCGACGGAGCCCCCTTTCTGCTGCTCCAGGAAGGCTGGCTGGGGCTTGTCTGCTCCCCGGATGCCCTCTGGCTCTTGAGCATCCTTCTCACCCTTAGCTCTCCTGCAACCATGATGCCATCGCCGCGGCCAGTGAGCCCTGGGCCAGAGCCCCAGAGCCCCAGGGAGCCCCAGACCGCCGTTCAGGGCTGCCAGCGGACAAGCAGCGTGGACGGACGTGACACCCCCCGGGAGGGCGCCCGGAAGCTGGGCCTGGGCACGTGGAAACGCGCCTTCTCCTGGGCCAGCCAGCACTCGCGAGCTGCCAGCGGGGACCCGGGGCCGCGCAGGCACAGCTCCCTGTTCCGGTCCTTCCGGCGGTCCCTGGAGGAAGGCCCTGCTGCCGGCCAGCCCCAGGGCGCCACTGTGCCAGAGGAGCCCACGGGAGCTGTGGATGGTGCTGGCCGACAGCCCTCCGCTGGTCCCAGGCCGGAGGTGCTGGAGTCCCAGACAGGTGAGACCTTGCACACAGCGTGAAGCTTGGAGGGAAACTGAGATCAAGGGGCAGCAGTTCAGCCTAGTCTTCCTGGCAGGTTTTTCTGGAAGCTCAGCTCATTGCGGTTCACATTCTCCTTAGCAAGGGACCGGCCCTCCGCATTGGGCGAAAAGTGAGGCTCAGAGCGGTGATGTGACTTGCTTCCTTCCAGTCCTTCAGCTGGGAAGCAGGGAATTGGAATTTGAATACACGCACCCACACACGCATGCACGCATGCTAGTACTGGGCTTGAACTCACACCCTGATGCTCTCCCTCAGATTTTTTGCTCAAGACTAGCACTTGACTCGTAGCTTTACTTCTGGTTTCTGGTAGTTAATTGGAGATAGGAGTTTCACAGGCTTTACTGCCCAGGCTGGCTTTTTTTTTGGGGGGGGGCAGTTCTGGGGCTTGAACTCAGGGCCTGGGCACTATCTCTGAGCTGCTTTTGTTCAGGGCTGTGCTCTACCATTTGAACTACAGCACCATTACCAGCTTTTTCTGTGTATGTGGTACTGAGGAATTGAACCTGGGGCTTCAAGCATGCTAGGCAAGCACTCTACCACCGAGCCACCTTCCCAGGCTGGCTTTGAACTACAGTCCTCAGCTCTCAGACTCCTGAGTGTGAACTACTGGCACCTGGCTTGAGTACAGATCTTTATGACTGGAAAAACCCTGGCTTCTGCAGAGCTTTTCACAACCTGACTTCTAGCCAAAGAAGGGCCGGGCTGAGGTGCTGTCCTCCATGATCAGGGCCGGCCTGCAGGGTGCATGGGGCCGTCTCTGTCTGGAGGGAGGTGAGGCCGCTCAGGACAGACTGAAGTGGTACTTGAAGGGGGGCTGGCATGGATGGGGAGAGCCCCCCTGGGCTGGGGGCTGGCAGAACGTGCGGGAGAGCACCAAGGTTACCTCTGGATGCTGGGGCATCAGGGGCCACGCCCAGCCTGAGCTCTGACCCTGCTCGGCCTGCAATCAGGGCTGCTCGCGGGTCCACTGAGACAAGCTCGGCCAAGCCGGTGGTGGGTGGGAGCAAGGCAGAGGGCAGGGGTGGCTGGTGGGGCCAGCAGAGGCCGACCCCGACAGCGCCTTTCAGCCAGGGGCCCCAGCTCTGCCTCTTCACCTGTGATGGGGGGGAGGGCGGTGAGGGAGGAGGCAGCCATCACCATCTGTGCTCAGGGCATCTGAGTCCCTTCCTGGTGTGGCCTCTCCACCGCCTCTCTCCTCCCTGGTCCACGCAGAAGGCAAATCCGTGGCCGACCTCATCACAGAGCGGCAGCTGCTGGCAGCCTTCGAACAGCTGCAGCAGCTGGAGGCGCAGCTGGTGGCCGAGAAGGACTCGCACACCTATGAGCAGGACCCCACGGCCTTTGCGCGCCGCGCCATGGACGTGTGCCTGCACTACGACGCGCTGGCAGCCGAGATCCGCGCCATCGTGCGCGAGACGCTGGGCCCCGAGGGGGTGGACGCAGACGCTCTGGCCCAGGCGGCCAGGGTGGTGCAGGCCGAGGCCGAGGCCCACCCGGCACCCCCCG
>NW_012267218.1:1886911-1896582 GCF_000151885.1 Dipodomys ordii | reverse complement strand
GGGGGGGCAGCAGCAGGAGGAGCCAGCTCTTTTAGGTTGTGACTCCATGGGGCTTGAACCCTGTGCGGACCTGTGTGCTGTGTGAAAACAGCAACCTCCCCATCTCCCCCACTCCTGGGCAGAGTGCAGGCCCCCAGCGTCCCCCACTCCCAGGCAGAGTGTGGGCCGCTCTCCCAGTGGCCTCCAGTCTTCACTTAACCTGGGGGCTGGCAGGTGCGGGGCCATCTTGGAGCCACAGAGGTTGGAGGGAGGAGGCAGGGGGGAGGAGGCTGCTCCCAGTGCATGCTCCCCCCTTCTGGAAATTCCATCCGCTCTCCCAGCCCTGAGGATTGCAGGAAGTGAGGCCACAGAAAGCCCCAGTGCAAGTGTCCCAGCTCCCCTGCCCTCACCCAGGAAAGGTTTCCCAGGCTCTGATCCTGAGGCTGCCTTTAGGCGCTTCTGGGGCTCCCCTCCAGCTAGGGGATCCCCCATCCCACTCCACCTCCAACACCCGTGGCTCTGAGTCCTGAGACAACCTTACCCCTCCTCCCTCCCCACCACCCTGACCTGTCCAGCAACTCCCCACTAGGGCTTAGCCCCTCTGGGGTGATCTCCCCCCCACTGCCCTGTTAGGGGCAGACACCCGGCACCCCAAGGTCACACACCCCTCCTCCCAGAGCGCCCCCCCTCAGCCAGTGCTCACCCCAGCCCCTGCCCCGACTCCCAGAGTGTTGGTGACTCATACTTCCTCAGAGCGTGGGGCTGCCGTGCGGGCTGGGGCTCTGCTGTGTGCGGGCTGGGGCTCTGCTGTGTGCGGGCTGGGGCTCTGCTGTGTGCGGGCTGGGGCTCTGCTCTGTGCTCAGTGCGGGCTGGGGCTCTGCTGTGTGCGGGCTGGGGCTCTGCTGTGTGCGGGCTGGGGCTCTGCTGTGTGCGGGCTGGGGCTCTGCTCTGTGCGCAGGCCCCGCATGTCCCTGTGTGTGACCCTGCAGGCGGGAACACATCCTGGCCATCCTGGCCCTGCGCAGACTGGGCCGCAGTCGGAACCAGAGTCTCCTGCAGCACGCGCAGAACCTGCTGCGGACCACGGGGTCCACGCGGGGTCACGTGCTCTTTGAGGAGATCGAGGTGTCCACCTCCATGGATGTGCTGGTCACCTGCCTCTAGCGCTGCTCTGACCGCCCGCATCGGCGCCCCCTCACTGGTGGGGGGCAGTGGACTGAGCCCCAGCCCCGCCCCCTGGGATGCCGGCATGCATGGAGCCCCGCCCTGCGTCATGCTCAGCTGCCCGGCCAGGAGGAGGCAGGGATGAGAGTGTGTGAGGCATTTGTGGGGGTGTAGTTTGGGGGAGCAGCACTGCCCAGCACCACCCCCTAGGTGGGAAAACCAAGAACAGGGTATTTACTCTAAAAATAAAGGTGGATTGAGACGGTGCCTCCCTGAGGAAGAGGTGGGGGGGGAGGGGAGGCGCTGGTCCCATACCCGGGCTGTGCCGGAAGGGAGGCTGCATGGCCCCAGGCCGGCCGCCGTGGGACCCGAGGCCCTGGCCGAGGCTGGAGAGCACAGGTGCGGGGCCTTGGCGCCCAGTGGTCCCTGCCCTGGGGCGGTGGGTGGCGGTGGGCATGGCGCTGCGTGCCAGCAGGCGGGGCCCTCAGAGGCGGTGCGGCCGCAGGGCTTCCGGCTGGAAGTTGTCCGGGTACTGAGGGGGGCTCTGTGGATGCGGTGACTTTGGGAGCACCCAGCACGTGCACCTGCAGCCCCGCCCCCCACTTTTCTCAGCCCGAGGCTGGGCTGCATTGGCAGCCTGGGCTTCCCAGGATCTGAGAGGAGGAAGGGATTTTCCTCCGTCCATTGAGGGAGGCTGGCTAGATGGCAGCTCTCCACTGCCGGGAACTGCCCCTGACGGCTGGAGCTGGGAGCAGGCAGTTCATCCAGGCCAGGCATGGCTAGGCAGGGCAGGAAAGGCTGGATGGGGGGGGGGCGGACTGCACGCTCCAGGCCTCCGGGCTGTCAGCATTCAGATCTGCGACCAGCGGCGGGGGCGGGGCTGGCAGTGCAGCCCTGCAGGAAGGGGTGCACTAGGCTGGGGGCCAGGGGCAGGTACGGGGAAGACCCAGACCTCCCTGTGGTGGGGTGAGGCAGGCAGGACAGGAATGAGGAAGTCAGGAGGTTGGGGTTCCCAGGGCTCAGGGTGGAGGCAGGGAACGTGGGCTAATCCTGACATGGAGCCCTTGTGCTGGTGGTGGAGAAACTGAGGCAGACAGCAAGTGGACTTGGGGGGTGAGAGGGACACCCCTGTCCACAGATGGACAAGCAGCTTCTCCTGCGTGCCCCACACAGCCTCCTGGTTGGGTTCACGGGTGCCGTGGGCCAGATTGCACCCAGATTTCCCCCAGAGCCCCAGCCGCCACTGGCCCTCACCAATCTCCCTGCCCCCGCCGAGCATCTGGCCCTACTGGAGCCCTTGGCCGGGTTCTGGGGCTGGGCTTGGGGGGGGGGGGCGGGCGCAGAAACAGCTTTTTTTGTTGTTGCATTTGTTTTTGTTTTCATGTCAGGCCAGAGCTTGAGTTCAGAACCTGGGTGTGCACCTGACTTTTTTCTTTGCTCAAGGCTTGCTCTCTACTACTTGAGCCACAACTCTACTTCTGGCTTTTGGGTAGTTCACTGGAGATAAGAGTCTCATAGACTTTCCTGCCCGGGCTGACTTTGAACTTCATCCTCAGATCTCAGCCTCCTGAGTGATGACAGGCGTACAGTCCTGGGCTCCGGCTTTGTGGCTTTGTTTTGACTCACACTTCCCAGCTGTGAGTGGGAGAGGCACATGATTAGCATCTCCCAGGCTTGGGGGGGCAGTTAAGAGGGTGGGACCCCTCTCCCTCCCCACTGCGCACCCCACAAGTCCCAGGAGGTCTTGCAGAAGCTTTGGGTATTTCCTGGACCATCGTGTCCTCCCAGGAGCCCGGGCCACAGTCTGACAAGGTCCCCCGGGGTGGGGACACTGAGTGTCCAGCAATGCACGCGGTGATCTGGGGTCACGGGATGGGGAGGCCCCTGAGGGGGGTCTCCAGGCCTCTAGAGTGCCAGAAGCACCCTGCGCACGGCTGGCCAGGACACAGCAGGGCTGGGGGGACCAGGCTGAGCTGGAGACTCGCCCTCCCCCCACCCCCTGCACGTCCAGGAACTGCCCACGTCACACCTGGGGGTGCGAGAGGCTTAAAGAGCAGCTTCTGGAGGTGCGGGCAGTTAGTGTGTGACTCGTGTGTGTGTGCGCGCGTGCATGCACATGCGTGGGGGGTAGGACAGGCCTGCATGTCATGTTGCACACGTGGTGTGCATGTGGGGGTAGAGCAGGTGTACGTGTGTGTGCACATGTGTGTGCATGTGGGGTAGGGCAGATATGTGTGTGTAAGGTGTGTGTGTGTAAGGTGTGAGTGTGTGTAAGGTGTGTGTGTAAGGTATGTGAGTGTGTGTAAGGTATGAGTGTGTGTGTAAGGTATGGGCATGTGTAAGGTATGAGTGTGTGTAAGGTATGTGTGTGTGTAAGGTATGTGTGTGTAAGGTATGAGTGTGTGTTGTGTAAGGTATGCGTGTGTGTAAGGTATGTGAGTGTGTGTAAGGTATGAGTGTGTGTAAGGCATGTGAGTGTGTAAGGTATGAGTGTGTGTAAGGTATGTGAGTATGTAAGGCATGTGAGTGTGTGTAAGGCATGTGAGTGTGTGTATACACTCATTTGTGAGCTTTGCCCAGCTGTCGTCAGCAGGCCCCACCCCTGCCTGAGCCCGCGGTCCCGCCCCCTCCCAGGCTCACAGGGACACTCCAGGACCCCCGGGGCCTCGTGCTCCGCCCCTCACCCCTGCGGGCTCTCTCTTTCCTTGGGTGGCACTGCCCCTGCTCTTGGCCCCTGTGTGTGTGTGGGGGGGCGCCCTGGTCCCCGTCCAGTCCAGCGGGGGCGTGGGGAGGCCCTGCCCTGCTGTTCCCATCCTCCGCCCACCTGAGATGTGTCCGGGCCTGGGGGCGATGGCTGCGGCCACCCCAGGACTCTGTGTGGCCAGCGGGGCCAGCAGCCTCCGTGACCCCCCTTCCTGCATGTGCCTCTTCCTCCAGGCTCCGCTGTGCCCCCAGCCAGCAGTCTGAGTCACCCCAGTGTCCTTGCCCGGTGTGGCGGCCGGGGTCCCGTATGCCATGCCGGTGGCCGCCTGTCACCTCCGCAAGGGAGGGCGGCCTCGGGGCTTCCTTCCTTGCCTGATGACCCCAGCTCCTTCCTTCCAGCCCCAGTGCTCAGCAGGCCTGGAGGAATGGGGGACGCCTCTGTGCAGGGGGACACCTCAGTGCTGGACTGTGGCTCCTGGTACACCTGCCCAGATGGCGGCAGGGGGCTGGAGGGGGCTCCCAAGGGTAGCCCCCATCTTCAAGATTCCTTCCTTTGCACACACACACACACATGCATGCACGCACACAGGCACGCACGCACACAGCAGCCCCATGGAAGTGCAGCACACAGTAGGGCTGGCCTGCCAGGCCCGCCGTCCACCGCCGTCCACTGCCTAGGGGAGGACGGGACGGGTCCCTTCCCCAGCCATGTGTGCGGGGCTGGGCGGGGGTCTGCTGACCACGGACCCTGCGGAGCTCCAGGCCTCACAGATGGGGGCCCCTCCCTTGGAGGGGGAAGTGTGCCAAGGGAGGGGCAGGGGAGAAGGGGGGCGGCTCTGCCTGCCTCCTGGGTCCCCTGCTGGCTGGAAATTCCAGAATGAGATGGGAAGCTGGATGATGCCCAGCCCTCAGCCCGCTGCCCTCCTGGACGGGACACTGCAAGGCCTCCTGCCACGACGCCCCTCCACTTTGCATTTGGGGCTTTTTTGTTGTCCTTGTTTATTTTTTGTGTCTTCGTTTTTTGTTTCTGGGCTTGACCTCAGGGCCTGGGCTCTGTCCCTGACCTGCTTTTGCTCAAGGCTAGCGCTCTGCCACTTGAGCCACAGCGCCACTACCAGCGTTTTGGTGGTTAATGGGAGGGAGTCTCATGAGCTTTCCCGCCCGGGCTGGCTTCAGCTCTCCTAGGATTGTCAGCCTGCAAGCTTACTTAGGGGCAGTCACTGGAGAACCTGATTTGTTTGGGTTGGGGGATGGGACAATTCTCCCTAATCCCAATAAAAACTCAAATGGAGCCTGGCACTGGTGGCTGAATCCTAGCTACTCAGGAGGCTGAGATCTGAGGATCATGGTTCAAAGCCAGCCCAGGCAGGAAAGTCCGTGAGGCTCTTATCTCTAATAAACCTTTAGGAAACCAGAAGTGGAGCTGTGGCTCAAGTGGTAGAGTGCTAGCCTTGAGCTGAAGAGCTGAGGGACAGCGCCCAGGCCCAGAGTTCGAGCCCCACGACCAACAAAAAAACCCTCCAATCATGGGACCTTGGGAAGAAAAGCCAAGTTCCCAGGAGTGCACTGGCGGCTCTGAGTCCCGCTCCTTGGTTGGTCTTGTGCTAGGGATTCGAGCAGCCTAGGCTGTCACTGCGGCCTGTGTTACCTTAGCCAAGTCACTCCACCTCTCTGGGCCACTTTGTGTGTAAAATTGGGAGCATTATTCTAGAAAATTCAGTGAGCTGCGGGAGGACAGTGGGTCCCAGGAGCACTTCCTGCACGCACTGGTTATTTTCCTGCCGTCTCAGCAGACCTCTCTCCGGGCTCTGGGCAGTGTCATCCCTGCCCCAGGAGCCCTGCCAGCCACAGACAGGAGTGGCAGGGACCAGCTGTTCCCACAGCCAAGGCCCTCCCTCGTGCGGTCTCCTCCCACGCCAGGCCCAGGAGGAATCCCCCAGCAGCGCAGCCTGGGAGGGAGTCTGCTTGTGCAAGTTCTCTGGCTGCTTCCTGGAAGTCCTGCCATTCAGGGAAGTGCCCGAGGAGGCCTGAGCCAATGCTGCCTCCAGGAAGCCCTCCTGGGCTGCGCCTCGGGAGCACCAGGCTCACCATGGCCAGCCAAGCCCAGCCTCCTCACACACCCATCTTCATAAAGGGCCGTGGGAGGCTCCCCGCGAGGCCCAGAGGGCCTGCCTCGGGCCTCAGCTTCCACATCTGCCAAACACACAGAGAAAGGGTCTCTGGCCAGGGTCCCTCGTGGGAAGGGTGCTGTCCACCCACCCAGCGTCTCCTCGGGTTCACACACTCCGGTCCCACCTTTGCAGAAGGCATGTCCTGAGCATGGCACCTGGCCAGCTGCCCTGGTCATTATCCTGTGACCCCAGGAGGTCAGCAGATTCCAGTCAAAGCCTGTCACAGCTGGGCACAGCCCAGAGCTGACCCCTCCCCTCCCCTCCCCTGTCTCAGACCCTCAGTTTCCACACCTGTCCACAGGGTACCCAATGGCTCAGCCCAGGAGTCAGGAGGAGTCAGGAGAGGAGACCGCAAGGGTCTCCTGGGGGGGGGGGGGAATGGAGAGGAAGAGGCGGGGCTCTGGCAGAGAAGTGCAAGTCATCGCACAGAGGGAAGTGGGTCTGGTGACAGGAGGGGCGTGGGGAGTCCCAGGCCCTCACCTTCTCCTCCCAGGGGTCCCCCGACAGACAGCACCCCCAGTGGACAGAGACTGGCAGCCCAGCCTTCTGGCACATCTGCAGCGGCCAGGCCCACCCACTCACGCTGCGTCCACAACTGTCCATCCAGCTGCCCCAGCCGGGCGCGTCCCTCCCGACACCGCAGGCCCGGCGGCCGGCCGCGCTGCCCTGCGCGCTGTGCAGGAGGCCGCGGGCTCGGTTGTGTTCTGCGTCGCCCCACAGGGAAGGGTGGGGTAGAAAATGAGTGGAGGGCGCCTCCCGGTTCTCTCTGCGCACTCCAGTGTCCTTGTGTCTGACTTGAATACATCAAGCTGCGTCGCAAGCATGAGCAACATTGGAAGAGACACAATATGGCGCAGTGCAGGTCCACTTCTGACTAGGACATGCCTGGACCTATCTGGGCCTCAGTTTCCTCTTCTGGGAAAAGGTGGTGACAAAACAGTACCCACTTCATCTGGTGTGTGAGAAAATCACTTTCTGCTGGCCTAGCAAAGCCTGGCCTTTGTGGAGGCCAACAAAAGTCAGGGAAAAGCCCGGTGCTGGTGGCTCACGCCTGTCATCCCAGCTACTCAGGAGGCCGAGATCTGAGGATCACCGTTCAAAGCCAGCCCAGGCAAGGACATCCCTGAGATGCTTATCCACAATAAACTACTCAGAAAAAGCTGGAAGTGATGTTGTGGCTCAAGTGATAGAGTGCTAGCCTTCAGCACAAAAAGGCTCAGGGTCAGTGACCAGGCCCTGAGTTCAAGCCCCAGGACTGTCCCCTCCCCTCCCCCCAAAAAAGCCAGGGGAAGCAAAGACATGAGCAGATGGCTGCACGCTGCACCCCCAGAACCCCTGTGCTTGTTTAGTGGTACTGGAGTTTGAACCCGGGGCCTTCACCTGCTGGGCAGGTGACAGGTGTGCCATCAAGTCACACC
Source organism: Dipodomys ordii (assembly GCF_000151885.1). NCBI lineage: Eukaryota > Metazoa > Chordata > Mammalia > Rodentia > Heteromyidae > Dipodomys > Dipodomys ordii. The sequence goes on along the minus strand of NW_012267218.1, from coordinate 1,889,147 downwards.
TCATCCTTCCCCTCCTGGTCACTTTGAGATGGGGTCTTGTTTTTGTCTGGGTTCTACACCCAGACCCAGCCCTCCTATTTTCCGGGTTTTGTCTGTGTGTGTGTGTGTGTGTTTTGCCATAGCTGGGGTGACAGACGTGCTCCACCATACCCAGCTTCTTCCCTGAGATGAAGTTTGGTGAACTTTCATGCTGAGCCTGCCCTAGAACCTCAGTCCTCCAGGTCTCAGTTTCCTGTCTGGTTGTAATGACAGGTTGGAAGGGGTCTTACACACTTTTCTGTGTGGGCTGGCCTTGAGCCACAGTCCTCCTGATCTTGGACTCCTGAGGTACAGTTAATCACTGCAGCTGTCTGTACTATTGCTATTCACAACAGCTCAAAGCAGGAAGCAATACCAGAACCCACAGAAAAAGAAATAAATAAACAACTTGTCTGTGTATACAGGAGACTATAACTCAGACTTAAGCAGGAATCTCAGACCCATGCTACAAGATGGCTAAACCTTGAAGAGGCTGCACTAAAGTAAGCTAGTCACAAGGACAATCACCGTATCACTCCACCCACAGCTGACTGGGGGTGACCAGGAACTGGGGGAAAAGGAATGGGGTGTTCCTGAATAATGGGATAGAGTTTCAGTTTTGCAAGGGGCAGAAAGTTTCATGGGTGGCTGGTGGTAATGGTTGGTGGGTGCTGATGAACAATTCAGATGTACTTAATGCTTCTGACTAGTGCACTTCAAGTGGGAAATTTCATGTCAAATATGTCTTTACCACAATTAAAACACAGGTGGTACACACCTGTAATTCCAGCACTTGGGCAGTGAAAGGAAGCGGATGTCAAGTTTAAGGCCAGGCTAGACTATAGAGCAATACCCAGTCTCAAGCAAACAAACAAAAGCCCCAAACTTGGTGGTCATCCCATGCTCTTGTGTCCTGGGCCTCTCCCAAGCCCTGGGTTGCGTGCAAGTAGACTGTGGCTGGTGGCCAGCTGCTGGCCTCCAGGACTTCTGGGCTGGGCCGGTGGGCTGTGTCCAGCCCACTGCCCCCTCAGGCCCTGGAGCTGGGGGAGGGATGCAGCAGCTCCTGTGAGTGGCTGCAGATGTTCGCCTTCTGCGGGGTGGGGGGAAGGAGAAGGCAGGGGAGGGGGAGAGGGAGGGGAGGCCTCCCCCGAACTGCTGAGGGGTGCCATGGCTCCCGCCCTGCTGCCCGCACTGATGGCCGCCTGGGCCTCCACAGCGCCCATCTTCAGGTTCCTCTGCGGCTGGAGATTTCACAGGGACCTTTGACCCTGATGCCCGCTCTCAGAGAAGGGAAGTGCAGCCAGCTCTGCCCCTGTGTCCCCGGGGAATGGCTGTGGCTGGCGCCTGCCCAGCCCCCTCATGATGCTGTTCTGCACACAGGTGGGGTCTTGAGGGCCCACGTGCACACACGTGAGCAGAAACACATGCCTGCCTGCACATGTGCACACACATGAACCTCACACATGTACGTAGACACATGAGCACACGCACACACAAGCTGCAGAGCTCTTCAGGAATTTCCCAATTTGGCCCTAGGGTGTGTGTGTGTGTGTGTGTGTGTCTGTTTGTGTGTGTGTGTCTCTGTATGTGTGTCTGTATGTGTGTCTGTATGTGTATCTGTGTGTGTGTCTGTCTCTGTGTGTCTGTGTGTGTATGTGTATCTGTATGTCTGTCTCTGTGTGTGTCTCTGTGTATGTCTGTATGTGTATCTGTATGTCTCTGTGTGTGTGTCTGTATGTGTATCTGTCTGTGTGTGTCTGTGTGTGTGTGTGAAATGGAGGCCCGGCGGGTTGCACAATCGGCCTCAGCCCCAGCGGAGGAGGCTGCGGCCAGGCCTGCCCTCCCCACCCGGGCTGCGGGCTGCGCCCCGCACCCCCACCAGGGCCGGGCTGCGCATGTCCCTGACCTGGGGGCTCCGGTGGTCGGAGGGGCAGCCGGAAGCGGGGTCTTCAGGGCCCCGGGGCAGGCGGCCTCGCAGGCGGGACGCCACCCGGACCCGAGGAAGAGGAAGCCCCGGCCCCGTCCGGGGGAGCCCAGGCTGGGGGGCGGACAAAGCGTGGGCGGAGCCGGGCTGGGGGGGCGGAAATTCCTGGTGACCGACCCCCCTCCCCGCGGGTTCCCAGCTGGTAGGGGAGGGGCCGCACCCCATCCCCGCCTGGAGGGAGGGGTGCGGAGGGGGAGGGGGGTCGGCGCCGCCAGGCCCAGCCCGCAGGCCCTG
>NW_012267218.1:1885709-1886861 GCF_000151885.1 Dipodomys ordii | reverse complement strand
GCGCGTGCAGGGCGCCGGCCTGGAGGGCACCGGCGACGCCGTGGGCCCCGAGGGCGTGCAGGGCCTGGCCCAGCTCCTGGCCCAGCTGGGCAGCTCGGTCCGCGGAGACCTGCAAAAGGTGCGGCAGGAGGTGCAGCCCGCGTACCCGGCCGGCCTACCCGTGTGGGAGGCCTACCTGCGCGCCTTCCACAGCGCCGTGGCGCAGCGCCTGCAGGGCCTGGCCCGCCGCGCCCGCGGCTGCGAGCAGCTCTACCTGCTGCTGGACTGGGCGGCCAACGTGTACGGCAGGTGAGGCCCGAGCCCGGGACGACCTGTCCGGGGCCTCTCCCTGCCGGAGGCCTGCTGAGGGGCCGACACCCCGGGCTTCCTGGTCTTTCCTGTGCTGGGGGGTGTGTGTATGCATGATCCCTACCTCAGTTTCCAGCTCTCCCCAGGGAGGTTCCCCCCAGAGCCAGGAGCCTATTAGAGAGCCACTCAAGTCCACAGGGTGTCACTGTAGACCTCTGGCCCAGGCCGGAGGGGCACCGGCTGGCACTCGCCTCTCTGGATTGGAATCTGCGCCTGGCGCCCCGCCTGCCCACCCCCCACCTCTGCCTCTGTGCTTTGTGCTGGGGCTGGCCTCCGTGTAGGGCTCCCTGGTGAGGTCTGGGGGGGGGCTGGCCTCCATGTAGGGCTCCCTGGTGAGGTCTGTGGGGTGGCCTCTGTGTAGGGTTCCCTGGTGAGGTCTGGGGGGGTCTCCGTGTTGGGCTCCCTGGTGAGGTCTGGACGGCCTCCATGTTGGGCTCCCTGGTGAGGTCTGGGGCTCCCTGGGTGAGGTCTGGGCGCTGGCCTGCGCGGCACAGGAGGAGTCCTTAGAATCCAGTCTTGGGGCTGGAGGGGCTGTGCCCCCTTCCTGGAGGGCAGGAGGTGCAGTGTGCCCATGGAAACCCGGGTTGAGGGACCCCAGCCCCGTGGGGGGCCGGCCCTTAGCACCCTACCCCCTGCTTTGCAGCCCCGACTTCCTGGGCACCCCAGACTTGGCGCTGCCCGCGGAGCCGCTGCCCCCGCTCCTAGCGCCCGAGGTGTGGGCGCGGCTGGAGAGCGACTACACCAGCTTCCTGGAGGTGCGGCCGGGCCGGCCGAGGGGCCGGAGGTGGGGGGGAGGGCGAGGGG
>NW_012267218.1:1879250-1881670 GCF_000151885.1 Dipodomys ordii | reverse complement strand
GGCCGGCCTCGGGCTGCGGCCGCTCTGCCGCCCGGGCCTGGCTTTCCCCGGCCGCCTGGTGGCCGTCCTGGCCGCTGTCCTGAGCAGTACTGAGAGCTGGGGGTCTCCTCCACATTTTACAGAGGGGAAACTGAGGCCCATGAAGGGAGGGGGCAGTCTAGTCCAGTCCACACGCTGGCGCGAGGGGAGAGGTGCAGAGCAGGCAGGCCCGGGGCCGGAGCTGGCCCGGCCCAGCACGTGCGCACCCCGAAGCTGCCCAGTACCAGGAGGTGTGAGAGCTGGGGAGGGACAGCGGGCGGCGGCGCTGGCCACCCCTCCCAGCCCAGGAGGAGGACAGAGGGACAGGGCCCCTGGGATGGAGCAGGCGACTCCCCTGCCAGATCAGCTCCTATAGATGCTTGTCGAGCCGATGGGGTGGGATGGGATGGGGGGGTAGAGTTCTGTGGCCCTTGGCTCTGCCTTCCTGGCTCAGGGTGGAATTCTCAGCCTGAATGAGGCTGGGAGGCAGCTGAGGTCCGCGAGTGCAGGGCTCGGCGCCGACTCCGGAGGTTGTTGGGGAGGAACCCTGGCTTTCCCCGTCCAAACCCCAGGGTGTGGGACAGGCTGCTCGGAGACTGCGCCAGGGCAGCGGGCCACCAGAAGCAAAAGGGGCTGTGGGGAGAAGGCCCAAGCCGAGCCCTGTGTGGGCCGCGTTCCGTAGACCTCTACATCACCGCTGTTCCTCCTTCCCAGCGAGCCCTTGCCTGCCTCGCGGCCGCAAGTCACCTTGATAAACAGGAGATTCCGCTTGTGTGTTTATTCTCCAGAGAGGTTCGGGCAGGTGGCACCATGGCTACAGGTTATGCCAGTTACCAGCAGGTCAGGCAGGGGCCCGTGGCCACGGGTCGCGCCAGCTTACCGCACCTCAGGTTCGGCTCTGCTTCCCTCTCTCGGCCCTGCCTCTCTGGATGGGGTGACGAGAAAAGCTAGACATCGGAGCCGCATTTCCTGACTTCCAAGAGCCAGCTGCGGAACACAGGGATATTTGAAGTGAAATGACACCCTTTCCGCTTGGGAGGGAAGAGATGGGATGGGCACCCAGGAAGGGTGTAGAAACCCGGAGCATTTGTGAAGATGACGTCACCGGATTTGGGAACAGGGCAGGTAGGGTGGGAGGCGGGAAGCCTGGGTTCCACAACACTGACGCTGGGTGACCACACAGCACCCAGCCTTGCTGAGCCCTGTCACCGCGAGAGGCTCTCTGAGGGGGAGCCTCTCCGGGCTCCCCGTCTGCCTCACTGTCTGAGGGGATCTATGCCTTCTTTGGCAGTCTGGGGTTTGGTTTTAGGGCCCAGCACTTGGAGCCCTATGTTTTCTGCTGAGCTGACCTCTGAGATCAGCATGAAGTCAGGCTCTGCTCTCTCTGTAGCCCCAGTAAGAGCAGCTGTGTTGTTTCTGTTCATGGCAACTTTCATGATCCGAAAGCCAAGTAAGAACTGCAGGGAGGCTCTGTGCTGGGCTGGGCTGAGTTGGGCAGGAGTTATGGGTGCTGGCTGGAGGTCTGTGGACGCATGGCAGGGCTCTATCTTTCTGAGCCTCTGTTCTTGCTCCGTCCAAAGAGACAGCAGCATGAACTCTGCCTCTTCCCCAGAGCTTGGAGGGATGAGGGAGAAGAACAGAGAAGGCCCCTCCTGTGCAGGGAAGCTTGGGGTTCCCAGCCTCTTCCCTGCTGCATGTGAACTTCTGTGAGGGGCCATGGAACACGGGAAGAGGAGGTGTTTGTGTGGGGCGTCTGTGGCCAGGGAAGGGGTGCGTGCTGGGTTCTCATCCAGCCACAGAAATGGCCTGGGGCCCTGGTAGTTGTACAGGTGAAATCAGATCAAGCGCTCAGTGCTGCCACCCAGCTATGCCCTGGGGCCGGGAGTCTGTTGCGCTGTGACTATCGCAGATCTCCTTCATTCCACACCCCAAACCTGCAGGTCTGAGCCTGGGTGATGCTGAAGATGATGACCTTCTTCCAGGGCCTTGTGCCAGAGACCCTCGGCACCCCTGGAGACCGCGCCAAACCGCAGTCTTCGTCGGAGTCCGAGGCCTCCATGTCAGAGGCGTCCTCGGAAGATCTGACCCCGGCCCGAGAGGCCGGGGCGGCCCCCGACGGGGAGGCCGAAGGGGCTGCCAAGAAGAAGTCAAAAGGACTGGCCAACATGTTCAGCGTCTTCACCAAGGGGAGGAAGAAGAAGAAGAGGGAGGAGAGTCAGCCTAGCCCCGCAGAGCCGGAGAACGAGCCCAAGCCAGAGCCAGCGCTGGACGGCCCACTGCCCACAGGTAGCCGGGGTCCGCGGGAGGGCGGGGCCGGCAGGGTCCGCGGGAGGGCGGGGCCGACGGGGGTCCACAGGTGGGCGGAGCCTTCGGGGGCGGGGTCCGCATGTGGGCGGAGCCTT
>NW_012267218.1:1870144-1878559 GCF_000151885.1 Dipodomys ordii | reverse complement strand
GGCGCGGCCGGCCGCGGGCGCCGCGGGCCGCTCGGAGGCCGAGAGCGCCTTCCTGCGCATGGGCCGCACCATGAAGGAGGACCTGGGCGCCGTGGTGGAGCGGCTCAAGCCGCTCTTCCCCGCCGAGTTCGACGTGGTGGCCACCTACGCCCGCAGCTACCACCAGCTCTTCGCGGCGCACGCGGGCGCCCTGGCGCAGTTCGAGCTGTGCGAGCGTGACACCTACCTGCTGCTGCTCTGGGCGCAGAACCTGTACCCCAAGTGAGGGCGGCGCCGGCGGGGTGCTGGGGGCGGGCGGGGGGGGCATCGAGCGCACGGCCGAGGGCGCTTAGGACTGGACTCAAAGGAGCCAGGCCTGGGCAGGAGGACAGAGCCCCTGGCGTCCCTTCCGAGGTCCAGGACAGAAGAGGGAGGAAGCCTGGGAGAGGGTGTGGCACACCAGGGTCTCTGAGAGGAGGCCAGGCCTGAGCGTGTGTGCGCGCGCGTGTGCGTCCCACCCTCGCCAGATGCCTGGTTAAATGGATGTGGAGTCGCAGGGGATGGCAGGCAGGGTGCGCTGGGCTTCACTGTGGGACAGGAGCAGCTTCGGGGCGTGGCATGCCACGTGTGGGGCTGCTGTCAGGGCATCCGCCGGTAGCAGGACAGGCAGGGGTCGCGAGGAGTCAGCCGGGGTTGAGTGGGGTCAGCAGGGGTTGAGAGGGGTCAGGCATCTTCTTGGGACAGGCCTGCTGTGCAGGGTCGCCTGTGGTGAGCGCCATGCAGGGCCTGCGTGCCAAGAGCAGGAGCTCCTCCGCTGAGAGCCTCTGTGGCAGGAGAGGCAGCTGGTACCCAGCGGCTTTAGCCCCATCCTCTGATTGGCTCCAATTCCATTCACTCAAGCTTGGGGGGAGGGGCTTGAGTTGCAGGTGGAACTGTCCAGGCCATGCAGGTGCTCAGCCCCTGCTGTCTCCCCACCCTGACCTAAGTTTCAAGTGGAAGGAAGGAAGGAAGGCGGAAGTGACAGGGGCAGTGTCTGCGGGTCTTCGGGACCTTCTGGTGGCCATGGGCTCTGCTGGTAGGGAGGGCCAGGCTCTGGTAGAAGAGCCAGGGAAAGGGTGCTGCGGGGTAGGGGTAGGTGAGGGGCCAGCGGGGCGAAGGGAAACAGGCACAGGGCCTGGAGCTGCCAGATCCTTATCCAGATCCTTGTCCAGTTCCTGCCGGCTTCTGACTCACCCGGAAATGCTGGGGCCAGCCTAGCCCTGCCATGTGTGGGCTGGGCCCAGCCCCAGTGACAGAGCCAAGAGGGACACTAAGCCAACCAGGGCACCGGGTTAAGGAGACATTATTGGGGTCCATGTGGCCCAAAGTGTGGGCAGCAGAGGGACCACTTCACGGAGCCTGGGTGAGGGGTACGGAGAGGCCATTCTGAAGCCTCCAGGCAGACAAAGAACCTTTAAGATGCCAGGACTGGGCAGGTCTCCTGGGAGGCCCAGCACCCGGTAGAAGTACCACAGTGCCCCAGGGGGCCAGCCGCTCCACGCCAGTCCTTCCCGGGGTCTTCCCCTCAGCGTCCGCTCTGGGGAGCAGTGGGATGGGCTCGGGGGTCAGGAGTTTGGCTTTGTCCTTGTGAGCAGTCTTTGTGGGATCAGTCTGGAAAGGAGGCTGTGGGTGATGGGGGTACAGTTGGTGGAGGCTGGCAGCAGGGAGGCCGGGAGGGGGGTTCCGCAGAGGGCCAGGTGGGGGGGGGAAGGGCTGGTAGGACACAGGCCAGGGCAGCCTCTAGATGGATGGATTTGAGGGTCTTACAGAGCAGGCGTGGAGGGTGGAGTGAGAAAGGACGCACTGATCACAGGTTTTGGGCCTTAAATCCACCCTGTAGCTGAGGGCCCATCCTTGGACACGGGAGCAGGGAGGGGAGAGGCTAAGAGTGTGGGGGTCTGCGTCTCCTGCTGAGACACACAGCCCTCCTGTCAGCCCTGTCCCCCCCTCCCGACTTCTTTCCCACAGTGAAATCCTCAACAGCCCCAAGCTGGCGGGGGAGCTGCAAGGCGTGGGTCTGGGAGGCCTCCTAAGCACCCAGCAGGTCAGATTGTTGGAGAACACGTTCCTGTCCAATGAGGTGGTGAGTCCTGCGCTGGGGGCAGGGCTGGGGAGGGCCCGGCCCCAGCAGGGAGCACGGCCAGGTACTTCCAGGTGAGCAGGGCGGCAGGCCTGTGGCATGATGATTGCCCTTCCCCCTCCAGGCCAACATGAGAGAGCTGATGACCCGAGCCTTGAACCTGGAGTCCCAGCGCTGGGCCCAAGATGTGGCCCCCCAGAGGCTGGATGGCCACTGCCACAGCGAGCTGGCCATAGATATCATGCAGGTGCCGTGAACTGCCCACTCAGGTGCAGGGTACGCGGGGATGGCTGTGCATGCCCAGGTGGAGCCTGTGCCCACTCACGCCCCAGGATGTGTCCGTGTCCACTCATGCCCCGGGGAGCGCTCCCTCCTTGCCAGGCCAAAGCCCAGGCCGGCGTCTGCTTGACTCCCCCTCTCCCCCCACAGATCATCTCCCAAGGTCAGACCAAGGCCGGGTCCATCACCCCCGCCCTGGCCACGCAGATATCCCACATGCTGCTGGGGGAGCTGCTTGAGCTCCTGAGGAGGTGCGTGTGTCCGTGGGGCTCAGGGGGCTCCTGAGGAGGTGCGTGTGTCCGTGGGGCTCAGGAGGGCCCTGCGGGACCTCCGTACTCATGGCCCTCCCTTAGTCTTAAGCAGGGTCGAGATTCCAGTACCATCAGCCCTGACCTTCGCTGCCATTCAGTGCCACCAGTCCCCGCCCCTCCCCGCTGCTCCTGTCACAGGGCGTGGTGGCCTCCCACTGTGGGAGTGAGCACGAGGCCTCGGCCTCCACCCCGCCCCATCCACAAAGCTCTGCACCCAGGAGCAGCCTGCTTCAGAGAGGAAGTCCCCCAGGGACTGGAGCCCTGCCACCTCCCTTTCCAACCCAGCATTAACTGATTGTTCCCAGCTCTGGAGCCACCTACAGCACTTCCTGAGGAGATGGGGGGGACCCCAGAGTTGGACAGCACCTTCCTTAGAGGCCTTAGCTTGTGCGGCCAGTGGCGCGGTCTCTAGGGGCCTTCCCCAGGCCACGGAGAGACAAGCAGATGGAGCATCCAGAGGCCCCGAGCGCGCGTCCTCAAGTATCCCTTCTGGTTTTGCCAGCTACCAGTGTGCCTTTGATGAGTTTCTGGAGCGAGGCAGACAGCTGAGACACTACAGGGCCAATGTCATGGCCAACATCAACAACTGCCTGTCTTTCCGGTGAGGGGCTGGGGGGGCTTGCCTGGGGAGAGACGGGGAGGGAGGGGAGGAAGGGAGGCTTTCGCAAAGACACGAAATTGAAGCGAGCAGGATCTGCCCCGGAGTGGTTTGTACCGCCTGGAGGAGCCCACGTGGCCAGCCATCTGCGGGTTACTCCCAGCGAGGGGATGTACAAGGCCACCGAGGGGTGGAGCGCCGGCCGCGGGTGCTGCTGCGGGCATGTGCTTGTGTCGGGCGGGTGCTGGAGCACTGGCCTTGATCCCATAGGGAATGGGGGATCCTTGCAGGCAGGAAGGTTACGCCGGCTTGCTGCAGAGCAGCCTGCTCTGACCTTCCTGTCCCCACTGCACAGGACGTCCATGGAATCCATGGAGCAGAACCAGCAGATACCACAGAATCTCCTAGGCCACCTGCTGACCCCCCTAACTGAGCTCAAGGCTCGTGGCTTCCACACCCTGCTCCAGAGCCTGTTCACGGACCTGAAGGTAGCAGAGCCTCTCATCCTCTGCTTGGCACAAGAGGGAGGCCCAGGCGGGGGAGGCCCAGGAGCGATGCCCCCTGGAGGGCTCAGGAATGGCAGAAGTCCCTAGGTGGCCAGAGCTGCCCTGGCCCTGTGGGAGGCACTGGTGGTCAGGGGTGGTGGTGCTAGGGCGCGTGGGCAGTGTGGGTGAGCCGGGCGCGTGGGCAGTGTGGGTGAGCCGGGCGCGTGGGCAGTGTGGGTGAGCCGGGCGCGTGGGCAGTGTGGGTGAGCCGGGCGCGTGGGCAGTGGTCTCCGCAGGGCTCTTTACCACGCCCTCCACCCACTCTTGTGGTTCGCTTGGCCTGGAGGGGTCTCAGTGCCCCGTCCCCACCCACTGCCCTCAGTGCTCAGGGCCTTTGGCTGCTGGCTGTGTGTCCTGGGAGCCAAGAACTCTGCAGAGAGGAGGCCCGGGGTCCACAGAAAGGCAGACGCAGGGTTTCCTGCCAGTGTCCGGGACAGGAGGCCAGGGCCAGCCGGGATATTAAAGGCCCAAGCAGTGACCGCGGGTGACATTCTCCGGGCTCCGTGCCCAGCCAGGCGCAAGGCCTTGTTTATGTAGGAATTTATTTGTTTAAGGGGGAGGTGGTGGGAAAGGCCCGAGGCCTGTAGACGGCTGCCGTGGCCGCCAGGCCCCACGGCCCGTGACCTTGGAGAAGAGTGCACAGACCCTGCTTCCACTTCCTGTCTGTGAGCCGGGCCTTGGGCTCCATCCGGTTTCTGGGGGAGTCCTAAGCCCGCAGGCACTTGTGTGTGTGAGGCACCTGTGAGGTGTCTGCCTTCCTGACCCGCCCGTCCTGCCTCAGCCGCTCTTTAAGAGGTTCACGCAGACCCGCTGGGCGGCAGCTGCAGAGACCCTGGATGAGATCCTGGCCCTGGTGTCCCAGAGGCTGCCCGAGTTCTTGGAACTGCACGCCTGTTTCCGGGAGGTGAGGGGACTGGAGGGGGGGGCCTGTGGGTGGCAGCAGCGCGGATACTTGTGCTGGCATGGGGCCGCCCCACCCGTTCCTGCCTCTGCACCTGGCTGCCACCACCGAGGTGACTCCGGACTCCCGGGCACGGGGCATGGAGAGCGGCTGGCTCACCCCACCCCTGCTCCCCACCCAGGAGCTCATGGGGGCCGTGCACTTAAACCTGGTGAAGGAATACATCATCCGCCTCAGCAAGCGGCGCCTGGTGCTCAAGACCGCAGAGCAGCAGCAGCAGCTGGCCAGACACATCCTGGCCAACGCCAACGCCATCCAGCACTTCTGCACGCACAATGTGAGCCCACCCAGCCCCCGGGGGCCCTTGGGATGGTTTGCTGCTGCTGCTCGCCAAGCCCCTGGCCGCTCCAGACCTCCCTGAGTCCCCTCCCCACCCCCCGAGCGTCCGCAGGAGCAGAGGCAGCCCTTCTCAACCAGCCCCATGCCTACAGGGGTCCCCCGCAACCTGGCTACACCCCGCCCTCCCCTCTCTCGCTGAGATCATCCGACTGCAGGACCCCAGCGCCATCAAGATCGAGGTGGCCACCTACGCCACCTGCTACCCTGACTTCAGGTGAGGAGGACTTGGCGCGGCCCTTCCCAGCCCCGCCGGAGTGACATCAGCCCCTCAAGGCCCACCTGGCTCAGCTGCCAGTACCTCCTAGGGCGGCTGACGTGTGCTGGTGCCGACCACGTGCCAGGCACTGTGCCAAGAACTTAGCCAGCAATCCATGCCCCTGGCCCCCACTACAGCTCTGCAAGGGTGGCACTGCTCATCCACTCTACAGTGGAAACCTGAAAGGATGCGTCCCGGGGGACGCAGCTGAGGAGAGCTGAGTGTGCTGTGCGCAGATCAGAGCGCTTGCACAGAGACTAGAGAGGCCGTGTCTACCTTTCAGCTTATGGGTTTTTTGAGACTGGACCTGTGTCCTGGGCCCTGGGCCTTCTGTGGAGGCTCTGATGAGTTGTTTTTCCTTGAGCCAGGTCCTCTGAGGTAGTAGGAGAAGTAGGAATGGACATCAACTGGGGTGGACCTCATCCATGCCTGTCCATTCATCCATTCACCCACACAGGCACCCACACTGTCTACTCAACTACCCACCCATCATCCATCCACCCATCTACTCATCCATCCATCCATCCATCCATCCATCCACCCATCCATCCATCTACCCATCCATCCATCCATCCATCCATCCATCCATCCACCCATCCATCCATCTACCCATCATCCAACCATCAATCCATACATCCACCTATCCATACATCCAACCATCAATCCATCCACCCATCATCCACCCATCATCCATCCATCCATCCATCCATCCATCCATCCATCCACCTATCCACCCATCATCTATCTACCCATCACTCACCCATCATCCATCCATCCACCTATCCATACATCCAACCATCAATCCATCCACCCATCATCCATCTATCATCCATCCATCCATCCAACTATCCACCCATCATCCACTTACGCATCATCCACCCATCCTCCATCCATCCACCTAGCTATCCACCCATCACCCACCCATCATCTGTCCAGCCATCATCCATCCATCCTCCATCTATCCATCTATTCACATACCCATTTATCCTATTCATCCATCATCCATCCATCTATGCATCCATCATCTATCCAGCCATCCACCATCATCCAAAATCTATCCAGCCATCCACCATCATCCATCCATCCTCCATCTATCAATCTGTTCCCATGCCCACTTATCCTATTCATCAACCATCCATCCATCCATCCATCTATCCATGCTTCTATCTATCCATTTGTCCGTTGGTCTACTTTTCCATACATCTACCCACCTACCTGTTCATCCCTCTACTCATCGCATCAACAACTAGTATCTCCTAGACCCCTGACTCTGTTCTAGGCCCTTGGGTACAACAGTGAAATACAAGACCAGGCCTCAGTCTTCCCCGGCATAGCCTAGAGTCTGTTGAGGACCAGAGGTAAGGAGAAGGAATAAAGACAGTTTCAAGTTGGAGAGTTTAACCCAGATCATGAATAGCTAGAGTTTTTGACTTGAAAGATGGAAAAGCCTTTGGGGAGAGGTGAGACCTAAAGGGTGGGAAGTAGCTGATCACTTTGAGGGCATGAGGAGGAAGGTTCTGGAAGAACAGCGTGCTGGGTGCAGTGCAGTGGATGAGGGACCCCTCGGGCAGGGGTCCTGTGGTGGGTCTGGAGCCTGGAGAGCTGGGAACGCTGTAGAGAGGGGCGTGGCTGACACTTGGCTGACAGAGCACTCTGCTTGACAGCAAAGACCACCTGAGCGCCATCCTGGCCATCAAGGGGAACCTGTCCAGCAGCGATGTCAGGAGCATCCGGAACATTCTAGACATCAGCACAGGGGTGCAGGAGCCCTCCAGGTCCCTGTTTTCACTTATAAATGTTGGTTAGCGTTTGCTGCGGTCTGACCTGCTTGTGAGGGACAGCGAGCATCGGGCACTGTCCCACCGGCTCCTCCGCTCTGCCCACCCCTTCTGCCAGCCAGGCACTGGACTAGAACCCCGGCGGCTGGAAGTGGACAGACTCCAGTCTGCTGAGGGGAGCTGACGCTTCGGCACTCGGGAAGCTGCAGATGGTGGCTGATGGTGTGTGCCCAAAAAGAAGGGAGCCGGGCAAGGAGAGCCCGGCTTCTCCAGTCTGTGTCCTAACCATGTGAGCAGCCCCTCCAGCTCTCCGGGGCCGGGGGCTGAGCCTCCTCCCTCCCAGGCCACCACGAACTGGGCAGCAAGTCTAGACCTGAGGACTGAACCGGAAGAGAGTGGAAACGGTGGACTCTTCACTGGGGTCCTGTGGTGAGCGGGGGCAGAGTCAGCGTCAGAGCCCACTTCTGGATTGTGCTGGGGTCCTGACAGGGCCATCTGTCTGTCTAGGCTCCGGCCTAGACTCTCTGCACTCTTCGAGGACTCTGGAGAGTGGACACAGGAGGCCTGAGCATCTCCCGCAGCTGGGCGCAGCCGCTGGGCGCCTCCGTGACTGAGGACGGGCGGGGCGAGCTGTGTTCCTTCCCTGCTGCTGCTCCATGTGCTCGGTGGTCACCACCACACTTGATTTTCTGTGGGTCAGAATCCAGACCGAGCATCAGAATGAGGGAGGAGGCAGGATTTGGGGAGGCCTGTGTCCAGGCCCTGCCTGGCTCTCGCTTCCGGGCCTCCCACCCGCAGGGCCTGCGGCGCTGCGTGGCATCCGTCCTCTCCCACTCCAAAAAACCGAAGGGCCTCGTCGAGAACCTTCACCCGTCTCCGCTTTAAGGTCAGCTGTAAGCGACCTCAATTCCCATCTTCTGTGTCACTAACAGTCACGCTGTCTAGAATTGGCACAAGAACACCATGGGGCAGCCGTTCTGCTCGTCCCCTCCCCCCCCAGGTCCTTCCACTCCAGCAAAGTCCAGTCTTCATGGTAGGCCTCTACCACCCCAGGCGCCAGGCCTGACCCGGCCTCTACCACCCCAGGCGCCAGGCCTGACCCGGCCTCTACCACCCCAGGCGCCAGGCCTGACCCGGCCTCTACCACCCCAGGCTCCGGGCCTGACCCGGCCTCTACCACCCCAGGCGCCGGGCCTGACCCGGCCTCTACCACCCCAGGGGCCGGGCCTGACCCGGCCTCTACCACCCCA